>NC_053165.1:135080210-135404377 GCF_016835505.1 Polypterus senegalus | reverse complement strand
TAGGACATCGAATTTACAATTTGAGAAAGTCGCGTTATACAATCGTCAATTTACATGGCTGTCTCAGAAAAGTACGCTCTTGAGGGGTGCCATTCCAGAAAATAAGAAGAAATCGGGTTGTATTAGTAGTATCTATTTATTGCTTTTAATGTATCTCAAAAATGAATTTAAAAAGTAAACACTTCATTTATTGCTAAAATCGTAGTTTAATGTCTACACTTAGCTATTTAAACCACCAGCAAATTTGTGCCATTTGCTGATGGTGACATTCTACATATACATATGTTTAAATGAATAACATAAACTGAAAACTTAGCATGACAACATTCAGTGAAATTGAGAATACTGTATAATGATTTTCTTTAAATAAGAATCTTAACCACAATTCCCGCTTACCGCATGATCGTGCATGCAGATAACGCAATCCACCTATCCAAAAAACGCACAGCTGCTTTAGCGTGCCCAGAGCAAATCGCACAGACAGTGGTGAGTAACAGAGGACAGTATTTGCAAATTTTAACACACGTTTTAACGTCTGCCCATTTGGGAAACGATCGTAGTTTGGGTTAAATACGCTTTTAGCAATTCACTCAAGAGCTACAGTCCTTTTGCCGTTTTGATCGTTTAATTTTATTTCTCCATGACTATGCCTCTTCTATGCAACAGTTTGACTATTATTATTATTGTCGTCATCATCATCATTGTCGTTGTAGTTCGTGTTATTGTTGGACTGCGTATGTCGTTAAGAACAAACATCTCTAGTATGCGAAAATAATATAAAACAATATAATCGGACATTTGCTTTGAGTGTTTAAATAAATGTCGCGTCACCCAGGGCCGTTTACCGGCAACAGATTGTGCTGTTCAGAGAACAGACAGTGCAGGCGCTGCAGAGGCGCACAACAAAAACATTTGTTTGTGTTCCGGTCCGGTCCGGACACATTTTTCTAAACAAAATAAACACAGGATTCTCTAATGAGGTTGCAGTAATGCGCCCTGACCACTAGAGTGCGCTCTAGGTGCTATGTCCAGAAACGGCAGTGCTCTTTGGTGTGAGCTGAACACAAAACTTTCGTAACTGACCGGACGTTCGACAAGAGCGCTAGAAGAGACGGAAGTGTTCTGAAGCTGATGCGCGAACACGAGGAGAGCCACGGCAATCACACATCAGTGCGCCTGCGCCAAATCAAAAGGGCCACAGCTATCTTAACAGGAAAAATGTGCGTACTTCTTAGAAATCAAAAGAGGCATTCGACCCTGCTCGCCGTTTTCAGAAAATCCCTGTTTATAAAGTACGTAATGAAAGATTATTCGTGCCAAAATTAAATGCAATCCAATTTCTTAAATACGTTGAAATGTTATACAGGCACCGATCAGCTATAACATTATGACCACTGACAGGTGAAGTGACTAACATGGAGTATCCTGTTGCAGTGGCACCTTGCAGTGAATGAGATATGTTAGGCATAAAGTGAACATTTTGTCCTTGACAAGGATGTCTTGGAAGCAGAAAACATTGACAAACCTAAGGATTTGAGTGATTGGCAAGGACCAAATTGTGATGGCTCGGTGACAGGATCAGAGCATCTCCAAAATGGCAGGTCTTGTGGGATGTGCCTGGTTTGCAGTGGTCAAGGAAGGCGAACTGGTGAACCGGCGACAGGGTCGTTGGCGGCCAGGGCTCTTTGATGACGTTGGGTCAAAGGCTGGATCCAATAGAAGTCCTACTTTAGCTCAGATTGCTGAAAATGTTAATGCTGGCTCTAACAGAAAGGTGTCAGAATGCACAATGCATCAAAGGTTGTTGCTTATGGGGCTGCTTAGCCGCAGACTGGTCAGCGTACCCATGCAGACCTGTGTCCACCACCAAAATGCCTACTGTTCAGTATGCACGTGAGCATCAAAACTGGACCATGGAGCAATGGAAGGTGGTGGCCTGGTCTGATGAATCACATTTTCTTTTACATCATGTGGATGGCCGGATGAATGTGCATTGCTTACCTGGGGAAGACATGACACCAGGATGCATTATGGGAAGAAGGCAAGCTTTCGGAGGCAGTGTGATGCTTTGGGCAATGTTCTGCTGGGAAACCTTGGGTCTTGGCATTTATGTGGATGTTAATTTGGCATGCACCACCTACCTAAACATTGTTGCAGACCACGTACACCCCTTCAATGCAATGGTATTCCCTGATGGCAGTGGCCCTGCCACACTGCAAAAATGGTTGAAGAATGATTTGAGGAACACAACAATGACTTTGAGGTGTTGACTTGGCCTCCAAATTCTCCTCATGTCAATCCGATCAAGCATCTGTGGGAAGTGCTGGATGTCCCACCTTTCAACTTGCAGGACTTCAAGGATCTGCTTGGTGCCTGATACCACAGCATACCTTCAGAGGTCTAGTGGAGCCCGTGCCTCGACAGGTCAGGGCTGTTTTGGCAGCAAATAGGGACCTACTCAATATTATTTAGGTGGGTGGTCATAATGTTATTGCTGATCAGTGTGTGTTAGTGTGCCATTTAGTTTTGGCACAGTTTAATTGTGTAATAATTAAAAACACATTGACCAAATGACTGATTGTTTATCACTGCAGCAAGCCATTTTCGCATCAGTTTAAAATGCAATACAGTGGCGCACTAAATTTTAATTCTTGTCTGTAGATCACATGTCATAAGTAAAAGCAAAGCAGACGTATTGCATTTTGCTTAGTGGCAGTTTTGTGTTTGTTTCTGTTTCATTTTGATTCAAGACCACACTTTAATTGTGCCAAAACTAAATGTGATTAAACGGGCAATTATCATCAAAATGTGGGGCAAGGGGTGTCAACGTGTTGTGGCAGATGGTCAGGGCCCTTTCCTGGCAGGACACTTTAATAGGGGGGCACAGGACACTTATCGCCCCTGGAACGCTAGGTGGCAGCCCCCTGGGTTGTTACAGTACCCCGGATTCCCACAGGGCACACAGGGACTTAGATTTTGTGGCCTCAGCCCTGTTCTGGAGGTGCCACTAGGGGGTGCTGCAGGAATTGGTGAGCCCCCTTTTATCGGGCTTTCACCACACCCCAGAGTACTTCCAGATCATGCTAATGGGCCACCTGCATACTCCCAGGTGCAGCTTGAAAAGGGACCACCTCACCAGCGTTGGGAGGTGGAGGACGCAGCTTGCTGGAGGAGAAGTGGAAGTGGAAGAAGAGAGAAAGAAAATAATTGTGGTTTATTGTTACTGATGCTGTACTGTGCTGTGGGAAATGTCTGAAATAAAAGCCTTGTGTGTGGCAGAGACTTGTACCTGTGTCTGCTTGTGTGGGGTTTTGGGTTTGGGGTGCTGCTGCTCACCCTGGTGGCTACAGTATAAACACAAATATAACAATATATAAACATGAAAATACAAGCTGTAAAACACATCTAAGATGCACTGAAGTCTACGTAATCAATGGAGACCTTAGCGTAAAATTTTGCAGGGCACCATTTATTGTAATGTTTTTTGTTATGCATGTAGAAATAAAATGTATTGCATTTGTCATTCCAACAGATGGTGCAGCACAAACGTTTGGAGTAATAAAATGCATTATGTAAGTGCTCAAGAGGAAGGGCAGGCATCCCAGACAGGATGGAGGATGATTTCTTGCATGAATGAGAGGCCACAGTTAATGGGCAGTGGGAGCTGAGGCTCAACCCAACCGGAAAGTCTTACATTCTTCACCCTGGCATGGAGAGAACGATAATAAGTGGACTGGGTAAACGTGAGTGTCGGGAGCAGTCCAGTCCCTCACGTGGCAGGTGGCAGTGTTCCTCCAGGGAGAGACCCCAGCGGAGACTCTTGCAGGGTGGCATGGGACTTGGAGTCCAGAAGTACAACCCTGCTGGGGTCTTTGGGTGCAACAAGGGGGTGCTGCTGGGGTTTCTATCTGACCTAGAAGTGCTCCAATCCTGAGATACTGGAAGCAGTCTTGGGTCCAGTTTAAAGGAAGCCCACAGCCTTACCTGAGTCAGAGTCGGGGGCAGCAGTCAACTGGAGGTGGAAGGAGGTGTTTTGAGTAGTCTGGCTGACATTTAATTAGAAAAGTGTTGATTACAAATAAAAACCTTTTATTTGAACTCAGAATTGTGTTAGATAGATAGACAGATAGGACTTTATTTGTACTCTCGGGAAATTTGACTTTTTACAGAATTTCTTTGAATAAATACATACATAAGTAGGTAGCTAAATAAGTAAATAAATACATACACATACTTTGGTCTAAGTACACACTAGAGTGACTATAAAGGAAGAAAATTCAAAAGACTTTGTGGCACCCCCTTGTGGTTACAATTACTATACATGTTTGTGATACGCCATCTGTTGGAATGACTAATGCAATACCATCTCTGTTGTATAATATTTGGTATGGAATTCATAAAAGCAATGTTAATGCTGGTGATGCGCCATCTGTTAGAATGACAATGCATTTTATTACTATAAATATTTGTGACATGCCATCTGTTGGAAAGACAAAGACATGGCAACCAAACAGACACACACATACACAGATATGTATCATTTTATTAAGGTAGCTAACATAATAATAAACAGGTTAATTGCTTGATGGCAGTTTAATTTCACAAAGATTTACCGCTGTGCCCAGGCTATTTTTTTTTTTTTTTGCCTGCAGTTATGTGCAGCAAAACCAAGTCTGCAGGGAAACTTTGAAAAAAGAGTCACTTAATTCAGCCATTTCTCGACCAGTAAATTTGAGGAATTGATCCAGGAAGGAAGGTAATGTACAGGGGCAGACTGACTACCTTGGGGTCTCCCCGATGACCTTCCTGTTAATACAAACGTCCCACCTCTCTGTACTTGACCTTCAGGAAGTAATGCAAATCACTGAGTGGCACCTGATGCACCCAATTCTTTTAACAGAGCAGTGCAACAGTATATAAAGGGCCATAGACATGTACAGCACATTCTGAAACACCAATCTGGCTTTTAGACTAACAATATGGTGGTGTGAAACAGTGGCAAACAAGATAATATGAGCAGCATGGTCTCTTCCACCGGTCTTCACAGTGGACTAAAGATGAACATACAACACAAACAGCACAGTAGTAAAATACACATCCATACCTTCGTAAGCTTTTTATTCTGGTGTTTCTGCAGCAAAATCCTTAATGATCGTCTTTGAAATCCAGTTGTTGAAGGGTCTCACTTTCAAGGGGCCTCAGTGTTAGACTGTTGAGTCTGTCCTGTTGCACCGCAGACCCCAGTCTGTTTTACACTGCAGCCTGCTTTGACAAGGAGCGATCCTTAGTGACAGGTAATCAGGAATGGAGTGGCTTCAAAAGCTAACCCTGGAGTTTTGCCCACAAGCACAATTTGGCTTTTCAATTGTGTGTTTAACAAAAATGTCAATAGGTGCAATGGCCCACTGGGGAAAAGGCAAGCGCACCCTTTTCTTCAGAAGCTGGTATTGCCCCCTTTAGAAGAAATGACTTCTTGTCATGGCGGTAAGTAGGAGTACAGCGCCTTACCACCGTTGCCTCTTCGTTGCCACCTGCCGCTGGCATTGTGGAGCTGGACCCCCATCATGACTTCAACCCTTCCATGGAAAATACTTCTTCAGTTGCAAGATGTTTGTGGGTTTTCTTCTATGTACTGTACTGCCCTTTTCAAATCCCCCCACAATATGGATTCAAATCAGGGCTTTGACTAAGCCAGTCTGTAACCCTCCATTTGTTTTATTTGAGCCATACCTTGGTGGATTTGCTAGTGTGCTTTAGATTATTATCATGTTGAAAGGTCCACTGCTGGTTCAACTTCATCTTTCAGGCAGATGGCCTCGCATTCTCCTCAAGCACACTTTGATGTGGTGTGAATTCATAGCTGACTTGATGACTGTGAGCTGCCCAGGCCCTGAAGCAGCAAAGCAGCCGTAAACTGTAAGACTTTCACCACCATGCTTCACAGTCAGTATGAAGTTCTTCTCCTGAAATGATGTCTTTAGTTTGTGCCAAACATGTCCACTGTATCTATGGCCAAACAGCTCTACCTTTGACTCATCTGTCCAGAGTGCATTGCTCCAGCAGGGCTGGTCTTTGCCAAGATGTTCGATATCAAATTCTAGTCTTGCTCTGATGTTCTTTTACGTCACATGTAGGTCACATTTGTGTAGTCTCTTTCTGATTGTAGATGACTTCACTTTTACACCAACTTTTACAAGAGTGGCAGATTCTACAATGAAATTTTGGGGGACTTGGAGACTTCTTTTAGTATCAAACAGTCAGCTCTTGGTCTGATGCCTGTCATTGTTAATTTGAAGACCACTCTCCCTATAGCTGCCAGTGCAGGATCAGACCCCAGACAGAAAAAGATGCAGCCTGATGGGGTAGGATAAGGACAGACATCAAAATAAATACAATAAGCGGCATTGTTTAAGACTACACAGATTCAAAGTCTAAGGGGAAAAGGCTACACTTTGAAATTTTTTAGGTTTAGTTTTCTGGGGTTAAATTCTGAAATGCAAGATTAAGGAATACAGGTTGGTCCTATTCCAAGGAGAAGGGTAGCGTGATGAAGCCGGCCTCTAGAAAATAAAGAATTGATTAACATCTGCATCAGCGTTTAAGGAGGTAAAGCACCGCTAAAGATTGGGCTGGTGGGCTGAGCTGTCAACAATAACTCATCTAGTATAGACCACCTGTAGAATGATGGTGTGACTTTGAACCCATGTATTGTATGTCATCCAGCACGTGTATTACTATCGAATAGTCATTTTAAAAGTAGGTATACTCCAAAAATGGGTTCATTATAAAACTTCTATTTAGAGCATAACTCAGACTCCAACAAGGGGCATTTTAAAGCAAGGGGTTTTAAACCAAGACTCCTAAAATGTACCACCTGGTCAAGTACCACCATATTAACCTGGACATCATTTTCAATCTTGGTTTCTGCTAATAGCGGTCCCACGGCTTGATAACTCAAAGCAAATGCTTAACTCTAGCAGACTATTGACGGATATGTGGTCTCAATGTCGGGGTACTCAATCTTTTTTTTTTTGGTGTGCCACCTCCATTAATTGATTAATTTTTGTTTTTCTTAAATTGTGAACTCTTGCTGGACACAACAAGAATGGTCTGAATTTGCTGGGCCGGGCAGTTCTGGACAAATTAGAAGTTGTCTGAAATCTGCACTACTTGTAGAGGATTGTCCTTACAGTGGAATGACTGATTTCAGATAATTTGGTGACCTTTTTTAAATTCCTTACCAGACTCATAAGCATCCACAGCCTTCTTTCTGAGGGCCTTTTTTAATCTTGGCATGATGACACCACACATGTCAATAGCGAAGAGGACACCAGAGACCCTCCGTATCTGTGGTTTGAAAAAGGCAGGGTCCACCTGCACACTCCCTAAGGAGGTTCTAATCGTTGGCAGCCAATCTGGAGCATATGATTTTAATTTTATCGATTTGAAATGGTGATGAATGTACGGTTAGATTTACTTTTTCCATGTGTCAAATCTGCATTTTTGTTAATTTACATTGTGAGAATGAATACACCATATCAGTTTGATGTGTCATTTGTTCAAGTATATTAAATTTTATCTGTAGGCAGTTTTCATGAAGATATAATGTTTTCCTGTTCAAACAGGATGAAAAAGTCAACTGCTTTCATGGGGTGTACGTTCTTTTTCACACGACTGTTCAAAGGCCAGTAGGAGTTGGACAGCTGTATTTAATCTGAGTGTTTGTAAATCAGGGTCAGTATGATTGAAGAAAAACGCCGACACCCAAAATTTTGCCAGCCTGCACTCTTAAAAATGACAGTGCCAGAGCATTTGTTTAGAGCGATGCCATAGGGGAAACAATTTTTGATTCCTAAAGAACTACGTGAAGAATCCGGAAAGAATCTCTATTTATTTTGTACCACGGTCGGGAAGTAGACACGAACACTCTGGGAGGTAGTGCCCCCCAAGACCAACCAAGATGCGGCTTTAACCAGGTAAGAATTTAAAGCCGCATCTTCCAATTTATAACAGTAACAACCTCAGCCGTCATTGTGCATCCTTCTGATGTTTGTGCAACAGAGTGTATGTAGCAGAGTAAAAACCAACTGACTTGTCACACTGAGGAGATGCTATTAGGTCTGTGGTTGCCTGAACAGATTTCTGTATCCCAGCTGATGATCGGGGAAAGTCGAAATGCATTCAGGAAGAATCGACGTTGGCCGGGACACCAGTTCCTCACGTGCTACATTGACCCGTGAAGTAATATTTCTTATTAAAATCCTCCTCCGTCAGTGGAGTTGGCTCCCATTTCAGTTCGTGAGATGATGTCTGCTTCGGTTCGCTGTGTTCTCTGCCAGTTGTTCTGCTGACCCGATCCTGATAACTTCTAGCTGCGCCCCATTGGTGAGTCTGACCAGTCTGCTCAGCGCTAATCTGCGACCCCACCCCTTATCCACGTGAGAAGAAGCGCAGTTTCCCCAAACCTCTGAGGTCCCGCCTCATTCATTAGGTGTCCTACACCTTTCTGATAATCGCCACGAGGATTAATCGGCGGACAGTAAAAGGACATCGGGGATTAAACAAGGAAAGGGAATAATTTTCCAATCGGGGTCCAGTCGGTCAACTCCGGATGACAGCCAGTTTGGTGAAGAAGAAAACGAGGAAACTTCTGCAACCCAATGAATTCCTGCTTCTCGTCCCTGTTTTATTTGGCGAATAGCAAGTTTAATGCAGAAAATGGGACATGACAAGTAATCCTCTTAAAGGGTTCAAGTGGCCTGATCCGCTGAGAAAGGAGAGAGAGTGAGAGAAAGGGGGGCGCTTTATAAGCACAATCTTACGAAGATCATCCGGCCCCAGCTGCAGCTCAGGTAGGTCGCTGTCATTGAACTCCTTTCACAACCTTAGAATAAAACTCCGGAATACCGAGTGTAGGGGTACTCGGCAACGAGAAGACATAACACTGACTAGAATAGTGGGCTTCGATCGCTTTTTATGGATTACGTCGTATTTGAATGTGTCAGCGATACTGAAGCCAGGGCACTAAGCGCTGGGGATATGCGAGAGATGAGGGTCACTTTCACTGGGGAAGAATAGGACAAACTAGTTAACTGCTATTAGGAAGCGATTCGGTGAAAAATTCTACATTCTACACTGTTGGGAAGTTATTGTGTATTGGCGTAAGCACCTTTAACGTGGGGTACGCAAAATGAGTTTATAAGGGACTAAGAGCGATGGCAGGACACTTCCTCAAAAGTGGATGCGAGTCTAATATAAATTAATGTAGGATGTTAGCAGCTATTATTAATGTTCGCTTAAAGTATTATCTATCTATCTATCTATCTATCTATCTATCTATCTATCTATCTATCTATCTATCTATCTATCTATCTATCTATCTATCTATCTATCTATCTATCGTTCCAGAGCTCTGTTAGTTACGTGATTACTTATCAATTATTTTGACTTTTATTTTGATACAACGTTTTATTATTTATATGTGCAACTGCACCTGATTGGGGGAGTGAGCCCGGGAAAAATTGGGCGCGCAGCGTCATTTTTGGGTTTGTTGGATTATTTCTGTCGGAATGGAGGGACCAAGGTTGGAGTGCGGTGTTTGTATACCCTTACGCCATTTGCTAAGAACTGACACTCATAAGACATTTATTTGGCTTTACACTAAGAAATTAACACCGAAAAAAAAGTTTCTGGGGTAAGTACACTGACATCAGAAGATCCGCTAAATAATTGTGACAAATGGGTCAATGCTTTACTGCAGACATTTATTTTTCCCAGTTCACAATATAGTTTGTCTGACTGTTTACATAGTATGGACATCTTCTGCTCTGCAAATTTGTATCGTGTTTCATGTAGCATTTATTTTTGTTCCTGATGCCACACAATATAATTAAAACTAAAGACGCTTTCCACCTTCGACGCTGACAATAAGTGAATGTAAAGGTGTGGACGTTGAATGGTCACTTAGAGCAGTCGCGATGCCAGCTTGCATTCATCGAGTTGGTAAGGGCACGGAGATCTTACTGAAGCAAAGCCCGGTGAGTTCTTTTTAACGCGCTTATACAGCCCAGCGAGCCCTCAAATGCGATAATCCCAAGGGTTAATGGCATTTTGTACAAACCTTCCTCCCGTGATTCCTTTAACACGATCCCTTTTGCTTTGTAGATTGCGGCTGCCCCGTCCCTGCACGCGTTTTCAACTGGATGAGCATCGAACCTGCGGGCAGAGAGACGGAGATCCAGCTCCGCGATGCCGGCAGCAGGCGACAGGCGTCCATGGCGACCGAGGAGGCAACGGTGGCAACGCGCTGTACTCCTGCTTACCGTAGTGACCACCTGCCAGCTGTGGTCCAGCTTCGTGTCTGCGCCACAGACGACTGAGGCAGCCGAATCTCTTCCGAATGTTTGGAACAGTACACAGTCAGAGGAGCCGGAGACGCCGGATAACCGGAGCGAAGTCGAAATCAGGAGGTGCATCGACCTGTTCAGGGTGCACGGAGCACCGACTGCGCTCCCTGCCCCGAAACCAACCAACGCCAGCAGTATGCCCAACGACAATGCCCCTCATAAGAAGGGGGAGTACCCGGCGGACTTTTTCTCCGTGGAGGAGCGCCGCCAGGGCTTTGTACTTTTACACATTTTTGGGATGGTCTACATGTTTGTGGCCCTCGCCATTGTGTGCGACGAGTTTTTTGTCCCAGCCCTAGGTGTCATCACGGACAAGTTGCAGATCTCGGACGATGTGGCCGGAGCGACGTTTATGGCAGCTGGAGGTTCTGCTCCCGAGCTTTTTACATCGCTTATCGGGGTATTCATCTCTCACAGTAACATCGGCATCGGGACAATCGTGGGCTCTGCAGTGTTCAACATCCTCTTTGTGATCGGCATGTGCGCCCTTTTCTCCAGGGAGATCCTGCACCTGACCTGGTGGCCGCTCTTCAGGGACGTCTCCTTCTACGTTCTGGACCTCATTATGCTTATTATTTTCTTCCTGGATAACATTATTTCTTGGTGGGAGAGTCTATTGCTCATCTTAGGCTATGCCAGCTATGTCATCTTCATGAAGTTCAACGTGCAGCTGGAGCAACTGGTGAAACTGCAGCTCAACAGACACAAGAACATCGTGCAGGTCATCGCGCCAGAAGAGGTGGACCAGGTAGGTGATCTTAATAGATTAACATTATTGTACAAAGGATACATTATAAAATCAAAGGTCTATGTGCAAGTCTGGTGTTGGCCGAGACCCCAATGCCTGTCATTGTCAATTTGAAGACCACTCTCCCTGTAGCTGCCAGTGCAGGATCAGACCCCAGACAGAAAAAGATGCAGCCTGATGGGGTAGGATAAGGACAGACATCAAAATAAATACAATAAGCGGCATTGTTTAAGACTACACAGATTCAAAGTCTAAGGGGAAAAGGCTACACTTTGAAATTTTTTAGGTTTAGTTTTCTGGGGTTAAATTCTGAAATGCAAGATTAAGGAATACAGGTTGGTCCTATTCCAAGGAGAAGGGTAGCGTGATGAAGCCGGCCTCTAGAAAATAAAGAATTGATTAACATCTGCATCAGCGTTTAAGGAGGTAAAGCACCGCTAAAGATTGGGCTGGTGGGCTGAGCTGTCAATAATAACTCATCTAGTATAGACCACCTGTAGAATGATGGTGTGACTTTGAACCCATGTATTGTATGTCATCCAGCACGTGTATTACTATCGAATAGTCATTTTAAAAGTAGGTATACTCCAAAAATGGGTTCATTATAAAACTTCTATTTAGAGCATAACTCAGACTCCAACAAGGGGCATTTTAAAGCAAGGGGTTTTAAACCAAGACTCCTAAAATGTACCACCTGGTCGAGTACCACCATATTAACCTGGACATCATTTTCAATCTTGGTTTCTGCTAATAGCGGTCCCACGGCTTGATAACTCAAAGCAAATGCTTAACTCTAGCAGACTATTGACGGATATGTGGTCTCAATGTCGGGGTACTTAATCTTTGTGTGCCACCTCCATTAATTGATTAATTTTTGTTTTTCTTAAATTGTGAACTCTTGCTGGGCACAACTAAAAAGTGAAACGCCCTCCTTAATATTTAATTTGGAAATTTAAACAAAGGATTGTTGTGGAATTTTTGTGAGGGTCTGTGCTTTGTTTATTTGCAACTAGTATATGCCAAATGGGACGGCACGGTGGCGCAGTGGGTAGCGCTGCTGCCTCTCAGTTAGGATTACTTATTAATTATTTTAACATGCGTGGAGTTTGCATGTTCTCCCCGTGTCTGCGTGGGTTTCCTCCGGGTGCTCCGGTTTCCTCCCACAGTCCAAAGACATGAAGGTGCTGGTGCAATGCATTAGGTGCATTGGCGATTCTAAATTGTCTTTAATGTGTGCTTGGCGTGCATGTGTACTGTGATTTAATACGGCAGTTTTTCAAGCTGACCGTGCCGTGGAAATAGCAGTGAAGGTCTGAACCTGAGAGAGGTGGCCTAGACCCGTCAGGATTGCCTGGCTGTTATGGTCCATCTGCCCTGGACGTGTGGTCACCAGCGAGTCTCATGGGCCCGTATTTAGTGGGCATACGAGATGTCTCGGGGCAGAGAGGGGCTGGCAGAGGGACGAAACAGCACCAAAGTGCTCACTAGGTGCCATGTCTGTTAACGTTGATCTCAGAGCTGCTCTTTTATCTGCTTCTCCGGTAGTCTCGCCGCTTCGGACAGTTGAGCACGTGTATGAGACACAATATAAGGTGTTTGTGCTAGTAGAACAGTGTCTTGGGATATTTTTTGTTACCACCACAGAAAAAAGGTTGAGAAACACAGCGATAGAGAATAATAAAAAAAAACCTTTCAAAACTTTACATTTGCAATATGTATGAATCCAGATTAAAAGCAGGAGGAAAGTAACTCACAGGTTTCATGCAGTTACAGTCAAAAAAGAGAAAAAATAAGTTCTGCACTAATCTGCCAATTTGTAAAGCTGTTCGGAAAATGATGATGATACAGCAAACAAGTCTACCAAAATTAAAAATGTTGTAATTTTGGTGGGCTGGACCCAAGGGTTGGGATTCGAGGGGATCTGTTACTATAATCTCTTTTGAAAAAGTTATACATCGGGGGTCTTCGACTTCGATCATGGAGCGCTACTGTGGCTGCAGGTTTTCATTGTAACGCTTTTCCTAATTAATGACTTTTGTTTTTCTGCTGATGAACTTTTCTCCATTTTTAACTGACTTATTATTTTTAATTCATTCCTCCGTTTTTGCCTCATGTTTTCCTTTGAGGGCATCCAAAGAGAAACGAGACGTGAAGTTAGTGAGTTGGCGCATAGCGCATCTCGCAAGGCAGAGTTAATACAGGGAGATTCGCTCGAAAGAGGCCCCGAATATTCTGTTGTAAGTCCCGTTAGAATGAAGCAATCTGAACCAAAAAAATAACAAATAAATACGCTCTATACCTGGACGTATGTGTCATCGATTGCATTAATGCGATGCTGGAAGTGGTTTCCGTTTTCTGCCACACACGTTTCGACGCGGCGCTCCATGTTCCTGAACTTATCGGCAAACGCCTCGGGGAAATGGCAGCAATTTCACGTTGGATGTTTTCCTTCAAATCTTCCACAGTGTGAGTCTTGTTCCGAAAGACTTTTCCTTTGAGCATACCATCAATGAAGAAGTCTGGCTGTATCAGATCCGGTGACCATGGTGGCAAAAGCCCCTTTGAGGCGGCCTGAGGGGTTTGGGGCCGGGATGCGGGGTTGGTTCGCCCAGGGCTGACCAACCCCACTTCAGACGCTGTTACCGGTATGTGTGGACTGTATAAACCTGCGCGCGAATTTAATAAACAATAATGTTAACATGCACCGGATTTTCTCATTGCAGTATTCAGCTAAAGTTTTGCAAGATAACACGCGGACTTTATCAAAATTGTAATATTCCAATAACCAGTCGGAATAGTTTTTTCAGTTGTGAATTTATTTCAAACATATTGGAAATAACAGGTGTTACTTAAAGTCACTCCTACAACTGCTGAGTTGACTTAACAGCCCCGAACTTTCCTGCAACCCCCCCACCAGGTACCTTGCTGCCTGGTCTGCTTAAATTAATAATCCAACAAAAATATAATGATATAATCTATTAAAAAGTGCAATTCATAATTCATGACAATACCACGACAGTGCGAAATGCGATGCGGTGTCATGCGGTAATTAGGAAGCCCTCTTCTAGAAAAGTATACTCGATATGCAGGATGTCATAATCATAACTCAAGTCAATGTCATGTCAGCCGGTTATCATTGGCGATACACGTTTTTGTGCATTAATATTCAAAATGATTTCAAAGACGTACATGTACAGAATTTGTACTTGAAGAGGGATTTTAAAAGAGGTTCCAGAAGCATCTCAAATATATATATATATATATATATATATATATATATATATATATATATATATATATATATATATATATATATATATACTGAAAAATATAACTTGACAAATCCGCTCGAACGGGACACGCGGACCTCAAAAGCGGGGCCCCCTTAGCCGCGGGGCCTGGGGAGGTCGCCCCACTTGCCACCCCGAAACACCGCGCTTAGAAAATACACTGTTGCCGAAGAAGGACTCCATTTCTGCCATGCTCCTTGCTGATGTGTGACACGTTGTTCCATCTTGCTGGAAGTAACCTTCCCTTAACTCATGATCATCCAGTTGATTCTGTCAGTCAGTCAGTCAGTCAGTCATTATCCAACCCGCTAGATCCTAACTACAGGTTCACGGGGATCTGCTGAAGCCAATCCCGGCCAGCACAGTTACAGAACAATTGCTCTGATTTTAACTGATTTTAATTTTACTTTTGTTTATAACCTGCGTTTTATCTATTGTTCGGTGTCCTTGAGTGTTTAGAAAGGCGCCTACAAATAAATAAAATGTATTATTATTATTTATTATTAAATCCCGGGCATGGTGCCAGCCCACACTCTAAAAACAATTGTTTTGGGCCAACAAAAAAAAAAATCACGCAACGCTCTGCATTAAGCTTTTTGAGTTACCACAACTTCTGGTTAAAATTACATAGAACCAACCTACAACATTGAGTAACTGGAAAAGGTTTTTCCTTCAGAAAAATTCCCTTAAATTTCCTAAAATTACTTTTAAGTACCATCTACTTAATAAAATATAGGATATACACAACTTTAGGTTACATTTTTAAAGACACTTTTAAGTGCTAAATTTTTAAATATTTTTATATTTTAAAGTTGTGATGATGTAAAAAATGAAGTTGGTGTAATTTGTGTTTTCTGCCTATAGTTTTAAGCTTTATCAGGTTTAATTACTTATTAAATTATTAAAACTTGTACAGCCACTTAAAGAATGAAAGTGTGCAAAATTTATTTTTTTGCTTACATTTTTACATTTTTCAACATCTTTCAAAAACTTTGTCTAACAAATAGCCATACTACAGCATGCAAAAATATAGGCCGCAATGTAATATTCAATTGCAAAATATGTCAAACCTGACTTCTACTGCAAGTTGCAAAAGCATTTTACATTACAGCTTCGGAGTATACTCTAAACCTTACAACTGGAAAATAAGTAAAGTCAAAGAAAGATTATTACAATTAATGAAGTATCTTCTCAATATGCCTTCAAGCTTACATCCAGTAAAGCAATATTGTATCTAAAATCCTTAACCAACATACAAACACACGTGAGAAATCATTAGCGGCTGGAACAAAACAGTAATGTTATGAAAATATGGTAAGATGGACGGCACTAAATTTCACTAGAGCTATTCAACCTGTTATGCAAAATAAGTAAATGATATTTACTATATTAGAGCAATGTAAATAATTATTAGTTGAAATTGCTCCTCTATCACTAAAATATCCGTTCTGTCACTCACCGTAGTTGTTTTTTTCCGTGCAGTATGGTCTTACGTCACAGCACGTGAGGTGGGAGGAGTTTCACACTCATGAAGCAGAGAAATTAAGTAGCCATAGCATTAGATTAGGTTAGACAAACTTAGATTTTGTTTTTCAAGAAATGAAAATAGTAATTTGAGTTTAGATTACATGCAAGTCTAAGCTAAAGTATGTACTAATATTCTTTCACGTCAACACATTAAATATGTTTTCAAATTAAAATATTTAATAAAATCATCGAACTTGAATTTTTAACCTTATAGCATGCATTTGATTAAGTGATGGTTAGAGGTCCCTTGAATTGCTTTTTACAGTGCAGGGCACACACACACACACCAAGCACACACTAGGGGTAATACAATTGCAATACAAACACTGACTTAATCAGTTTTAATGTGAAAAGACACAGATGAAAGGAGAAGAAGCGGGCCGCTAGGGTGGAGAAAAGAAGAGCTGATCAGGAAGCAGCAAGCGCATCAACCTCTGAGCAAACGAATGCTAAACGTACAGAACAAGAGGATTAAAACTAGGAATGGTCAAGTCAAGTGTATTGCGCCATGACTGGCGTATACTGATGCCTGATTGTGCCCGAGGTGGGTAACACATTAACCTTGGAGGCTCATTGGTAGGTCCCAATGGACGTTTCTGAGAAATTTAGCTTGTCTCATTGCCATAGCAGTTTCAGTTGTATCAGATCTAACCTTTCCAGGCTCAGCAACTCATGATGAAACCATCTTTAACTCCCCACAATTCCCTTTTTTCTTTTTTCAGAAGAATGGTCCAGTTACAGAGGAGAGACAGCGTGCCCAGCTTGAAGATAACACTCGACTGAAGGTGAGGGAAACAAAAGAGCGGTTTGGGTCCCACAGTGACGAGTGATGAATTCAGGGGACACAGCATTAATGGTGGTCTGATTGTGCAAGACAAACGTGAATAGTCGCACTAATTTGCTCTGTTTTTCCAGCTCCGGCCAGCGCTGCAGAGAGGGGGCAGCTCTGCTTCACTTCACAACAGTACAATGCGCAACACGATCTTCCAGCTAATGATCCACACGCTTGACCCCCTCGGAGAGGGTAAGTGACTAGGCTGCTCTTACACCCAGATACCATTTTAGATGTTTTGACCCTTCAGCTGTGCAGTGTTTGCTTTCAGTAGTTGATTCCATCTCATCTTCACTTCATACAGAACACACTTGTATTAAAATGGGGAGAGTGAAGCTCAGTAGATTTGTTAAACTGAACACACACACACACACCGTAACACTCCAACACTTAGCACAGGCTAAAGCGGACCAAAGACGATGGAGGTGAGTGTACATTCTTCCTTACTGTCATCTTCTAGTGTCATGTTACTCCTTCCCATGCTGCTGACTATTATGGGCGTCCCATCTCAGTCATCTGACCCTGTGGGAGAGAAGTGACAATCCACCCACAACAGACACCTTGTATTTACTTTATTTCCTCAAACACTCAAGATGTGCAGACAGATTATAGGGGTTTAATGCAAAGCAGTATCAAGTAGAAAATAAAACAAATAATAGCAAGAGAAATAGATGAAGAATAGGAAAGTTTTGATTTAAAGCCCTGTATTATCGTGTTATTACCCTCAACTTACTGAAGTTCGTTATCAGATTGGTCTACTCTCTCACCTTAAGAGTAACACACACATGCATAGATATACAGATAAAGTGCCGTATGAATGACGTATACACAGCCCCACCTCTCCTTATCACTTTAATGACACACCACTCCCTAGGAAGTAAAGAGACTTGTCTATCTTTGACACAAACAACACACAATGTCTTAGATGTATCTGAGACCCAAATATTACTTTGATCTCCAAGAATATTTTCAAACATACAAAAGCTCAACATCCTTGGCTATGGGCCATTTATCGTCAATGATGTCTTACTTTACCCGTACTGTTCACTAGTCGATGAGCTTCAGCCTGATAAACCTTGTAGTTCAGATCATATGGCACCTTCTTACTGCTCCAGGTGCTCTAAATATTTAACATATTACTCCAGTAATTACTCTAGATATAAAGACAAAGTATAGAAATGTAAAAGCAACGTGGTATTTATTAAAGAATAATAATCCCAGTAGGAGAAAGTATAAATGAAATTTTATTAGGTACACCTGTTCATTTGCTTGTTAATGTAAATATCTAACCAGTGTCACAAACTCGACAAAGAGCCACAGCAAGGTTTGGTGCAGCCAGCAATATATTGTTTCATGGCTGCAAAACTGAATAAAGTGATAGCACTGATGTACACAAATCGGAGTCCAAAACAGAACTGAGGGGATGAGGGAAAGATGGCGGCTTTTAAAGGCCAGTATAGGAAATTACATCAGAGGGGCTGGAAGCAGAAGGGTCCTCATCCATAGGCCTGGACCCGGAAGTGATATTAAAGCGGTCAGAAGCAGTATTGACGTCATCAGGACCAGGCGGAATTTCCCGTGAACGGTCTGCAGAAAAGCAAGAAAAAGAGTCAGTGCACTCTGCCCCATCCCAGTCTGGCTCGGGATTATCCTCATTCAAGTCATTTAGCTGCCTCCCATGCACATGTGTGTGACACCTGCTAATCACTTGGCAGCAACTCAATGCATTTCGGCATGTAGACATTGTCAAGATGACCTGCTGAAGTTCAAACTGAGCATCAGAATGGGAAAGAAAGGAGATTTAAATGACTTTGAATGTGGCATGGCTGTTAGTGCCAGATGGGCTGGTCTGAGTATTTCAGAAACTGCTGATCTACTGGATTTTCACACACAACCATCTCCAGGGTTTACAGAGAATGGTCTGAAAAAGGGTAAATATCCAGTGAGTGTCAGTTCTCTGGGTGATAAGGCCTTGTTGATGCCAGAGGTCAGAGGAAAATGGCCAGACTGGTTGGAGCTGATAGAAACACAACAGTAACTCAAAGGACCACTCGTTACAACTGAGGTATGCAGAAAAGCAGCTCTGAACACTCAACATGTTGAACCTTGAAGCAGATGAGCTACAGCTACAAAAATAATGAAAATTGTGTCACTGTCCACATACTTATGGACCTGACTGTAGTACTGTTTATCGTGGCCAAGAGCTTAAACATCTTCTTCAGACATGACAACTTCCTTTTTTGTGCCTTTCTTGCTCATCAGTTTCTTCTCCGATCTGGACTACAGAACTGTTAGTTAGCGTTTGTGGCTGAAACACCTGCTTTCTTGAGGGCATTCATGTTTGCTTTTCTACTTGGGCAGTGCAAATATATGGAGGTCACAAATGACACAAATGCGATTTCAAACTTCCCAGCTCCACCATATGATGAAGGCAGCGTGTGTTTCATTGAGTTGTGTCTGGTGTTTGGGGGTCTATGGTGCCCCTTTGTGGTCACAATATACAGTATTTAACATGATAATAGTTAATTCATATAACTTTGTCCTGTTTGAGTACTAATTTTGCACTTAGGATGCATATTTAAAATATGATGTTCCGTTACAGAATCACAAGTAAATGAGAATTGTGTCATCCATTTTCAGGTAATGATTTGTCCATGATTCAGGAAAATGAGAATGATGAGACACGTTGACGACTCAGATGAACGAGATTCGTGTGACTCGTTCTTGAGTAACAAAAGCATGCGCTAAGGTGAAGTTGAAACTAAATAAGTTTTAGAAATAAAAATAATATTTCTGTAAGGTTCACCTTGTGTGACTAAACTTCTTAGGTTAATATTATGTTAATACTAGCTGGGCTTTTTACAGCACAGACTCCTAGAAACTACTGAAATCGTCACAAAATAAATTGAAATGCAGAGTCGGCAGCTTCGTTTTGCGGATGTACTCACCCCCTTGTCTATCAGCGGCTAAGCGCGTTTTGTCTCTCATGTGTCTTTCCTCGCCAGTTTCACTTTGATGATGAGGCCACTTTCTTTCAGCTTCAAGCTGTAGCCTCGTACTTCTTTCTTCTTCTGACTCGTTAACTTGAGGCCGCCTTGCTGGCTCTTTGTGCTTCATGCTGTAGCTTCGCATTTCAGGCTGGACAGACAGACACACACTTTTACACATAGACGTTTATATTTAAGGTATTGTGTTTATCACAATTCCAATAACAATTCAAAACAAGCAAATAATACATTCTAATGTAAATGTGTTGTTACCGTATTGTACCTTTTGATGGATGAGAAAATTATCAATGACTGAGTTCTTGTTCTCGGATGATGATTTCTTCCTACCTACAAAGAACCATAAGTCAGACATGCAGTACTTCACTTGCACATGCACTTTAAACATCTAAATGAAAGAGGCTGATGGCATCACACACATGCCTTAACACTCCCATTGAGCTCTACTGAATCAGTTTGTTTTTGCTTGTGGATCACCTCCCATGATTCAGTGAAAAAATAAAACTAAGCAGCTGTCACTAGCTGTAACACAACAGAGCACTCGCTACGCCCACTGCTCTGCTTACATCCATTAGTCTGGGTATGTGTGGCAGTCCTGGTCTTCAACCCATAACCGCTGATAGTCATAGACCATGATGAGCCAAGCAAATGAGGACACACGCATGAAGCAAGGGGCACGTGCAAAAGAGTGACAAGTACTTTTATTAAAATCAATCAAAACCAAGTGTCCAATAGTGGTGTGCATCATTCATAAATAAATTAATAATCCATAAATTAAAAACAGTGTCCATGTGGAGGCTACAATAATCCATAAATAAATATCCATGAAAATTAAGGTTAAAATCACAACGCAAGAAATGTTTCTAAAATCTCAGTCCCTGGTGCATGCTTTTCAAAACCTCCTCTGCTTACCCCACACCCCTGCTGCCAGAGGAGACACCCTTCCTGCTGGCACAGCCAACTTGGGTCACTGCTATCACCCTGGGCTCCTAGCAGGGTACAGCGCCAAGCCTCTCCTCACTTCTTCAGCTCCTGTTGCCATATTTTGACTTTATGCGGTAGTGAGCATCAGGTCACTCCACACTCCCCAAGAAACGCTCAGTTGGAGTGACCCTCTTTGGCCCCCTCAGGCATCACCAGCCATAATATCTTTCTAGGGGACTCCGCTCCTGGTTGCCTGCCTTCTTTCCTCTGCACTCCAGTGGCTTCCGATCCTGTCATCACTATAATCTTTCCTTTTAACATCCCACTCTGTTCTTTTTTTCTGTCTCTTTTCCTTTCTGTTTTTCTCTTCATCTGCCTTGCAGGCTTCTCTTATATTAACTTGATTGGTCACAGATGTGATACGCTGCTGCCTTCTGACGCCAGACTGATCCTCCCACCTTTGCATATGAGTGTGTGATCATCCAAGCACCGCAATCAACCCCGCACACCTGCACCCAATAGGAGGCTGCAGACTCTCGGTATATGATTATTTATTTAAAAAGTGCCCTGTGCCACGGACATCTTATTACAGTATGAGGATGCTGACCAGTCTCAGGAAGGATCCCGGCTTGGATTGCCTCATGGAGTTGAGGAAAGTGAGAGCAGATGGTGTCGTCTCTGACTGCATTTGAATGGTGTGAGGTAATATTGGTGGCGTGAATGTGCAGGCAGTGGATGCGGCAGATTAAAGATTGATGGAGCAGTATAGAAAGAGCCACAGAAGATTGGATTGGATTGTGGCCAAGGAAGGAGACAACCTCCAGCAAACCTTGAGTGAGGGAGACACACTGCGTTTCATAATGTTGACAGCATCGATGAAGATAAAATGTTAGTCAAATTATGGAAAAAAAAAAATCAAAACACAAAATGAAGATCTAGCAACTGATTATTGCGTCATCCAAAGATCCAAAGATATCTCAACATCAAATATTCAACCTTGAAAGCAGAAATGCAATGGATATTCATAAATCTCCAAATTTTGCTCACTGGGCAAAGTGCTAAATCATACTGTACATAAGTAATCAACATGATTTGTGATAGCTGATGATGACTACTGTACTCCAAAACAGAGAGATGCACAAGTTAATGCACACTTTTAATTTGTGCCACAAAAAAAAAAAAAAAAAAAATCAATCAAAAGGTTGCCCAAAAGTGCTCAGTCCTTCAAGCCTCAAGGCAGAACCAGAAAGCTGAGGCTGCACACGGGTACACCAGAGCAAAGGTATGGTGCAGGGCCCTAGGCACAAAGAAAAATTCATGTGCTCTAAAAAGAAACAAAAAACATTTTATACAGTATAAAAACTTGCATTATGAATATCACAGAAAATTGCCAAAATTTGATTATAAAGAATAAGCATGGCTTACTATAAGCATTTTAAAAATATGTTCAATTGTAAAGGTGAGATTACTGTACTACTTATGTAGTTTTTGGGCAACAGCACCATCTGCTGGGGAAGGGAGGAAATGCCCCACCAGCCCTTAACAAAGAGAGGCCACTGGAAAGGAGAGCAGGTGAGATTGTGGCTTCATTGCACACAATAGTCAGGTGTGATTTTGGTGACGTGCTCCTCAGTGGTGTAGGTGGTGAGTACACTCCACGGGCAGGTAATGGCATGTGTCTCACTTTTTCTTTCCGCCTACACACGCTCCAAGCACATAGCAAACATCTCCATCCTCAACCTTCCGGTGAGTCAAATGGAAACACATGACATGACCAAGATTACACATCACTTCTGATGTCACAAAGTTTGCGTGGCTCATGTAGTGGCACAGACTTCACTCCGTGCTGCCTATGTGGCACCCGTTTGAGAATAGCCGAGAGTGCCCACGTCTCCTTTTTCTCATTTGCAGCCAAGTTTAAGGACAAGGCAGCGATCCTGGATAGAGTGGCCAGGGGCAAGGTATTACACACTGGACGAGGAAAGTTGCAAGGTGAGCTCCCGCCATCGAGCCACTGAGGGTATGGTAGATGGGCACAGTGTCCTTAGTGCTGCCCCTCAGAATACCAGAAATGGGACCTGGATGTATAGTCAAGAGACAGATAGATATTATTATGGGGTGAGATCAGAGACCATTAGAACTTCAAGACATGTTCCCAATGCCACATTGTCACTTTTCTGCAGACATTATAGCCACAGTGCCCACTGCCCACTCTATGCATATCTATTAGTGTGTCCAGTTTGCCATTTGTCCTTCCAGTTAGTGATACACTGGCAGTTTTGAAGAGTTATTAAATTGCTAGACTGAATTGAAGAAGCAAAGGTGCACCCAGCAGCATCCTTCCTCCCATTCCTTCTGCTTTACAGTTGCAGGTTGTGAAGAAAAGCCTGATGTTCCCAAATCAGTGAGCGTCCAGGTGACTCCTCCAGAGCAGGACGCAGAGGTTGACAAGGAGGAAAAGTGTGAAGATCACAAGGTAACGGAGTGCCCACTCAACATTACCATAAGCACCCTTAACTGCACCCTTTCTAAAAATATCCCCTCATCTACTCTGATAACTGCCCACCCTATCCTTGTTTACTGAATCCTATGATTTGAATGAATGAATGTTTTTGTGTCGACTTTAAGGTTTCAGATGACTCTGCAGTTTCAGAGAGCGATGAAGAAAACAGCAGCAGTGATGATACAGACAATGATACAGACAGCAGTGACCAGGAGGATGACGAGGAGTCTGAAGAAAATGAGGAGCCACTGTCTTTGGAATGGCCAGAGAGCCATCGCAAGCGGGCCACCTACCTCTTCCTACTTCCAATTGTCTTCCCACTGTGGCTCACCCTTCCAGATGTCCGTAAAGCAGTAAGGATACTTTGGAATAAGAGATGGTGGTTGGGGTATGGAAATTGTGGCTTCTCTCATTGTGGCACAGGTGGGGGTCCTCATGGTCGGTCTGGGAGGACTTCAACGGCTGAAAGTTTTTATTCTAACCCAATTGGAAGGAATTGGATTGGAATGAAAACCTGCAGTCACTGTGATCCTAGCTGCAGAAAACCTGTGAATGAATAAATGTGGATGGAAGCAGTTAGATCATTCACCGAGTGTGACAGTTCTAAACCAATCCAACGACTCATGAAGTGGAGCTCAGAGTAGAGGGGCAATTATTCAAACAGCAAAGAGCAATGGTGCTCTTGTCAATATCGTCCAATTGTTAGCAAGCATGTGGCTACAATGGATAAAGTGCCTACACCTCCCAAAAGACCCCTGTTAAACATAGAAATGTGCGTTGTATGCACAGAGAATGCCTTACTTAATGTTACAAATACAAAAATCCTGTGGCATCCATTGAACAAGTAGGAAGTGTGAACGATGCATTGCTGCCGGCTGGCCGTGCTCTCTATCACTCCCAGTTATGAGAACACAGGCGGAGTAAATGTGACGTTGACAGAGTGGGCAGCTACGTCTAGAGCAGGGGTGTCAAAGTCAAAACCTGGTGGGTCTGCAGTGGCTGCAGGTTTTTGTTCTAGTCATTTTATGAACTTAATTGCCTTAACTGAGTGGTTTTTAAAATTGAGAACAGAATTGTTTCGTGTTTCCTTAACCAGAATCCAAACGCAGGGGTCATACGTTCAGTTCCTGCAAGGCCATGTAGTGGAAAACCTTTGTGTAACATTTTTAGTCCATTAAGCTTTTCAGTTATATTGCCTTTTGTCTAACTGCTCTAAGTAGAATGAGCTCCTTCTAGTATGCAGACCCTTTAGTCAGGCTAGATCTTCAGAAGGAGGCCTCAGTTATCTCTCCAGGTAACTCAATGCAGGAGAATCTAATGTCCCATAGATGGACCAATGTTAGATTAACAACTTTACACCAAAAATACGTTTGTAAATGTATACACTATAAAGGCTTTAACCTGTGATTACAGTGCATTGGATGATCCAAAGGCTTCTTTGTTAAATATATTATATACAGTTAGGTCCATAAATATTTGGACAGAGACAACTTTTTTCTAATTTTGGTTCTGTACATTACCACAATGAATTTTAAATGAAACAACTCAGATGCAGTTGAAGTGCAGACTTTCAGCTTTAATTCAGTGGGTTGAACAAAAAGATTGCAGAAAAATGTGAGGCAACTAAAGCATTTTTTTAACACAATCCCTTTATTTCAGGGGCTCAAAAGTAATTGGACAAATTAAATAACTGGAAATAAAATGTTCATTTCTAATACTTGGTTGAAAACCCTTTGCTGGCAATGACAGCCTGAAGTTTTGAACTCATGGACGTCACCAGATGCTGGGTTTCCTCCTTTTAATGCTCTGCCAGGCCTTTACTGCAGTGGCTTTCAGTTGCTGTTTGTTTGTGGGCCTTTCTGTCCGAAGTTTAGTCTTCAACAAGTGAAATGCCTGCTCAATTGGGTTAAGATCAGGTGACTGACTTGGCCATTCAAGAATTTTCCACTTCTTTGCTTTAATAAACTCCTGGGTTGCTTTGGCTGTATGTTTTGGGTCATTGTCCATCTGTATCATGAAACACCACCCAATCAATTTGACTGCATTTAGCTGGATTTGAGCAGACAGTATGTCTCTGAACACCTCAGAATTCATTCGGCTGCTCCTGTCCTGTGTCACATCATCAATAAACACTAGTGTCCCAGTGCCACTGGCAGCCATCACAATGCCTCCACCGTGTTTTACAGATGATGTGGTATGCTTTGGATAATGAGCTGTTCCACGCCTTCTCCATACTTTTTTCTTGCCATCATTCTAGTAGAGGTTGATCTTGGTTTCATCTGTCCAAAGAATGTTGTTCCAGAACTGTGCTGGCTTTTTTAGATGTTCTTTAGCAAAGTCCAATCTAGCCTTTCTATTCTTGAGGCTTATGAGTGTCTTGCACCTTGCAGTGCACCCTCTGTATTTACTTTGATGCAGTCTTCTCTTTATGGCAGACTTGGATATCGATACGCCTACCCCCTGGAGAGTGTTGTTCACTTGGTTGGCTGTTGTGAAGGGGTTTCTCTTCACCATGGAAATGATTCTGCGATCATCCACCACTGTTGTCTTCCGTGGACGTCCAGGTCTTTTTGCGTTGCTGAGTTCAGCAGTGCTTGCTTTCTCTCTCAGGATGTACCAAACTGTAGATTTTGCCACTCGTAATATTGTAGCAATTTCCTTGGATGGGTTTTTTCTGTTTTCACAGCTTTAGGATGGCTTCTTTCACCTGCATGGAGAGCTCCTTTGACCACATGTTGTCTGTTCACAGCAAAATCTTCCACATGCAAGCACCACACCTCAAATCAACTCCAGACCTTTTATAAAGACATAACGACGGACTTGAACACACCTGCCCCTGAAAACCAGCCTTTGAGTCAATTGTCCAATTACTTTTGAGCCCCTGAAATGAAGGGATTGTGTTAAAAAATGCTTTAGTTGCCTCACATTTTCATGCAATCGTTTTGTTCACCCACTGAATTAAAGCTGAAAGTCTACACTTCAACTGCATCTGAGTTGTTTCATTTAAAATTCATTGTGGTAATGTACAGAACCGAAATTAAAAAAAGGTGTCTCTGTCCAAATATTTATGGACCTAACTGTATTACTAGCTGTGTAAGTCCGTGCTATAAAAAGCCTGGGCTCATAGAAACCATGGATTCTGGCACTTCAATCAATCAATCGCATCACTTATGCATTAGTGGCGCCTCGCTTGAGTATTAGCAGCGGGAGAAAAAGAAAAAGGGATACCGTTTTGCTGATGTGCTCGCCTGGCTTCTGTATTAGCACCTCTCTCTTTGGAGGTTTTGTTTTGCCGATGTGCTGGCGTCACTTTTGTATCCTCAGAGCCCTTACCCCGACTTCACCTCTCACTTCTGGGTCGGACAGGCAGACACACACACTTCCACGTGCAGATGTTTATATACAGTATCCTGATATATAAAAGTGGTCGGGATTGTCCTTCCGTCCTGTGAGTGCTACGCAGGCGCAGAGTTTCACACACGCCTCGTCCATTTTACAATGCACGATGGGATTTGTAGTTTCGTTTTTCCAGGTAAAAGATGATTTTCTACTCCAGACTGTGTGATATCTTCTTCTTTCTTACTATATAAAAGCGGTCGGGATTGTCCTTCCATCCAGTGAGTGGAAAGCGTAGCGATATTCCGCTTATCACAGACTTACTACTTGCAGCTTGCAGTACAAAGTGACATGATGTGAGCAGAGTTCTGGTGCTCCCATCGTTCCCTTGCTTTTGTGCGCGATGCGCTGGAAAAATAATTAATGTTGATGGAGTACAAATGCCTCACCGCGTAGTAAATATCAGGGGGGTTCAAAAGGGCGACCTCAATATAGAAAAAAAGTTTAAATTTCAAAAATAACAGAAACTACGAGTATTAAAGTAATACTGCTCAAATGCAAAATAACCAAATTAATGAGTTTGTATAAAATATCAAATTGATCTACATATTGAATTGCCTTAAGAAGTGGTCAACTTAAAAGGCGGTCGCCTTAAAAGGCAGGTGAGCCTAGTATAAGATACAGGGTGGTCCATGAAAAAGTGGCCTGCCTCCACCGAGACGACTCCCATCTAGCCTGCTGACGGATTAACATGCTGAAACGGGCACAGAGATGTATTGACGCACAAGGAGATCACTTTCAGCATCTTCTGTAAATGTAAGTACCCAATTTGATCATTTTTTCTCTTCACTACATAATGCAGTCGTCTCGGTGGAGATTGGCCACTGTTTCATGGCCCACCCTGTATATTGCTGGAGTTTGAAGAACCATTAAACGTAGGATTGCTGAAGTAGAATGTTTCCCTAACAGCCAACATTTTCATTTCAACCAATCAGAAGACAATTGACACTATAAAATGAAATGTGTTAAATAATTCTATAGCTTGTTAGTCCTTTAATTCTGCCACACGAGACTTTCCTAAAACTGTTAATTTTCATTTTGACGAGAGAAACAATCCAAAAGTTTTGCTGCATAGAGCAGATCAATGTTTCTAAGACTTTTTTTAATAACATTTTATTGAACCAGATGTTGTAGGATGGGCACAAAGATTGCATCACGGTAGTTGGTTGCCTGTTGGCTTACTTTCCAACCCATGAACGTTTGGCAACTCATAAATAAAAACCATTCTGGCCCTCCAGGATCTCAGTATGCTGCCCCTGGTCTAGAGAGTGCAGTCGAGACAAACGGTGTGACGCCACATCGAGAGGAATGGGATTCCTGGTAACTGAGGTATTTTTGCTGTTGGTAGTGAGCCTTTCTGTAGTCAGCACATCTGGAACAGTAAATGAGCCCAACAACTCTGACACCAGCAGAAACCCAGACGAGGCTGCACAGCATTCAGCTCTTGACTTTATGCCTGAAGGAATAACCAAAGTAAGTTAAAAACTCCTAATCGTAAACTGCAAACATGCCATAAAGGGATATGCACAATGACGTGAATAAGTATGAGAATGTGTGTAGAAATTTGTCCTAAAGTGTGGTCTGATGTTCAGCTAAGTTGCAATAATGAGCAATCACAATCTGGTGTAACTAATAATGCACAAATTGTTGTTCTATTGTTGAATTTATTCAATCCCTCATTCAAAGATTCACAGGCGTACATCAGAAAAAGTAGTTGAACCCCCTAGACCGATGTCTTCAGCAAACACTAACTAGAGTCACTGGGTTAAGCAAACTTGCAATCCAGTCAATGAAACGAGATTGGAGGTGTGGTGTGGAGTCACCTTGACCAATGAAGAAAGGCTTAAACACTCTGAGTTTGCTATTCACAAGAGACGTAAAGCATGACTTGAAAAAAAAAAAAGCTACGATCAAGAACAGCTGATTTGTAGAACGCTAGAAAGGGTTATAAAGTAATTTCAAAGAGTTTAGATATGAATTAGTTCACAGTTTAACAACTTCTTCTTCCTCTTCATCTTTTCCCACTTCTTTGTGGGGTTGATGTGCTTGATCAACCTTCTCCATACAGTCGTGGCCAAAAGTTTTAAGAATGACACAAGTTTTGATTTTCACAAAGTTTGCTGCTTCATTTTTAGATCTTTTTGTCAGATGTTGCTGTGGTATACTGAAGTATAACTACAAGCATTTCAAAGGCTTTTATTGACAATTTCATTAAGTTTATGCAAAGAGTCAATATTTGCAGTGTTGGCCCTTCTTTCTTTTTCAAGACCTCTGCAATTCAGCCTGGCATGCTGTCAATGAACTACTGGGACAAATCCTGATTGATGGAAGCCCATTCTTGCATAATCACTGCTTGGAGTTTGTCAGAATTTGTGGGTTGTCCACCATTCTTTTGAGGATTGACCACATGTTCTCAATGAGATTAAGGTCTGGGGAGTTTCCAGAATTCTGGATTCCAAGTTTGTGAATTCTGACCAAAGACTTGTTGTCGCTACTCTTAGGATCCAGCTTAGGTCCAGTAGGTTACCACCTACTAGGAAAATGAGTCTGGACTTGGCCAGACTCCAAGACCAGGCTGTTTCTAATGAGTTTGCATGCAGATTGTGTGAGGAACTTTCAGATTTGGCAACGACTACCAATCGTAATGTGATGTGGGAGACCTTCCGTGACAAGACCCTGAAGGTTGCTGAGGGTTGTGTTGGTGTTACCGGTGTTCCCAGAAGGAGGTGTTTCATCTCGCAGGGCACCCTGGATATCATTGAGAGGAGTTGCAGCGCACGGCTCAATGACAACTCTAGTCTGTACCGGGAACTGAGAAGGATGGCTGCGAGGGCTCTGAAGGCAGATAAAGAGGCGTTTGTTAGAGGAATTTGTGAGCAAGTGACACACCATCTGTGGTCTAGCGACCCACATCCTGCTTACAGAGGAATCAAAGCATTACGAACATCTGAATCTGTTCCTTGGAGAGTCGCAGTCAGGGTAGCTGATGGAACAGTCCATATGGATGACACTGCAGTTGTGACCCGCTGGGCTGGCTACTTTGAGCAGTTGTTCAAAGCCGATCCTCCGACTAGCACGTTGGATATCTCTGGGTCCATGGTTCTTGAGACTGATCCTCCAATTAGCTGTGAACCATCCAATCTCACTGAGATTGCACAGGTGGTAAACCAGCTGAGGGGGAGGAAAGGCTGCAGGGATCTGTGGTATCTGGGGTGAACTTCTCCAGGTTGGTGGTAAGGCTGTCCTCCTGGCATTGCAAGCAATCTTTGCTTCGATTTGGGAGACTGGCATTATCCCAATTTACTGGAAAACGGGACTTTTCTCTATCTGGAAAGGGAAGGGTGATCGCCTGGATTGCAGCAACTACAGGGGGATAACACTGCTCTCGGTGCCGGGTAAGGTCCTTGCTAGGGTCATCCTCAGTAGGATCCGTGATCACTTGCTCACCTACCAGCGACTGGAACAGTCTGGTTTTACACCTAAGAAGTCTACCATTGACCACATCCTGATGATGCTGTGATCTTCGTGGAGTCAATGGAGGCTTTGATCAGGGCACTTGAGAGACTCAGCAAGTAGTCTGAGTGTCTGGGCTTGCGAGTGTCCGGGGTTAAAAAACAAAATCCAGGCCTTTAATGACTTCTTGGGCACGGCCATCAGCAGTGTGTCTGTTTGCGGAAAGAGTGTTGACCTTGTTGAGATGTTTACTTACCTCGGCAGTGACATTCATGTCTTTGGTGACTCTTCCTATGATGTCAGTAGATGGATTAGGAGAGCATAGGGGGTCATGAGGTCACTGGAAAGGGGTGTGTGGTGCTCACGATATCTATGCAAAAGGACAAAGGTCCAAGTCTTTAGAGTCCTGGGGCCTCATGTATAAACGGTGCGTACGCACAGAAACGTTGCGTAAGAACTTTTCCACGTTCAAATCGTGATGTATAAAACCTACACTTGGTGTAAATCCATGCACTTTTCCACGGTACCTCATACCTTGTCGTACGCAAGTTCTCCACTCGGTTTTGCAGACTGGCGGCACCCAGCGTCAAAGCAGTGCTACTGTTCCTGTGTGGTTACACCTTATTTTCCTGACGCGACTTTATAAATACACCGAAACTAACCGCATATTGTTTATTAGTGTAATGCATCTGATTGTAATTAACTTGTAACAATATAATGGTCCAGGGAACAGCCATAGTATTCCAAATACCGTAACTGTTTTAGCGTTGTTACTCTCACTTCTTCTTCTTCTTCTTCTTTCAGCTCCTCTTGTTAGGAGTTGCCACAGCGGATCATTTTTTCAATATTTCTCTCACTGCACCACTCAGAGTATTTATATCACTGTATCTGAGTGTGAATCACAGCAGCAGCTGATCGGAAAGGGAATTATCGGTATACAGCTTCAAGGACACGCTGTCTCAGCCACTGCAAAATGTTTTAAAGCCTTTCCTGTACGGACCTCGCGGTTCAGAAACAGAAACGATATCATTTATAAGGTGAAATTCAGCAAAATATGTTTATTAAATTATACAGATAAAACTTTAACTTCATTTAAATAATCTATATTCTTCACTGGGAGTGTCGTTAAGGATAGAATAATTAAACATGTACTACGAAGATATTTCAATGTTCTTTAAACGTTTTGAAGAATCGCCGTAGTAAGCTTACAGATGGCTTAACGCCTATTACAGAGCTGATTGTATGGCGATCGGTTACTTGGGGAAAGAAAAGCACTGACTGCAGTGACGGCTACGCCAATATATATTGAATATAAAACAGAAAGAGAAAATAACAACACAGCTAAAACACAGCAACAAATTTCGGCAAAAGTTAAATGCTTGTGTCATGAGCACGAGGTGGCTATGCAGTGTCCGCAACGGACGTAGCCATCCACTGTGCATAAGCTACCTTACTGACGGGCGGGCGAAGGAGCCACCGATTCTTCCTCTGCCCAGTGCCACCACAAGCCTAGAGCCGCCCCTGATTGTACTGCTGCAATAAATTATTTCATCGAAGTGAAACACATGTTTAATAACGTGCTTTAACTCCTATCATCATGAAAATGATATCACGTATACATCTCAGTATTTTAGTTATTCAGAGAACTGTAATATTACGAATGTAATGGATTCTGTGTCCAGTTGGAGGAAGAGAGCCGGTTTAAAAGCAAGTAGTGATTCACACACACAGAGCACATAGAAGATCAAATACAAAACAAAGCATTTAACGTGCTACTTTAATTACGATGTGATTTGAGAAACTGGTTAATTAAACGATTTTAAGATGAAGTTTATGATGTTCTACTTTAATGACAAAATAAACTACGTGATTAAAGTGGAAATATCGAGATTGAAGTTGACATTTCGTGCTTTTTCCTCACTGTGTGCCTTTTTTCTCTGTACCCTAATAAGCTTTCATATGACACTCAGACAGTGGGCTTACAACTCGGCTTTTCACGGCGACTTTGATATGTGACTTCTTTTTTATTTCCGGCACTGTGCGATTTGTGAATGTGAGCTTTCATGTTTCTCCAACACGCTATGCCACTCGATCAACTTCCTTTTGTTGATTATACCACGGTTTATTTGAACAAATAGTATGTTTTCCTTTGCCTCCACTTGGTATTCGCTGAAATTCTTATATTTTCCCCGTGCTTTTCCCATTGTCTTTTCACAGAAGGCTGCGCTTAAGGGCGATTTATATTGATTTGCATATTCAAAGAGGCGTAATTCTGGGAGGATTTGGGGCGTTACATAATGCGCGTGCACGAGCGTTAGTTTTCACGCTGATTGGGATTTATGTAGCGGAAGAACGTGGAAGTTGGAGTACGCACAGATTCCTGCATCTGGATTTTTCTGTGCGTAAACACATTTCGGCTTTTGTGCTTACGCCATGTTATAGTGCGAGTTCTACGCGCGGCGTTATACGAGGCCCCTGGTGCTTCCTGTCTTGCTATATGGTTGTGAGACATGGATGCTATCCAGTGACCTGAGATGAAGACTGAGCTCCTTTGGTACTGTGTCTCTCTGGAAAATCCTTGGGTTCCGTTGGTTTGACTTTATGTCGAATGAGCGGTTGCTCATGGAGTCTTGAATGAGGCACATTACCTGCATTGTGAGGGATCGTCAGTTACAGCACTATGGCCATGTGGCGCGTTTCCCTGAGGGTGATCCAGCTCGTAAGATCCTCACTGTTGGGGACCTGAGTGGCTGGACCAGGCCAAGGGGTTGCCCACGTAACACCTGGCTGCAGCAGATAGAGGGTCATTTCCGGAGGGTGGGACTGGACATGTGTCTGCCTGGTGGGTTGCAAACCGGGATCCTGAGTTGTTTCGTTGTGTAAGTGGGTGTGGCAACACATTGTACCAGTGCATGCTCCCCAACTTGACTTGACTTGGAGTTTCCTGGCCATTGACCCAAAAATTCGATATTTTGTTCCCAGAGCCACTTAGTTATCACTTTTGCCTGATGGCACGGTATTCCATCATGCTGGAAAAGGCATTGTTCATCACCAGACTGTTCTTGGATGGTTGGGAGAAGTTGCTCTCGGAGGATGTTTTGGTACCATTCTTAATTTAGACCATTTAGTACTGTGGCTACTCTCCCTAGAAGTTGGCCACCAGCCATGATGACTCAATAGACACAATGCAGAATGCTCTGTGAGGTAAACAGCTAAAGGTTTGAAGGAATCTTTGTAGCAGGTTCACATCTCTGTTCACAAGTCTACAATATGCAAAAAGTTGAACAGGCATTGTCTCCATGGCAGGACACCAAGGAGGAAGCTGCTACTCTCCAGAAAACACAAAATGCTAAATGCTTGAGGTGTGCCAATGACCACCCTGACACTCCACAATGCTATGGGAAAATGTTCTGTGGACTGATGAAACTGAATTATATACAGCAGTACATATAGTATGGCATGAAACATAACATCAATGACAAAGTACGGTGGAGGGAGCATCATCACGTGGGGCTGCTTTGATGCATCAAGGCCTGAACATCTTACCATCATCAAAGTAAATTCTCAAGTTCATCTGACGGACTGACACCCTGACATTGCCTGTAGGATTCCTTGATGAAGTGCAGCAGAGGTTGGATGATGCAGCAGGACAAAGACCCTAAACATCAATCTACTACAGGATGGCTTCAAGAAAAGAAAATCTGCCCAGGCATTAACCCAATGGAGATGCTGTGGAATGACCTCAAGCCAGTCATTTATGCCAGACTTCTTAAGAATATGGCTGTTCTGAAGCTGTTCAATAACCAGGGATGCTCCAGAATTCCCCCTGAACATTGTACAGGTCTGTCCAGCAGCTACCGGAAGTACTTGTTTGAGGTTATTGCTGCCAAGGGAGGTTTGACCAGTTATTAAATCCAAGGGTTCTCTTACTTTTCTAGAGCACACTGTGAATGTTTGATGGGTGTGTTCAATAAGTCATGAGCGATTTTAAACGTTTGTGTGTTATTAACGTAAGCATAATGTATTTGTCTGCACTTGTGACTCAGATGAAGATCAGATAACTTTTTATGAACAGTCAATGCAGAAAACTGGGTCATTCCAAAGGCTTCACATACTTTTTCTTGCTACTGCATAGACCACAATTCTGAATCAAACGTTCTTCATATGACATCGGTTTTGAAACGTTGCCATTAATATTGCCCTGAAGAGATTCAATACATTTGGCTAGCTGTTAAGAAGTCGCTTCACTTGTGTTTTCAGTTGCACCCAGTGCACGGACTAGAGGAATGGGTTTTCTGGAAGGATCCCCTTTTCAGAGGTGGATTTTGTCGTATCCACTACCAAGATTTTTAGCATGTTCTCCCCATATGTGTATTCTTGTTCAGAGAATCACATCCAGTCCAGAAAGACTACAGAGGCCTTCCATGACCAAATTTGAGGAGCTCTAGTTCAACATGTCCATGCAGCATTTTACATAGCTAGTTTGCATATCTGTACAGGGCCAACATCTGCATAAATAGATACAATGCCTGATAGTGAGAATACAACCTGAGGTAATTCAGACAGTACAGGAAGTCAAAATTTCAGTGTATGTCACATAAAAGAGCAGGAGCATCAACAACACAACTGTCTTTTTTCAACAGGTCTCCAAGAAGTTCTTCATTATCACTTTCTTAGGCTCCATTGTCTGGATTGCAGTGTTTTCTTATTTGATGGTATGGTGGGCACATCAGGTAAGCATCTGCCTGAGGCAGAAAATGTTGTGTACTTGTGTCAGGGTGGTGATGTTCAAGTTTACAACCTTTGCATGTTTCATCTTCAGGTTGGTGAGACTATAGGAATTTCTGAAGAGATTATGGGATTGACGATCTTGGCAGCAGGAACCTCCATTCCGGATCTCATTACAAGTGTCATTGTGGCACGGAAAGGTCTAGGAGACATGGCTGTCTCCAGCTCAGTAGGCAGTAATATATTTGACATTACTGTTGGGTAAGTCCTGAATCACTGTCTATGCTGAATGGACATTAAAGACCCCATGGTTGGTCTTACCTTTTGTCTTTTCTTCTTCACAGGTTGCCCGTTCCCTGGTTGCTTTACTCCGTTTTCAATGGTCTTTCACCCGTGGCCGTCAGCAGCAATGGTCTCTTTTGCGCCATCGTCCTACTCTTTTTCATGCTCATCTTCGTCATTTCCTCTATCGCTGCTTGCAAATGGAAAATGAGCAAATACCTGGGCATCACAATGTTTGGCCTTTATTTCATCTTTCTGATTATTAGCGTGTTGCTGGAGGACCGTATCATTATTTGTCCAGTGTCCATCTGACCACTCAAAAGTTCAACATCTAATTGAAAAATGGCACATCCAATTTTGGTTCCAGGAACAGGTCATTCATAGCCAACTCAGTCTAATGCTTAGGGGTCCAGAGTAGTTGGACCTTCAGCCTTACACCAGAAACCACCGCTCAAGCACGTCATGTCTAAACAGACACCTATAGGAAAGGAAATTTATTTGCTGCAATGGCTGAGCTCTCAGAACTCTGGATCCATTTTCATCCTCCAGTCAGGACAAAAGATATGTAAAGCAATGTATCTTCTGGCCATCTTCAAGAAGAACAAGCTTCTCCTTAATGATCAGCTAGGGCTAGTGACTGGAGATGACCCCTCCTACTGCTAAACTACACTGCCACTAAAAACTATTTACCCTCTTGGAAGTTTTCACATTTTATTATTATACAACATCGGATGACACTGAAGTTAATTTGGCTTTTTGGATTCTGATCAATAGAAAATATGACTTTTCAATGTTAAAGTGAAATCAGGTCTCTGTAAAGTTGTTGAAGTTAATTACAAATAGAAAACACAAAATAAATAATGGCATAAGTATTCACCCCTTCAAGTCAGTATTTAGTAGATGCCCACTTGGCAGCCATGACAGCACTGAGTCTGTGTGCTCAGGTCTCTGTCAGCTTTGTACGTCTGCACACTGCAATTTTTTTCCTGCATTCTTCATTGCAAAACTGCTGAAGCTCTGTTAGGTTGTGTGGGATCGAAAGGGAAGAGCCTTTTTAAGTCCAACCCTAAATGGACTGAGACTCGGACTCTGGTGTAGCCACTCCAGGCCATACACATTGTTGTCTCTTATCCATTTCTGGGTAGCTTTGGCTTTATACTTGGGGTCGTTGTCTTGCTGGAATACAAATCTTCTCCCAAGGTGTGGACTTCCTGTAGACCACATCAGGTTTTCCTCCAGGATTTCCCTGTTATTTTGCTGCATTCATTTTAAAGCCTTCTGCAGAGAAGCATCCCCACAGCCCGATGCGGCCACCACCATGTTTCAAACATGCCATTTAGTCTGACTTGTCAAAAGCTCAAATTTGATCTCTTCAGACCACAGATCTTTCTTCCAGGTGACTCCAGAGTCTCCCATGTGCCTTCTGGCAAACTGTAGCCGAGATGGCATGTGTATTTTTTTTTTTTTTAACGGTGACTTTCTCTTTACCAGACTTCCATAACACTGCAACTGCTAAACATCTTGGCAATGGTCGTTGTCTGCACAGTCTCACTAATCTTCGGCATTGTAGCTTGTAACTCCGTCAGAGTTCTTCTTGGTCTCTTAATGGCATCCCTCACTCCGTTTTTGTGGACAGCCTGCTCAGTACTTTGCATTTCATCACAATTGATTGAACTGGACTCCAAAGGATATTCAGTGACTTGGATATTTTCTTGTATTTGTCCTATGACTTGTGCTTTTCTATGCCCCTTTAATGGAGTTGCTTCGAGTGTCCTTCAGTCTTCATTGTGTAGGTTAGGCCACCATACTGATTCACCCCAAGTTGAACCTCCCAGATAAGACGCCTTTAGACTATAAACCTCAGACAGATGATCTCCAGTGAACAAATTATGCTGCACCAGTGATGGTTTAGGTGTGTCATATTAAAGGGGGTGAATACTTATGTGATCAAATATTTGTGTTTTAACTAATTTACACCACTTTGCAAAGATCTGTTTTCATTTTGACATTAAAGAGTCTGATGGGCAGTGACAAAAAAAAATTAAATCTCCTGTTTTTCAATGTTGTACAATAATAGAATGTGAAAACTTCCAAGGGGTGGATTCTTCTTATAGGCACTGGACACTCACCGGCCACTTCATTAGGTACACCTGTAAAAGTGCTCGTCAACGCAAACATCTAATCAGCCAATCACACGCCGGGAACTCAATGCATTCTGGCATGAAGACATTGTGAAGACAATGTTCAAACTGAGAGTCAGAATGGGAAGAAAGGAGATTTAAGTGACTTTGAATATGACAGGCTGGTCTGAGTATTTCAGAAATACTGATCTACTGGGAATGTCAGCACAACTACCTCTAGGGTTTAAGGAGAATGGTCCAATAATATCCAGTGAGAAACAAAATGTCTTGTTGATGCCAGAGGTCAGAGGAGAATGGCCAAAATGGTTTAAGCTGATAGAAAAGCAACAGTAACTCATATAATCACTTGTTACAACGGAGGTACCCTGAAGAGCAGTTCTGAAGTTGCAACACGTCGAACCTTGAAGCAGATGGGCTACAGCAGCAAGAGACCACACCGGTTGCCACTCCTGTCAACTAAGAATAGGCAACTGACGCTACAGTTCACCAAAACTGGACAATAGAAGATTGGAAAAATGTTACCTGGTGTGACGTGTCTCAATTTCTGCTGTGACATTTGGAAGGTAGGGGCAGAATTTGGCATCAACAGCATGAAAGCATGGATTGTTAACTGTTCACAGTGGTGTAATGGTGTGGGGATATTTTCTTGGCACCCTTTGGGCCCCTGAGTACCCACTGAGCATCATTTAAATGCCACAGCCTACATAAGTATTCTTTCTGTCCATATCCATCCCTTTATGACTGTAGTGTGCCCATCTTCTGACGGCTCCTTCCGGCAGGATAACATGCCATGTCACAAAGCTCACATCATCTCAAACTGGTTTCTTGAACATGACTATGAGTTCACTGTACTCAAATGGCCTCCACAGTCACCAGGTCTCAATCCAATAGAGCATCTTTGGGATGTGGTGGAACAGGAGATTTGCATCATGGATGTGCAGCTAATAAATCTGTAGCAACCGTGTGATGCTATCCTGTCAATATAGACCAAAATCCCTGAGGAATGTTTCCAGCAATTTGTTGAATCTGTGCCATGAAGAATTACGGCAGTTCTGAAAGCAAAAGGAGGTCCAACCCCGCACTTTCAAGGTGTACCTAATAAAGTGTCCAGTGAGTTTATGGTACACTTGGACCCCTCATCCTTGTGATTTGTACAAACACTGTTTTTGTTTCCATCCCCAAAATAAAGAAAGCATTCTTTAATTGGCCAGAACTGACATGTCTCTATACAGACTCGCACATACACCAGACACAGCGGCTTTATTCACAAAGCTACACAGCTCACCATGCAAGAGTGACCACACTGTCCATAAAGTTGGAAAAAGAGCTCCAGCATGGGCTGCAGAGGTGGCCAGCTCTACAACCCACAGCCTTATAGACATCTGGGAAGCTCAGCTTCTGAACGGTTTATAGAAATTGGGATTAAGGAAGCAGCATAAGGAGAGCGTCGCTAGTGCCACAACTCGGAGGGGTACAGAAGGGTGTTGTTTTCAATCAGGCTTCATATGCACCTGGGCCAGCACCAGCATTGACGCTAACTGACAAAAGTTTACTGATAAGGAAGGGGGGACCGTGAGCCTTGTACAATATTTGGGATAGCCAGAGGACGGAAGGAGGGACTCTGCTGAGATTCCTGGGCAGAACTGACTAGATCACTACAGTCTTCCGAGGTATGTGGAGCAGCAGTGACCCACTTACTGGCTTCAGTGAAGGGTCCACCAAGATGGTGTTTGCAGTATTGATTGACTTACCATTCTGATAGAAAGGTTTGCTGGGATATCTGGGGCAGCAGTGATATCTACAGCAAAATTAACCAAATCACTGGCCTCAGAGAGTGAGCTGAGGTACTGGCGGCTCACTGGCTAAGATGTCTGCTAAGACATCCAGGGCAGCAATGACCACGGATGAATGTACATCTTGGGATTCAGAGGTCTACACAGAGCCCCATCCACAAGGGAAAGGAAGAGGATGGTGGGAGGTTTTCTGTCAAGAAACCCCTAAACGGTTTTAGTGATGCCCCAGGTAGCACATATTGGATCAACGTCTGTTAAGTTCAAACTTTGAGCTTTGTGTATTGCTTTCCAAACATCGGCTACAGGTACCAAACAGGTGGTCACCCAGGCTCCTGTAATTCCTCTTACCAGCTTGCAGTGATGACCAAACGAAGTCACATTGCAATATGACCTGCACTGAGCTCACTTTAACAGGTTCACGTGTTAAAGAAAATAAGCTATTCATCATTCTTAAGTAGCAAACTGACAGTGAATCATACCATCAGGTATTTGGACTGAGAAGTGTTCACTTGGGCCGAGGGCACTTTTCTGACTGAAAGAATTTCAAATTTCATAAAGGGACAAGGCTATTTACCGTATGCTGGACGTACTAGTAGGTATTTGCACCAGCAGCAGCCTCGGAAATGTAAGGTTCACAAAGTCAACAAACTCCAACATTTGTCTTGCAGAATGCAGTACACATGGCCAGTAGATACTGGAATAACTGGGAGGCGTTGACAAGGCCAGAAGACACCCTATGACGGTCTGATCAGGAAGGATTCACACAACTTGATCTCTGCCAACTACATGACTCTTTGATCGTCAGGGTATAAAGAGTCAGAGCAACTAGGTCTCAGAACTTCCTGAAAGGAAGGTAATGGGAATAATCGAGGTGTGAGACCGCACCAACTGTGGACTCCTAAGTCCAGTATGTACACAGTCTCTGAACTGACTTGCACCTCTTGGGTAGCGCATTAGCGCTCATCACTGGGAGATGACCACACAACAAGCACTTTCTGACTTGAGACCAGCTTCACAGGTAAGGTTCTCCAAAAGTCTTGCGGCACTCCATGACACCAGTGCTGGGTGGCCTGTCACAGTTCTGACTGAACTTCACCTGGACTGGTGTCAGCCGGTCATACGCCATCTTGTACTCTCTGTCAAAGGCATCTGTAGGAAAGTGAGACATCAAGAGGTTAGTTTATCTGTTAGTTGATATCTTTAATAGTTGGTCTAGTGCTTAGATGCTGACTCACCAATGTCAATGTTATCCTTTCCAAGAGCCACCAGGGACAAGAAGAGGATCTCTCTATATAAACTTCTGGACCGCGTCAGAAACAGAAAGAGAGAGGACAAGACATTAGGAGTAAATCACTGATTTCCTGGCACTTGCCTTGCAGCCAGGAGCATCACTTTACCTCTGTCGTCTGACACCAAGCTTAACTCCAAGAATATCCAGGACCTGGCTCATAGGCTGATAGACATCATTCATCTGGATGCTTCTTACCACACTGTGCAGAAAAGCCTCACCGAACGGTTCCTCACTAGCAGACATGGGGGTCCGAACAGGAGGCACAGTACCTGGTTAAAAAAAAAGACATAAATATTGCAGCCAAAATATACGTAAGCTTAGCAGCCAGAAGACTGCAGACTGAGACTCACAAGTATTTAGAATCACCCAAAAAAAAACACACAAAAGTTTCCCCACAAACCTACATAAGCTTACACATAACAAAAATATACACACACGCCCCACCTATATAGAGATACTACTGATTCACAAAATGGGATGCAAACCAAATACAGTGCTCTCCATAATGTCTGAGACAAAGACACGTTTCTCCTTGATTTCCCCCTCTGCTCCACAGTTTAAAATTACAAATCAAGCACTTTAGATGTAATTAAAGTGCACATTGCAGACTTAGGGGGATTTGCACACATTTCAGTCATAAAACACTTTTTCCTTATGGTGCCCTCTATTTCAGAGCACCATAATGTTTGGGACAATTGGTGTCCCAGGTGTTGGTGATTCCTTAGGTGGGTTTTATGGCTTCATAAAATACCTCAGACTGCTTCTACCCTTTGGAGTCTGTAGTTGCCATTGTTCAACATGAGGACAAGAGTTGTGCCAATGAAAGTCGAATAAACCATTATGAGGCTGAAAAGCAAGAATAAAACTACTTGAGACACCAGTAAAACCTTAGGAGTACCTAAATCAACTATTTGGAATATCATTAAGAAGAAAAAACACACTGGTGCGCTCAGTAATCACAAAGGGACTGATAGGCCACTGCTGATGACAGAAGAATCGTCATTATGGTAAAGAAAAAGCCCACCAAACGCCTGTCTGACAGATCAGAAACAGTCTTCAGGTGACACGTGTGTATATGTCAGGGACTCCTATCTGCAGACTTCATGAACAAAAACACAGAGGCCACACTGCAAGATGCAGACCACCAATTAGCCACAAATACAGGATGGCCAGATTACAGTTTGTGAGAAAGGACTTAAAGGAGCCTGCAGAATTCTGGATAGAGGTCTTGTGGACAAACGGGACAAAGATGAACCTGCATTAGAGTGATGACAAGAGCAAAGTGTGGAGACGAAAAGGAACTGCCCAAGACCACCTCATCTGTTCAATGTGGTGATGGGGTTGGTATGGTTTGGGCATGTATGGCTGCCACAGTACAAGAAAATGATCCAAACATACTGGTCAGGCAACAGAGGAGTTTATCAAAGCTAAAAATGGGAAATTCTTGACATCCAATTGAGCTGAAGAGAAAACTTAAGGGGACAAGCCACCAAAACAAGCAGGAGCTGAGGAGAGCCTCACCAGAAAAGACCCTCAGAACCTGGTGATGTCAATGAATTGCAGACTTCAAACGGTCATTGCATATAAGGGCTATGAGACAAAGTCCTAAATATGATGGCTTTAATAGACCTGACACTGCTGTGTCCTAAACATTATGATGCCCTGAAATGAGGGGGACCATGTAGAAAAAGTGCTGTGTAACTGAAATGTGTACAAATCCCATTAAATGAAAGTCTGCAATGTGAACTTTAATCACAATGTCTGAATTGTAATTTTAAACTCTGGAGCACAGGGGGAAATCAAGGAGAACTGTGTCTTTGACACAAACATTATGGAGGGCACTGTACATACACAGAGCAATCCTAGAGAGTAGACAGATATACACACATACAGAAATGCACACATGATAGCACATGGACACTGGGGACACATATGCACAGGTTTGAGCACTTACACACGGCCCCTTGAAAAAGTATTCAGCTCCAAAAACTATTTCCATAGTTTATTGTCTGAGATTCTGAACTTACAAAATATTAAACAATTTTTCCAGCTGATCTACAGAACATGTACATAATACCAGATTCAAAAGAAACATCTTGAAAAACTTTCAAAAATTTGCTAAAAATCAAAAATGTGATATAAAGTAGTCATACCCATTTTAAATATGAGGCAAACTTTGCTCAGGTTCTACCAACTCATGCAATTTGTTGATGGTCTCCACCACTGTAGGAAATGGGTGAGTCACCTGTTTTCATTTAATTAATGAGGATACATCTCACCGCACTCACCAAGGTCCAACAGTATGGTGAAGACTTACCACAAAACAAAAACGAAATGAGACAAAAGAGTATTCAAAACAAATTGGGGAGATAATAATAGATATGAGCAGAGATCTGCAGAAGGGTACAAGATCATCTCAAAGGCAATGAACATACTTTGGAGCTCAGCTCAGTCTATCATTGTTTTTTCATAGAATCCCACCACTATCCATCCCAGATTGCACATGTTGCACTGTGGTAACTGCCAGTGGCCAACTGCACACCCACAACATCTGAATTACAAATGCCCTCAGAATCAGTTTCTCTACAGCAAGACCAACAAGAGAGCTCCCATTTTCAGGCGTACAGAGACTGTTAGTAAGCACTGCAAGCAGACCACTTCCTTGCAACGTCAGTTGAACTCTCTTCTGGCATTCAGCCCCGACCTTTCCGCTGAGCACCACCACTACAGTTTACCTGTTCACAGTGCAAATCCTACCGACTACACCAAATGTATGTTATGGAATTACACAACGCTCCATCCTAGACTGTACATTTTGCACTGTGGTAATTGCCAGTGGCCAGCTAAAAACCCACAACATCTTAATTACAAAGACCCTTAGATTCAGTTTCTCTGCAGTGTGATCAACAGGAGTGCTCTCATTCTCTAACGTGCAGAGACTGTTAGTAAGCACTGCAAGTGGACCACTTCTTTGTGGCGTTCTTTTCTCTCACCCAACCCGCACCTTTCTGCTCAGCACTGTTTCTACACATCACCTGTCTGCAGTACAAATCCTTCCGACTACGCCGTGTTTTTTTTTTTTTTGTGGAATCACACAATGCTCACTCCTAGGTCACACATTTTGCACTGTTTGTAACTGCCGGCGGTCAGCTGAGAGGCCACATTGTCTGAATTACAAATGTCCTCAGAATCAGTTTCTCTACAATGAGAGCTGACATCACCAAACAGTGCTTAAACTTAGTCTCTACACACCTGAGAATGGAAGTTCTTCTATTGCTCTCGCTGTAAAGAGCCTGATTGTAGTGTGATTCCGTGACATAGTAAATCATACAGAAGAGGAAAAAATGTGAAATCAAAGCAACATTACTTTGGTGAGGCTGTCCCACTAAACTTAGTTACTGAATAAAGGTGGTACAGTCGATTCCGGTTAATTGGACCACCGGTTAATCGGACCAGCCGCTTATTCAGACCGAATCCTAAAGAACCGAAACAGATCACATTACATAAGCCTAATATTGTTCGCTTATTTGGACCAAAATTCTGTTTAATCGGACCAAAGAACATGACAGAGAATAAGAAAAAGAAGCCACAAGTCACCTGCGGAAAGCGGATGTAAAGCGGGTCAGCGACATCGGGAGGATCCCTGGGCTCCCCAGGAGCATTTATGCTTTTATCAAAGGTCAGGAAGTCGGAAAATTTGTACCAAGTGCAAACCAGTGGGGGTGAACTTGCCTACCCTTTCTTTCCTAAAACGCACCGCCCAGTAGCTGGCGACATGAAGTCGAGCGTAGACAAGTGCAGTGCGTAAACAGAATGTGTCAGATCATACTAGACAAGTTCTTCAAACGTTGACTGGAATTTGGTAATGTAACCTTTTTATTGTGCTTCGCATGCTGAGTGTCGTGTAGATCGTTTCGAAGAATTTGTAGATTTCTTTTTCAATAAACAAAGTTGTAAGCAACTGTACATGTACGTAGTTCTTGTTTGTACGTTCGCCATACGCGTGTGCAGCACAATAAAAGTCATAATGACATTTTAATATGTTACTTATAGCACGTCCCGTCTTGGTTGCACACGTATAGGGCATGTTCGTGTAATGGGACCAGCCGGTTATTAGGACCAAAATGATCGCGTCCCGATGTGGTCCGATTAACAGGAATCGACTGTACTCGTCAGTTGCCAATTGTCATTGTCTCAACAATACATAAGGCACTGCACAAAAAAGGGCCATTATGGAAGAGGGGTGAGGAGGAATACCTGACTAAAAAAAAAAAAAAGTAATTTCACATAAAGAATTTTACAAATGACATTTGGAAGATATTGCAAAGATATGTCAGAAAGTGTTGTAGTCTGAAGAAAGTGACGTCAATACTAAACAATGTGTGGAGTAAATCTATCATCACACATCAGCCAGGTAAAACCATCCAGACTGTTAAATGTGGTAGTGGCAACATCATGTTGAAAGGATGCTTTTCATCATCAGGGAGTTGCAATCTGGTCATGACTGACGGAAAGATGAACACTGCACAATACAGGCAGGTCTTGGAGGAAAGCCTGCTCTGCTCTGCCAAACAGCTTAAAATGGAGAAGATGTCTGTCGTTCAACAGGGCAATGATGCCAAAGCACACTGCCACAGCAACAATGGAGTGGCTTAAAATGAAGAAAACTGATGTCCTTGAGTGGTCCTCACTCCTGACCTTAACCCCATTGAACATATGTGTTGAGAGCTAAAACTGTTGTCCATTTCCCTTCCCAACAAATCTGCTACAGCTTCAGCAATTTTACAAGCAGGAACGGGCAAATGTTTTTCCATACCTATTTGCAAAATTAATAAGAGACATATCCAAAAGAACTACTGGCTGTAACAGCTCTGAGAGGTAATGTAACCAAGTACCGAATGTTAAGGCGAATATTTACAAATTGTTGACATTTCACATTTTCATTTTTTAAAATATTTTTTTCATTTGGGCAGCACTGTGAAAAAGAGAGTTTGATTTACAAATGCAGATTTATAGTAAAAGTGAACAAAATACTAGGGTGAGATAATCAGTTATATTAAAAAAAAAAGGGTTGGAGGCTGAATACTTATTCACACAGACGTAGCAGATAAGTACAAAAACATAAAGAAAGGAAGAAAAAATACACAGCATTGTTCAGACACATTAGATAAGCTTACACTGAAGCAGGTATGTAAACACAAGAGCATGCACGTACATATAGACAAAGAGCAAAAGAAACAACAGAGCAGATACACACACATTTAGAAAAGAGCCCACACAAAAACAAACCTGGATGGATACATTTGATATACACACAAGGACACTTCCAACTGTAAAAGCAAACACTTAAGTACAAACACATTCACTGCATAAAACAGCAGGTATACAGACTCTTACTGATGGGAAACAACTCTCCCAAAGACACAGTAGACACACATATCTATATTAATTGCCTGAGCCACCCCTTCCTACACTGAGATCATGCACTGTGTGTGGGCTTTGTGATCAGAGGACCGATGTGGGGGGGCACTGGGGGTTCGCAGACCTTGGGCGATTCAGGAGCTCCGCTGGACTGCCAATTGGATTGCATGTTTTTGTCACTTGATTTACTTGACTTGAGTGTTATAACTCCTCCGTAATCTAATCACACTTTAACTGGGCATATTGCGTAACATCAATGAAGTATAAGGTAAAGTGGCAGAGTAGAGCTCTGGAGGTTCTCAGCCTGACTTTGTCGGGTGTTACTGCTGTTTCATGAATCTTCAAACTAATGTTCTTGACAGTCAACTGTTTTGATCATTTTAAACTGACAAGCAGAGAGATGACTCTCAACAGTCAGGCGTGCAGTAAAAATAAATTAATAAACGAGAGTACGAATAAGCAGCTTATGTTGCACTTGTTGTAGGCGCTGTTTAGAAATCTAAATTTATGTAACTTCCAGTAAGCTCATTAATGTTATATGAGTCACCAGTGGAGTAGCATTAGGTGTGGTAGTTCTGATATTGAGTGTTTAACAGATATTATCTGATGTTACAGTACATAGCGGACGCATGGTTGAGTATTATTTATTATCCTCATATGGACCCCAGGATCTCTAAATGTTGTTAAATGCTGTTAACATTAACTGACACATTAACTGCACATTTTTGCAAGCAGCCATACCACATGGGAATGGAATCTCTGGTGACAGTGGAAGAGAGGAGGTCACTATGGAAGCTGCTATCTATTACGAACAATGAACAACACCCACTATACACCACTATAATTAAGCAGAGGAGTTTGTTTAGTGGTAGGCCACTATCACAGAACTGCAATATGGAAAGATACAAAAGACCTTTTTTCCCCACAGCCATTAGGCTCTTTAACTCTTCCCAAGCGAGATGTTTGTGGGGTTGGGGGGCTTGCATTGAGTTCTGGGCCTGATGCTCCTTCTCTGCTCATAAGCTATATTAGTTATTCACTACATCCGACATCTCACTACTGTATTAACTTTTTTTATAATGTGTCACTTTATTATTATATGCCACCTGTCACTTTGGTAGTAATATGATTTGCACAATTCCCATTGCACTGGCATAATAGTAAGCACCATCTAAGTTACCTTTATTGGATGTAACATTATGGCCCCAGTGTACTTACGTAATGTTATTTGTATAGTGTGTACATAAATGTTTTAATCAAACTTGGCTGTAATCCTTGGCTACTGGTACTTACATTTCACTTGGGATCAATAAAGTATCTATCTATCTATCTATCTATCTGCCTGTCTGTCTGTCTGTCTGTGCTTCAGAACAGGACATCCACCTGAAGCTAAGCTTATTTGGTACTTAGATGGTAGACCATCTAGGGAAAGCTTGGGTTGTTGTTAGAAGATGTGTTGGTGAGATCAGCAGGGGGCACTTACCATGTGGTCAGTTTGTGGATCCCAATGCCCCAGTGCAGTGACAGGGACACTGTGCTGTAAAAATGGCGCTGTCCTTCTGTTGAGATGTAAAACTAAGTTTGTGACTTTCTGTGGTCATAAAAGATCCCTGAGCATCCTTCGTGATGAGCAGGGTGCATCCCAATGTCCTGGCTAAATTACCCTCCATGGCCCAGTCATTCTGGCCTACTAATCATCCCCGGTCTCTAACTGGCCATCTCTCTCACCACCTGACCATCTAATAGCTAATATGTGGGGAGTGTATTGGTACAAAAATGGCTGCCATTGTATCATCCAGGTGGATGCCAAACATTAGTGGTGGTTGAAATGGCTCCCCACTCACTATGAAAAGCGCTATACAAACATAAAGAATCAATTAATGAATTACTAATTACTAAATAACTGTGATGGATTGGCACCCTGTCTAGGGTTTGTTCCTGCCTTGCACCCTATGCTAGCTGGGATGGGCTCCAGTAACCGCAGTGCTGGCATATAAAAAAAGGTGTACAAGAAGTTATGCTCACACAAAAACATGCATTGTCCTGGCGGATAAATACAAATATGCATGTGGATATCCTCAGTTAAAACAACACAACAAACACCACCTCACAAAAAAAGAAGCAGTCACGCACAATCAGAAATATAAACATACACACACACCATGCAAAGATGAGCAGATTTGCACATGGACAAAATTAAAGATGTAACACAAATGCACAAAGAGACATAAATAGACCAGACACAGACACTGGTGTGTACAAGATACATTTGCTTAGAAATAACAGAGTTTGATTCAAACACACAATTATGCATACAAAAAAATAAATAAAAGACAGCTGCAACTCTGCGCCAGATATTTGTGAAGAAGAGCATGGAAACTTACTATCAAACAAAAGTGTGCAATTAAGACCTGAAAGGTACAGAACAAAATCCTGTTGGTATTTATTATAATGGAAAGGGATAAAATGTGCAGAAAAAGCTGCACAGTTCTTGATAAGAACTATTGTGCTTACTCTGTGTATTCCACAGAATATAGAGCGGTGGTCCTGGATCCTGATGCAGCTTGAGATTGTCCCACAGCATCTGAATAAGAACATACTTGCTGTCCTCCAGCATCCAGCTTCGAGGAACCTGGGAGACAATAAGAGGCAGAGAGAGGGGGAGCAATCATGAGTTGACTCAAAGTCAACTAAATGGAACATGTGCCTTTACACTCAAATAGCAGTAGAACTTCACCTTGGTATCTCGATTGCAGTGATCAGAAGATAGAATGAGGCCGGGGAGGTTGCTAGGCAAATCAAGCCGACGGAAATGCCAGACAAGATTCCAGAAGACAATGGGATGATGGTCAACAAAATCAGAAATGCTGAGAACCTGGTCTCCTTCATTCTCAAGCAAACTTTCAAGCTCCTTCCATAAAACAAGTGGGCTGAGGTAGGGGACAGTAATAGGATCTGGGTTGTGCAGACGCCACTCTAGACTCAGAGGATCCTAAATCAGAGGAGTTGCATTGTTATAGATACTGAGGAGGGTAAACTCAGTGAACAAGACAGTAAGAAACACACTTACCAATGGGTCACCCAGCTTGGAAGGTAGGCTCCCTGTAGGGATGGCAGGCAAGTGCTTCTGTAATGTGGTACTCTCCCACAGAGGGTCAAAAGTACTAATGCTCCGAGGCATGTGGTCACTGCTGCTCACTTTTTTTTCTGCAGGTACACTGATGCAGTGGACAGAGCAAAGGCCAGCAGATTCAGTGCTGAAAAAGATTGAAAAACAGTGCATCTGGCAGTCTCAAGAAAATGAGAACTCGGCATCAGAGAGCACCAGAAATAACATTTGTACATAATGGAGAACCACAGAAATGTTAAGTGAGACAAAGAGTTGCGTGACATGAAAACTGATTGTCATATTCTTAGCTATTTGTTACACATTCTAGTAATTATTTGAGCAAGGGGCACATTTTAGTAATTGAAAGGGAATCGATGTACACTATAGGCCAAAGTTTTCAGAACACCTCAGTTCTCCAGGTTGTCTTCAAATTTAATCAGTTGAAATGCAATGAATGATGTAAAATGGTGAAACTGTAAACACAGAAAGACACCGCTTAACGCTGTTCTGTTTAATGCTGTTTCGGTAGTATGCATTTTTTTTCCAAATTCTAATTTTTCATTGATTCACTTTGCAGTCACATCGCACGACTTTATTAGATACTCCCAAGCAGTCTCGCTGCTCGTTTGATATCAGTACAGTACAGTACATCATGTCTGCCTGCTGCATCACTGTTCATTTATGATTGGTCATCAACGTTATTATGTAAGGATATAAGCATAACATTTTATTTTACTGTAATAAATAACAATTATCCCATTTTAGTTTTAAAATGAGTGGTTGCAAAGAAAAACAAAGTAAAATGACAAGAAAAAGCATTTCGCTGGAAACTAAAATGCTGGTGCTCAGATGAGTAGATGCAGGTGAACGCCAAATTGATATCAGCACTGCATTAAATTTGTCAACTTCAACGATTCGGACAATTTTAAAAAATAAAAATAAAATTGTATCATCAGCAACTACAACCACAACGACTTTTACAACAAAAATTACCTTTTCCAGAGGCAATGTGATTGAGGGAATAGAAAAATGACTTTCCATCTGGATTCACGATGAAGTCAAACACAATATGTCATTAAGTCAAGCGATCATAATGGAAAAAGTGAAATCAATTTTTAACCACATTCAGAATGAAAAAGGTGACACCAGTGAAAATTTCATAGCTAGTCGAGGATGTTTCCATTGATTTAAAAACAGAAACAATCTTCATAACAGACAGATTACTGGAGAAGCAGAATAAAAATCGATATTAGCGATAAAAAATGTCTATAATTAATGTAATAAAAAGTATTTAATTATACATGTTACAAAATAAAACCAAAAAAAGATAAACTTTTTTATTCTCTGTCCTGTTTCACCTCATTATTTACGTGTTAAGATGACCTCATTTAACGCTGTTTCATTTAGCGCTGGGATTCCTTGGAACGTATCCCCCATGTTAAGCATAGTTGTAGTAGCGTAAGCGTAGTAGCTCTAGTAAACTACTAAAGGTTTAAAGTTTAGGTTAGCAAAAACAGAAGAAAAGGAAATTTACAAATGGGCCTTCAGAGAACAACTATCCATTTTCTAACCCGCTGAATCCAAATACAGGGTCACAGGGGTCTGCTGGAGCCAATCCCAGCCAACACAGGGCACAAGGCAGGAACCAATCCTGGGCAGGGTGCCAACCCACCGCAGGATACACACAAACACACCCACACACCAAGCACACACTAGGGCCAATTTAGAATCGCCAATCCACCTAACCTGCATGTCTTTGGATTGTGGGAGGAAACCGGCGCCCGGAGGAAACCCACGCAGATACGGGAGAACATGCAAACTCCACGCAGGGAGGACCCGGGAAGCGAACCCGGGTCTCCTAACTGCGAGGCAGCAGCGCTACCACTGCGCCACCGTGCCGCCCCTTAGAGAACAACTAATATGTTACAACCTACAGATGTTCTGCAGCAATTAAACTACAATAAGCCTTGCAAGTTGAAGCAAACAATTTGCACAGGCATCCCAACTTCTGTTGATTACTTAAAATCCCTCTGTGTGTCTTAAAGTAGAGTTAGAACAGACTGTGTTACTACACCCTCTGAAGTCCTTACTTGGACAATATTACACTGGAGAAAGTTGTAAATTCCAGTGATAGTGGCAAGAAAACAGCAATTAGCAAATGAAACGAGATACAGCATATATTACTCTTAGAAGTGTAGGCCTCTTACTTTGAGAAATTGGGAAAACAAATCAAAGTGTCACTGAGTACAGTGGTGTCCTACACAGTCCAAAGGCAATTAGAAAATGGAAGAAAATCTGACAGGAAGAGATCTGGCAGACCCAAACTCACAACCCAATCAGAAGACAAGTTTGTGAAGGTCACCAGCTTGATGAATCACAAATTGGAATAAAATTTTATACACTTAATGATCCCTTGACTTATATTTTTTATTTGCCATTGTTTATTTGTTCTGTGCCTTGATTTCATGAAACATTAAGACATAAAACGTCATGTATTTCCATAAAATCTGAAAAAAACTGAAGTGTTCTAAAACTTTTGACCAGTAGTGTACATTGCGCAGATTGTCTTTCTTTTTATCCTCTATTGTTCTCAACCTGGTTCAGACTTAAGAAGCAGCTCTGACAATAAATAACTCACGACTGATGTAATAGTAGAGTTTGTTAACTTTTAATTTAAATTCATGTCAACTTCCATTTATTTCTAAAATAAAATAAAGTCTGCTTTATTCATAGCAGCTAGTGAAAAAGACACCTGAAGTAGATCCTTGCCAAACCCAAACAATGAACCTGTCCATTAGCTGTCGGCCTCATATTCTCCAGGTGACTATTGAACAATATCAGCAGCAAATTCACAGTCCATTGAGAAATGACTGTTTCATTTTTTTTAAACATTTTATTGATTTGATTAAAATCCAATAGCATTCCATACAAGCAAGTCAAGTTTAACAAAAATTAACCCCTACCCATGAGAAAGAGAGCTAGGCCAACAGAGTAAAACTTTAATAACAGTAAAAGTAAGTAAGTAAATAAATAATAGAATAAAAATGAGGAGAGAGAATCCACTTCCTCAATTTAAATGCTTATTCTAAAATGTCATTGGTTACATCCTGCCAGGTTTTGAAAATATTTTGTACAGATCCTCTAAGTGAGAATTAGATTTTTTCCAATTTCAGATAATATGTAACATCAGTTACACACTGACTAAAAATAGGTGAGTTAAGATTCTTCCAGTTGAGCAAGAGAAGTCTACGTGCCAATAGTGAAGTAAAGGCAATTAGTTTGTTTGTTCTTCTCCACTTTAAGCCCACGTGGAAGTACACCAAACACAACTGTTAATGGATTAAGAGGTATTGGGACACCAAGGCTGCCTAAAAGTCATTTAAAGATTTTGGTCCAAAATTATATTAATTTGGTGCACGCCCAAAACATATGACCTAATGAGGCTGGAACTTGATCGCTACTTGATCACAAAATGTCCTGGAAACATTTTGGACAATTTTAAATGAGAGAGATGTGCTTGATATATAATTTTAAGTTAAATAACTGTATGCTTTGCGCATATGGAGCAAGAAGTGAATTCTGTGCGTTGCTACCTTCCACTCCTTTTCTGAGATGTTGAGTGAGAGATCATTTTCCCACTGTACTCTGGGATCTTGAAAAGGGAGGGAATTTAAAATGTTTTTATATATTACAGAAATGCTGCCTGAGTCCTCAAGACTGATCAATATTTTTTCCGGAATACATGTAGGTGAGAGGTGAGGAAAATTGGGCAGATTTTGTTTAACAAAATTTCTAATTTGAAGGTAGTGACAGAAATGTGTTGCTGGAAAGGTAAAATTGAAGTGTAATTGTTCGTAGTCTATGTACAGATCTCTAAGTAATTTAATCCCAAATGTTTTCCAGACATTAAAAACTGCACGTTTGAGGGGGTGGAAAAGGTGGTTCTCGTGCAGAGGTGCCACAGATAAAAGCTGCTCTATCTTAAAATACTTCCGACATTGGTTCCATATTCTGAGTGAGTGAAGCACAATAGGGTTATAGAAATGGCCATTTCAGAATACAAGAGCTAGCAGCCCTACCTCAGAGAAATTAGGGCATCAAGAAATAATAGAAAGAGTCCATGGGGAGCAAGTCACTGGACAATGAACAAAGAATATGACAGATTGGAGGAAGTCATCACAGATAAAATCTGACATTCAAGCAGAACCATGACAAGCAGAAGCAATAACACATAACAGGTCATGTGAAAAAGTCCATGAAATGTTTTTTCTTTTATAGCATATGTGGACATAACAAGATTTGATCTTCATTTAAACAGAATCTACAGTATATGAAAACAAAATATAACACCATGCCACATTTACACTTGGTAGTTCATTCACTGCATAATTTAAATACATAAAAATGCTAATTTTACATGTGAGCAAAGTATTTACGCCCCTACATATGTATCACTACCTTAAATACCTCCAATTAGAATCAAGTATACTAGATTATGGGCAAATGATTAGAACACCATTGGAGAGGATCTGGTCTGAACCTGCTTAATTTAAATCTTTAGATATTTATGTTAGTTTACTCTTTGTTGGTAAGGTGTGTTATCACCATTCCTAGATCAAAAGAGCTCTTTGAGGTCTCCAGAAAGAAGGTTATAGATGCCTATGGGCCTGGGAAGGTATATAAAAAGATTTCCAAGCAACTGAAAATCAAACATTTCACTGTCCAGAAGATCATCTACAAGTGGAGAACATTTTAAACAACTAACAACTTGCCTAGGCCAAGTTGTACCATCAAGTTCTGTTTGTGTGAAGAATGCAAGTTACTGAAAAGAAGTCTCTAGGTATTTTATCACAAGACCCACAGGTACCTCCTGTCACTGTTAATATCAAAGTGCATGAGTCTACTGATAGATAGAGGCTGCACAAATTACACCTACATCGGGGATTGTGCCAGGAAGAAACTTTTTCTGTCCAGAAAGATCTTCAGGTCGAGACATTTGCCCATGAACACCTAAGCAAAGACTAGGATATCTGGAACAATATGCTCTGGACAGATGAAACAAAGATGGCTTCCCAAAATCAAATTCTGTTAGAACAAGCTAAAAACGTGAGCGGCGCCTTGGTACAAAAAATCCACAGAAAACCAGTGGGAATGGCCCGTGTATCTCTGGACACCCAATGAGACCAGAAACAATGAGCTTGAAGAGTTACAGTATATGGTCGAAGTACTAGAAGACAAGTATGGTAAATACCAAAGACATCATTTGACCTAGAAGAACTGGATTCCAACTGTAAAGCACATGTGGTGGAAATGTTATTGTTTGGGACTGCTTTACTGCTTCAGGGCTTGGGCAGCTCACCATCATAGAGTCACAATGAATTCTTTATTATATCAGAGAGTGCTTGAGGATAATGCAAGACTGTCTGTCAGAAGATTTCAAACTAAATCAAAAATGAACTTTGTAGTAAAACTGCCATGGAATGGCTGAAAATAAAGCAATGGAGGGTTCTGGAAAGGCTAAGCCAAAGCCTTCACCTGAACCCCATCAAGATGCTGGAAAGGATTTGAAAAGGGCTGGACACAGCTGAAAGAGTTCTGCATGGAGTAATGGGAAAAACCTCAAACAGTTGATGTCAGAGATTGGTAGGCATTTACTGGAAACAGGCTATTTCTACCCAAGGGGGCAACACCAGCCATTAGAGAAAAAGGGCATGATTACTTTTTCTGCACATAGAAATAGGATATCTATTCATTTGTTGTTGAATTAATTATTGCAAACTGGACTGTTTATTGTTTTTTTAAATTATATTACCTTTATCTAAAGATGTGGTTTAAATGAAGATCAAATCTTGATATGTCCACATAGTGTCACTGGCCAATTTCTTAGTTACACCTTGCTAGTACTGAGTTGGATCCTCTTCTGCTTTCAGAACTACCATAATTCTTCATGGCACAGATTCAACAAGTTCCTGGAAACATTCCCCAGGGATTTTGGTCCAGATTGACATGATAGCATCACACAGTTGCTGCAAATTTGTCTGCTGCACCATCCATGATGCAAATCTCCTGTTCCACCACATCCCAAAGACACTGGATTGAGATCTGGTGACTGTGGAAGCCACTTGAATACTGTGAACTCATTGTGATGTTCAAGAAACCATTTTGAGATGATTTGAACTTTATGCCACGGTGGTCATAAAGGGATGGAAATGGACAGAAACACTGCTCAGGTAGGCTGTGCCATTTGAACAATGCTTAGTTGGCACTAAGGGTAACAAAGTATGCTAAGAAAATATCCCCCACACCATTACTCCACCACCAACAGCTTGAATCATTGATTCAAGGCAGGATGGATCCATGCTTTCATGTTGCTTATGTGAAATTCTGACCCTACCATCCGAATGTTGCAACAGAAGTTGAGACTCATCAGACCAGGCAACGTTTTTTCCAGTCTTCTATTTTCCAATATTGGTGAACACATGTGAAATGCAGCCACAGTTGCAATGAATATTTTCCTTTATTCAGACCATTCTCTGTAATCCTTAGAGATGGTTGTTCGTGAAAATCCCTGTTGATTAGCAGTTTCTGAAATACTTAGACCAGCCCATCCGGCACCAACAACCATGTCAGTTACATACCATTACTTCTTCATTCTGATGCTTGATTTGAACTTCAGCAAGTCGTCTTGACAATGTCAACATGAATAAATGCATTGAGCTGCTCCAATGCCCGATTAGCTGATTAGATATTTGCATTAACAAGCAGTTCAACAGGTGTACCTAATAAAGTGGCCAGTGAGAATACATTAAAAAAAGAAAAAAATAACATTTCTTGGGATGCACTTACTTTTTCGCATGATTGCTAATAATCAGACATTACTTTAAATATATGCCACAGGATATAAGACCTGCACATCATGAAGAAAATAAGATGTTAGACAGAGACCAGAGGTACTAAAGGATGCAGCTATGGGAGACTAAAGCAACAATGATCATCAAATGATGATTGAGAGACTGACCTTCATGCCCAGCACTTACATTTAAATGGATGGGACAAGGATATGAGCGTCAGGGTGAGCCACTTGCTCCAGGTGTTTGCACTTTAATTCTCCTGACTCATTAATTAGTTTTTCCTTGGTGAAACATAATGAATAGACAGGGTGATGAGCAGCTAATGGCCCAACTGCTGCCAGCTGCTCATTCATGTTAGGCAATGCTGGATGTTTTTTAAAATGCAGATTGTGCAGCTGAGAACATCAAAGCTTTGAGATTCTAAATGGAAAGAATAATTTCCTATTTCCCCTACTGTCTCAGATCACTTATCACACATAAACCCTTGGCTGTGGTTCAGATATGAAGCACTGGTCATTCTGCAATGCAGATACATTGCACCTGATCAGGCCTCAATACTTCTGCCCGCCCCCTTCTTTTCTAGTCTCTTGACGGTCTGATTAAACTGGCCCTTAGATAGCAATACACAATCTTTTACTAGGCAATTATTCATCTAGGGGTATTACCTGCTGGGGTTCTTGCAGTGCTGAACTGTGATCTGAGGGGACTTAGCCCTTCCCATATGAGGAGGAGACAAAAATGATCCTGTAGAGTTTGAAGACGACACACCCTCCATAGACGGACTGTGTTTCAGGAAATACCTAAACAGTAAGAAAAGCATCAGAGTAAAACTGTAGCACTTTACACTGCCCAGTAGTAGCAAAGGTCACTAATCTCCTACGTACCTGCCAGGCCCCCTGAGATCCCGGATCTCAATGCTCAGAAAGGGCAGAAAAGGGTTGCCACAGAAAGGACATGTTGTATTAAGGTTGGAATCGTCTGCTGTCCATCCTGCCATGATCTCTTCATCATACACCAAACATTCACATGTTCTACAACGTGAGCAGCTAGAAATGAGAACCTGAAAGCATGGAAAGAATGACTGCTAAAGTAATAGTTAATTTCAAATTAAATACTTCAGTGTTTATTTTTAGTCCTGAAGTGTCTATTAGTGGAAGAAATCCAAACTTTTCAGTCCAGTGCTTCATTTTACGTATACATTTCCCTTATAATCTAACTCACAAGCCCATTTATGGCCATTGTGAACAGGGCCGCAACATGCAGCACCTTCAAAATAAAGACACTTATGAAATGAAAATCCATGCAGCTTAATGAATTAACAATACTCTAATGTACAGTACCTCAAATATAAAATTACATATGAAATGAAGTTGGCCTCTGTTTGCACAATAACACATCTTCCACTGTGTGAGGAGAAGAATATACAGTTGCGGATTTGAACGGCCCTGTAGCCGAGTCAGTGATGTTGCTTTAAGAATTTAAATAAAAACATTTGCCACAGTGCCCTCCATAATATTTGGGACATTAGGGGATTTGCATACATTTCGATCTCACTATGTAGAAATTACAATACTTTTTCTACATGGCTGATTGGAAGAACTTGTGGTTGGTTAGAGACTGAGACGTACTGTTGTCATCTTTGCAAACGAAAGAGAAGCGGTTGAGAGATTTTGTATTCTGTGGTGTGAGAGTTAATTAAAAAATACATATTGCTCCTAAAAACTTTGTGTTTTTTGGTTGCCACTAAGCAAAAAGCTTTTTTTTTCTCTTTAGGTTTTCTTTTTGCTTTTTTTCACCTACACAGGAGCAAAAGTAGCTGAGTATTTGGGGCAGTGTTTAGAAAAGTTATTTGTTACTTGTACTTGTTATTTGTATTCAAACAAGCACAAGTGGGACAGGGCAGTAAGCAGCTGTAGCTCACACCAGCATCTCTGTAAGTAAATGACTGGTGTCGTAAATAACAGAAACAGCAATTCCTTAGTGGGGTAAAAAATGGCAGTGGATGACATCAAAGTGGTAGAGAGAAGGGCTCAGCAGTACGTAGGCAGGTGGCAAAGTGTTAAGGCACCGATCAGGCGTAAGCGGCTATAGGAGCAGACAAAACTGTTAGAAATGAACTAGCAGTGGATATTCGGTAAGCAAACTGTCAGGAAAGTAGAGCAGATAAGAGGGCAACAGCATTAGGATTCAATCATATGAAGGAGTACAAATGGTGTGAGTGAAGAGCTTTTAAATGACGAATAAGAGGAGTGCAAAGTTTGGACAGTAGACAGAGAGAAGTAAAGTTAATCTCATAGAAAGAATAAACAGCAGGGAGTCCAGGCGGAGAAGAATATGAGAGCTTAAGGGGTTAGAAGATGTAAAATAACTGTAGCAGTTCTTTAATCTACTTTTTTAGCTTCATTTTTTTATTAATATAATTTTAATAATAAAAAAACTTTAAAAAGAAGCCGTTTTAGTAATCCAAAGTCAAATTTAATAATGACACCAGTGCAATGCTAGTCCTATTGGATGTCTAACTTTAGGAACACAGGGTGCAAGGTGAAGGTTGCACACTGTCTGGGGGACATTTCAGGGCACCACAATGCTTGACATAGCAATGGCAGGCCTATTAAAGCTGTCATTTTTAGTACTTTGTCACATATCCCCTGCGTGCAATGACTGCTTGAAGTCTGTGATTCACAAACATCACCAGGTGCTGAGGATCTTCTCTGGTGATTTCTCTGTCGTCTCCACACTTTGCTCTTGCCATCACCCTTGTACAGGTTCATCTTTGTCTCATTTGTCCGCAAGACCTTTTTCCAGAATTCTGCAGGCTCTTTGAAGTCCTTTTTTGCAAACTGTAAATCTGGCCATGCTATTTGTGTGGATAACTAGTGGTTTGCATCTTGCAGGGAGGCCTCTGTTTTTCTGTTCATGAAGTCTCTGACACGCAAACATCTGTCAAAGAGTTCAACTACTGCACAAGACAGACAAATAGGTGGACAGATTTGTTGACAAATACTCAGTGTGTTTGAAAGGAGCATGTGTGGATATGCTCTGTGACGGACTAGCACCTTGCCTAGCATTGCTTTCTGCAGAGGCAGCTCCAGATTTCTTTTAGATTCAGGAGGATTCAGAAATAGAATTAACAAATTCAAATGAAAAGTTGCTGTTTCAAAACAAGCACTACTAAGAAAAAACATTTTCAACCTTGCATATTTTGAATGTGTGTGCACTTAAAAGCACACTGAGGTTAGAGGATATATATTATACTTTACAATAAAAGTATTATATTTCAGCTGAGCATAGTTTTTATATACAGTATGTATTGATATATTTGTTCAGTTTGTGTATTCATAACTGGATTAGCAGTATATTAAAATGAGCAGGATGGAGTAAATAAGAGGTAAAAGCAGCAGACGAATACATCATTTTACTGAAACACTGTGATTAGTTATTTTATGAAATGACAGTGCTTTATACAGATATTATAACATCATAAAGAGATGCAGGATTTCTGGCACCACTCTGTGAGACTGTGCATAGCCAGCTTGAACAACCAAAGGCTTAATATAAGTTACGGTGAACGCTATCTATAATATAAGGATTTATTGCTCAGATTCAAGGCTTTGTTTTCATACTCTTTGGTGCTTTGTGAAATGAACTTTTTACACTTTAATTTTCTTACAGAAACAGTAAACAGTTTCCTGTCATGAGTTTAATTTTGATGAACATTTTAGCTTACTCATACTTAAAAAAACGAAAGCAATGTGTTTCCAATTTATCATTTTTTTATCTAATTCAGGACAAATCATTAATTATGTTTATTTTATTTATTGCTGTTGTTTTTTTCTTGGTGTTTTGTTGTCTATCTAACGGTTACGGGGGGAAAAGACCTGGCCATTGATTGTGGCTTTGGCGCAGTTGGAGTAGTTCAGTTCATACAAACTACATTATTACATTTTTTTCACCCAGCTGATAAATTCCTTATCAATACATCCTGGCTCACATAAAAACTGCACTGTTGACAAAACTATTCTGCATCTTCATAATTAGCCCTGTGTATACAGAGCACTTTAAATTGTGCCACCTAAGATCTGGTGGAAGTGTCATCAAGAAATACCAGTAGTAGCAAAACTAACACTACTTATGCATTCATTTTAGACATGCATAACTTTGCATGGGTTTACATTTCTTGGCTTAAAAAGTGCTGAATGGAGTTTCTGTAGTTCAGTTCACTACAGACTTACACAGTATGTGCTTTGAGATTCACACACAAAAAATTTAACACAATAAAAATCTAAATAACACAGTGTAAAAATCAAATATTTTTCCTGCACACAGATAATTCTCATAGCAAGAATATAAGTAACATTTTGGGGAATCAATTTTCGAAGGCAATATTTGGTGAATATGTCAGGACCCGGGCAGATTCTCAGAAAATACTCACCTCCATCGCATAGTTCTGAAAGATGCTGGTGTTACTGGTGCAGTGTGATGATGCCAGTTCAGACTTCTCAGGAAGAGGAAAACTCGATCCTCCATGTGGTCCAAAAACTGTACAAATGAAGCATATTTCAGGTCACAAAATGTATAACTTGGCACTGGGAGTCACAGAACAGCTTCTGAAATCAGAGTATGGAGAGCTACAGTAGATGCAGGCTTTAGTTTAATCAGTCTCTTAAATTCAAGACTATTTCTTGGTTGCTTTAAAATGGCACTATTAGTCTGAGTTCTTATTTTCCAGTTTAAAAATCAACCCTGAGGTATAAACTTTAGTTAAACGACTGGCTGATACTGTTTGCCACCATATAAGCCCGGACTAAAAAGCCATGACAGGAACACAACACTCTACATGGCACTTCTTGAACAGGTTTACAAATGAAGTGAGATATGGGACATGTACAGTAAAAATGATGAAGAACAACCATTAAACTCCTTGGCGTTAATCCAGAGCGTCTCTTGCACTTTGAATTCTATGTAGAAATGGTTAACCCCAAGTGTCTCTCAGGTTAGGTTGTTATGATCCGATGTACAGCAATAAGCCCAAACAATGCTTGGGACAGTGCCATCTAATGGATAAAATACATCTTGCTGCAAAATATGATGAACATTTTTATATGTTTTGCCACTCTATGGTAACTCATCAATATTCTTGAGTGGGGTGGAAACTTCAACTAGAACATACAATAGCATGTAAATGAAAAGCTGTACAGCCAGTTTTAGAATTAACCAATACTGAACCATTAGTTGAATCAAATGATAGTGATGACAATGTGAACTGACCATCAGACATTGACAGAAATAATTAAATGGATGTAAATGGCACTGTACAACCGAACTGCAGTGATATGCCTGATGAATTTGGTTGTTTGAAGCTTCAGCATGGCAAAAAGGCAAAATGATTGCAATCAAATGAAAGGACAACAAAGATGTCAGCCTCCTAAGTATGGTTCACAATATAGTAGCTGTCAATGTTTGGGGTGAGGAAATGTGGAAATCTCTAAGCCATGTGTTGTGGTAACCTATGATAACTCAATGGGCAGCATCTATTGTGCAGAGCAGGCACTGACATTCTACCCTCTTATGCGCAAGCAACAGAAAAATATACGTAAAATGCAAAGAGAAACATACACACTTCTACTGTCCCTATTGCGAAGCTGGGTTGTGCATTAGTGACAGTTTCAAAAATCCCACACAAAAGACGTATTAAATCTACAGTACATCAGTACCGCAATGGACACTAGACATACCGTTTTCCCATTATATATATTTTAATATGGTATTAACATAACATTAACATGGTTCTGTTAAACATAATAACACTTCTTCATGTTGATAAAAAGTTAATCTTTTTGACTTGTTTTTCCAGGGGTAAACATAAGGCTTAGGAGGCTACAAGTCAAAATAATAAATAGGTTAAGGGTATTGCATAGTGAGGCAGTAGTGACAGGTCAAAGTTATGAAGAAACAAAAGAATGGGGCATTACAATTACAATGGAAAATAGTGAAGAAACTGTAATGCAGAAGTTGTTAGAAATGTGAACCACCGCGTATAGCGTAACAAAAAAAAAAACTAGCAGTGAAAAGGGAATGATGGACCCTGGAAGAGTCAAAAGAAACAACAGATGCTATGACATTCCTAAGTTCAACACTAATGCTAGGCTTTCATGTATAACAACAGACTGTAAACCGTCATACATAACAGGATGGGAACTCCTATCACTTTACAGTAATGAGTGCAAGGATAGAACAGCCCAAGTGAACATAGTATAGCCCACCTCCTTACCAGAATGATGATATGCAGCCTTGGAAGTGCTGCCCTGGAATTCTGAGTTCTCTATGTCAGGTCTATTCTGAGCCACCTTATCAGCTTCACAGCCTGTGGATTTTATAAGGTCTTCATTCTCATTTAAGGGCTTGCCATGCAACACTGAAGAAGGCTCTGTACCGAGAATGGCAGCATTTGACACATTTGTCCATTCATAGTTTGGGTCCTGTAAACAAAGTAGCAGGTGCTAAATGATCTTAGTCAAGTTGAACATCTTAAAGCTGAGGTGATTTGAAGTGATTAACTTCTATGACACCTCATGCAGCTGTCTTGTGTCGCATACAGCAATCTGACACCATTTACATAACTCGGGCAATACAAGCAATGGACAGCTAGAGTGCAGCTAGTGTTGTACTGTAGAGAATTATTTCATGTCATGTATTTACCTGATGTCTGGCTAAAATCTATACAGTGTAACAAAAGATTCACTTTTTTAAATCTCCTCCTCAAGGTCCCTTGTTATTCTGTAAACTGCTTTGTACCACACTTAGTATCTTAACAGTTTGCATATGAAGAATGTAACTTTACCAAATCCATGGGTAAGGATGAAGAATTAAACTGTTCTTTCAAAAATAAATATATACTGTAGGTCAGAATGGTGAGGATAACGTGATAGCACAAAACATGTATTGTTCTGGCATAGGAACGAATGGGAATATAGAAGTTGTTTTATGTATATTATACATAAGTATGTTCAACAGTTTTAGTATATATATATATATATATATATATATATATATATATATATATATATATATATATATATATATATATATATATATATATATATATATACCATTGATCAGTTTACTGACACTACAATTCTCATTAAAAAGTATGGAACTTGTTTTTTCCAACAACATGCCATACTTCTGTATAAAACCTCCTGTTATAAAGTATAGCCCAACCTCCTGGCAATGGATTGCTTTGTGACATTTTTATTATTAATGTATTATTCTCAGATTATGTATTATTATCGTTGTTATCATAATGTATGATTCTCAAAACCCCACATGCAAATGTACTTGTGTCAGTGCCATGTTTTGTTAAATTGTTTCTTGGCTGCACTTTTTCTTTTGTTTATTATTTCAGAATTACCATTTTTATTTATTTCATTTTGGCACAAATGGTATTCAATATTGTTAAAACCATTTCCGAAAGTAATTTACAAATCTGAAGTGCTATTACAAATATTTAAACTGATAACAATTCAGATTGTCCATATAAAGCAGTCATACCACCTGCACTTTGGAAGAGAACATCCACCTGAAGATAAGTAATTTCAACCCTGGCTAGTACTTGGATGAGAGACCAACCAGGAGAAGCTTGGGTTGCTGCTGGTAGAGGGGTTGGTGAGGTCAGCAGGGGGCATTTACTCTGCGGTCTGAATGTGGATCCCAAATCAGTGATGGGAACACTGTCCTGTAAAAATGGTGCCACCCTTCAGATGAGACATAAAATTAAGGTCCTGATTCACTGTGGTCACAAAAGATCCCTGGGCATCTTTTGTAAAAAGATGGGTGTATCCAGATGTCCTGGCTAAATTGCACACCATGGCCTAGTAATTCTGGCCTCCGAATCATCGCCCGTCTCTAATTGTCTAACTATCTCTCATTCCTTCACAACCTAACAGTTAATGTGTGGTGAGCGTACAGGTGCAAAAATGACGGCCATTGCATCATCCAGGTGAATGCTGCACATTAGTGGTGGTTGAAATGGCTCCCCACTCACTACGTAAAGCATTTTGAGTAGCGAGCAAAGCACAATATAACTGTAAAGAGTTATTACTATTATTATAATTATGCAATGTCATGCATATGTGCCTGGGGACCACCTTCCTGGCTCTGGTGAGGTAAGCAGTTCCACCACAGGATGAGAGGGGTCACTGACACTAAAAATATCTTCGACATCCTCATCCACATCCAGGGAAAGACACCCAAAGATGATGTATAACCCCACCCCTTCCAGTTCCAGAGCTATAAAGCAGGCCCACTCCCAGAAATTGATGTCAGATGTCAAACTGACTCTCGAGACAGAAGGAGCTCCAGACTGAGCATTTGCTTTTTTTTGCTTTGAACCATTTGTCAGCTGTCTTTTAAATTTATGTTATTAAAAGAGGAACACCAGGCTGCTACCAACGCCTTGTTTGGCTGTCATCCCTGGTCCACTTTCTAGGTCACATTGCAACAATCATTACATGTCTCAAAAAAGCACTGAAAATGAGAAATAGGGGCATTTTCTACCATCAGCTATTGCACAAAAGGTTGGTTTGGGCACTTACTTTGGACGGGGAAGCATAAGTGGTTAATTTAGAGTACCACTTGCTAGCCTTTTCTGCTACCTCCTTCCCGGCTGAAAGCATGCTGCTCTTTAAGACGTCAAAAGTGGGAGTAAGCAAAGTATCCAGCATTAAGGAAGAGGGAGACTCCAGGGAAACAGCAGCTAGTGGCCCTAAAGGTGGGTCATGGAGTGGAGAAGGCGTTGACCACAGTCGATCTCTATGTTTGTTTTCTAAACCTGTGGCACTAGGAGAGCTTGGTGGGAGGCTGCACCTACGGACTCCATTCTTGATACTGCCCACCTCCTCATCCCGGGCCTTTTGCAAGTCTATGCTGGGTGCACGACTGTTCAGTGGACTACTCATATTATTCATGTACATCTCAATCTCCTCTGCTAGTTCTCGACGTGCAGATGGAGTTGAAAGGCTGCTCACTTCTTCTTCTTCCATCCTCTGCTGCTCTGTTTCAGCAGCAAATAAGGAAAGGGGGTCAAAGCCCACTTCTATGCCAGTCCGTTTCACAAACCCGGGAGCCCGTGGAAGAGTTTTACTTGAAAGCAACACAGCACCAGGCTTCTCTGGCTCATTGTCCAGGTCCTCCAAGTCAAAAATGGCTGGCGAGTCAACCTTGTCAGCCTCAGAGGAAGTTTCTTCATCGCTTGAATCTTTCTCCATTCCATTTCTGCTGCAAGGTAGAGTTCCATGTGTGCAGTTGCCAATCTCGAGGGTCCTTGGTCTTTGTGGAGCTTTGGGCTGAACATGGATACCATCCCCCACAGTGTTTAAATCTAAGTCTGAAGCTAGGATGGCAGCGCTACTGCTGAGTTGCCGACTTTGTAGCACCCAGCCATCACTGTCCTTGTTGTTACTGGGTTCCACAGCACTCCGGTGTCTCCTCCTCAGGCAGCTGCTTTCCACAAGTCCAATATCATCTAAGGAGGTAGTGAAGTGAAGACTTGAGATGCAACCTGAAAACAGAAAAAAGTAATTCAGCCAACTCAGTTATTGATCACTGATGACCGTGAAGATTTGTGTGTGGTCAACAGCCACCCAAGAATTTTCAATCAATTAGCTCTATCAGTCTCTCCAGAAACAATTCTAACGCAGTGGACTTTTTTTTTTCCCCACATGCAGAGCAAACTCATTTCTTACTGTTCTCAAAGGAATGGATGCAGCTTAAAAATTAGGAACTTTTAAAGTGGATTTTAAATTTTTACAATCATGGTATGTATTAACTTGCCACAGTAAAGGTAAGTAAGTAAAGCATATTGTATAATTTTTTTAAAAACGTGCCTCTTCTTGCAGTTTAAAAATGGGCTCTGCAAGGTATCGGTGCCAACTAATAATGAACTTACCGTTTAAGAAGAATGGAGAGGTCAAAAGCACACGGAAAATTTGATAATCACTGGCTAGATAAAGCAACTCCTTAATGATTAACTAGCAGGCCATGTCTGGACTAATCTTGCTTTAGTGGTGAATGAGGTACTAGGGTGTTGTACCGTGTTAGCCAATATGAATGTAAAGAAAAACCAAGCAAAATGACACCTTTTATTGGCTAACTAAAAAGATTAAAATATGCAAGCTTTCGAGGCAACTCAGACCCCTTCTTCAGGCAAGATGTAATCATGGTGGTGAATGAGGTAATATCAGATGCTGCTAGAAGACAGTGCCATCTGGTGGTTTCATTTATATATGTTTGGCTACAAACACTAGGTTTCCCAATTTTATTATTTGAAATAAAAATGGCATTGATTTGCTCCAGATGTTATCGTTAACAGTTTTATTGTTCTAAGAACCTGGTAATTATACATAATAATACATGCATTTGCATACTATAAATTCACCTCAGTGTAGTGTGGTGGATGGCTGGGTTCATATTCCGACCCTCACCCCCAGGCCGCCAGGAGGAGTTCTCCCGATAGCATGGATGGGCCCCGAATTCCAGCAGGGCCTCATGGACTTTGTAGTTTTTATGCACAGCCCTGCTGGATATCTTGGGGACCACTGGGATTCGCTGTCAGGAGGCCCGTGGACTCATATATGCCCTATAACCCGGAAGTGCGTCATAATCCCGTGACAGGAAGAAATGACGTGCTTCCGGGGTGAAGACAAGGACTATTTACCCTGACCCAGAAGGAATAAGGACTTGTGGACTGTTGGGCCGGAACACCTCCGGGTCAGGGAGTATAAAGGACTCTGGGAAAGCCCAGACAGAGAGCTGAGCTGGGAGGAAGGGTAGCTAAGTATCTGGGAGAGGAGGATTGTGTGATTGTTGAGTAATTTATTGTATGAATAGTGTAGAGGGGAAGGTGCTTGGTGCACTGTATTATAAGAAAATAAAAGAGTATTGGACTTTTACTTGGTGTTTGGAGTGGTACCTGAGGGTTCAAGAGGTGGATCAGAACCTCTACTGCTACAGTAGATTAATTCTTTTTAGAAATTGGATGAACTCATACAGATGAACTTTAGCTTTTCAAAGCCTATGGCAGCACTCAAAATAAGTTTGCCATCTCTAAGATTACGTGTTTTGTCACAAGCATTGACAACTGTTTGATCGATGCTGCCATTTACTTAACTTTCCAGCCTGTGCTGTTTTTGTTTCTTGGACCATAGGAAAGCTAGTGAATCCCTACTGGAATTTTTAAAATGTTACATTTTTACCATGAACTCCTTTTATTTTTGTAAAGAAAAGGGATATTATCTAAAAATATAATGTATTCTTCGAAGGAATTGATGTAAATACAAAAGTGATTTTTTTATTTGAACAAACAACTTTAAAAACAACCAAACATTTTCTGTTGATCGGCCACCTAATGGGCCCTCTGATCTTTATTATTTGGCAGACAACTTCACCCATGGTGACTTAAAACATATGAGATTAAACTGGTTACATTTATTTATTTTTTTTTCAATTGGAGCACAGGCAGGTAAAGTGACTTGCTCAGGGTCACACAGTGCCATTAGAGGAATTTGAACCCATACCCTCAGGAGTTGAAGTCCAAAGCCTTTACCACTATGCCTCACTGCCGGCCATCAAATATCATGTAGATATTATTAGATTTAAATTTCACAACTTTCCATACTGTAATACAACTGGTTACATTTCTTTGGCAGGTGAAGTGACTTGCTTATGGTCACACAGTTTCAGTAGACAGATTTGAACCCACAACCTCATGGTTTGAAGTCCAAAGCCTTAACAACTTCACCACACTGCCTGTCTAAAGCTGAGCTTAAAACTGGTCCCTCAGCATCACCAAGTTCGAGACTATTTCCTACAATGATGAGAAGTCTAGACCAGCTGAAAAGCAACCCCCCAAGCCATCTAATTAATATCATCGTTTTTGAAAGTAGCGTTGAGGTTATTTTAGTGATATTTTTATTTTGGCTACAAACATTAATTTTATGTCCTGGGCATATGTCTTTGAAAAAAATGGATGGGACTTAGTGAGCAACAATGTTTGTTTTTTTTCAATTTATATACAGTACACTTTCATTTTCAGGCTCAGAACACCATATATACTTACAGTCATAGTGTGTTTCATTACAGCAAAAGTCTTCCCCTAGTTGTTCTCTCAACGATACCACTATTTATCTTACACTGTATTACTGAAATATGAACATGATCGATCAGTTGGAGGAAGATGGGATGGGATCCATAACATGTTTATGCTCTTTTAGACGTCTTGCATAAAGTTTATTATTTGCAACTGATATATTTATAAAGAAAATGCATATATAGGTATAGTCCATGGTCTTTTATATTCTTCATCTGTAAACTGTCCATCCATCCATCCATCCTCTTCCGCTTATCCGGTCGGGTCGCGGGGGCAGCAGCTTAAGCAGAGAGGCCCAGACTTGCCTCTCCCCGGCCACTTCTTCCAGTTCTTCCGGGAGAATCCCAAGGTGTTCCCAGGCCAGCCGGGAGACATAGTCCCTCCAGAGTGTCCTGAGTCTTCCCCGGGGCCTCCTTCCGGTTGGACGTGCCCGGAACACCTCACCAGGGAGGCGTCCAGGTCCTGATCAGATGCCCGAGCCACCTCATCTGACTCCTCTCGATGCGGAGGAGAAGCGGCTCTACTCTGAGCCCCTCCCGGATGACTGAGCTTCTCACCCTATCTTTAAGGGAAAGCCCAAACACCCTGCGGAAGAAACTCATTTCAGCCGCTTGTATTCGCGATCTCGTTCTTTCGGTCACTACCCATAGCTCATGACCATAGGTGAGGGTAGGAGCGTAGATCGACTGGTAAATTGAGAGCTTTGCCTTACGGCTCAGCTCCTTTTTCACCACGACAGACCGTTGCAGAGCCCACATCACTGCGGATGCCGCACCGATCCACCTGTCAATCTCACGGTCCATTCTTCCCTCACTCGTGAACAAGACCCCGAGATACTTGAACTCCTCCACTTGGGGCAGGATCTCTCCCCCAACCCTGAGAGGGCACTCCACCCTTTTCCAGCTGAGGACCATGGTCTCGGATTTGGAGGTGCTGATTCTCATCCCAGCCGCTTCACACTCAGCTGCAAACTGATCCAGAGAGAGCTGAAGATCATGGCCTGATGAAGCAAACAGGACAAGATCATCTGCAAAAAGCAGCGACACAATCCTGAGTCCACCAAACCGGACCCCTTCAACACCCTGGCTGCGCCTAGAAATTCTGTCCATAAAAGTTATGAACAGAATCGGTGACAAAGGGCAGCCCTGGCGGAGTCCAACTCTCACTGGAAACGGGCTCGACTTACTGCCGGCAATGCGGACCAAGCTATGACACCGGTTGTACAGGGAGTTAACAGCCCTTATCAGGGGGTCCGGTACCCCATACTCCCAGAGCACCCCCCACAGGATTCCCCGAGGGACACGGTCAAACGCCTTTTCCAAGTCCACAAAATACATGTAGACTGGTTGGGCAAACTCCCAAACTCTGTAAACTGTCTAGAACAAAATGATAAATTCTGAAATCTTTTAATACAATATGTTCTAAAACTTTTGAGTCAGACAAGCATTTGTAATACTCTTTATCAGGTTGTCTGAGGTTTGTTTTGATAATGGCACATTGCAAGACACTAATCATTCCCTGTCTCTAACTGGCTATCTCTCTCATCCCTTCACCACCTAACAGCTAATGTGTGGTGAGCGTACATGTGCAATAATGGCTGCTATGGCATCATCCAGATGGGTACTGCACATTGATGGGAAATGAGATAGCTGGTAACTTGGCTAAGTAGTCACATTTTATTGAAAGTATAAACATAACAGTGCCACTGCATGAAGGGGAATTAAAAGCCTTAATAAAAAAATTAGTAGGTGACAGTAATGCACCTTTTCCGTAGGTCTGCCAAACGCCATAAAAACCCAGAAGAAGAAGGAGGGAGGAGAAGAAGAAGTGGTTTCCCTCTGTCTGTGTAAAGTGCTTTGGGTAATAAGAAAATGGCTATATAAATGTAATTAATTATTATTATCATTAACCTTTATGAGCAAGGCCTAATTCATTATGCTTCTAAAATAGTGGAGGTTATTTTTAACGTGTATTACTTTTGCAAACACATGGGTCAATAATTACCGATTTTTTTGTCTATTGTATACATGACCTCAACTAAAGAACACATATACTTTATGCATATTAACACCATTATTGTCTTTATTCCAACAACTGGGAGGTTTGGGAGATGTTGACAGCAAATGTATGTGATTTCAGCACAAGTATGTGCATCTTCTTGAATGTTCAGAAGTCAAAATATAATTTTTCAGAAACTGTGGTAGTTACTGAACACTTTGGACAGTCAATGAAGATTATTAAAGTTGCAGCAACAACCACAGTCATTGTTAATCATTTCTGTACTGAAACAAAATACCGTTTGAATGATTATACAGGTTTAAGTGGTGCTCACATTTGGACTTATTAGCAAATGGCATACTGTACAAGGTAGACATCTACATACTTTTTAAAAATTATGTGATGTTTGCTTAGTATTTAAGGAGATAAAGTATTTCATTTAGAAATATTGAAAGTATGTTGATTAGATTGAATGCAAAATTTTCTGTAATTAAGTCACTGCTCATATCAGAGGAGAGCACGGAAGGCAGTGTAAAGCAGTTACTTCTTTCTTATATTCTGTATGGTACACCTTGATGAATGACCTGTACGAGTAGGTATAGTAATCTGCACAATATCTAGCTAAAGCAGTTCAAGTGCAGCCTGGGTAGAAAGGGTTTGAAGGGAAAAAGTAAAGTGACAGCTATACAATTACTACAACCTACTTACACTTCCTAATTTGAATAGCATCAATAAAAATGTTCCACTATGAATAACGGCAATATTTTATTGTAGTCAGCCTCCAGAGTGAAAGCCTTGCTAGCAATAGGATAGTTTCTGCTGGAGTACAGAAGCCACAATGAAGTGGCGCACACCGTATGTGTGTTTTGAATCCCAGAATGGCAGTAAGTAGAGGGCAGGCACAAGTGAGAGATGCAACCCAGGTACAAATATGACATGTTCTTCCAGGACAGAGAGCAGATAACCCAGCAAGTGTCAGAGATGCCTAATACTTTAATGGAACAGAGGAAAAAGTCCACAAAAGGGGTTGGTAGTAGGTCAGAACAACCTCTGGATGAGATGTTGCAGCACATAGTCCCAAGCCAAGCGAAACAAGAAAATGTTGCTCTTTTGAAGATGGAAACAAGACCTTATTATCTCTTTGAGAAAAGTATCTTAGAAGTTACCTAAGAGATTTGGACCTTCAGTGAACAAAAGGCTCAGTGGTGCCTTTCGAACTGCCTCGGCCCATTACAGGCAATTCTACATTGTTTATCCGTAACAAAATGAGTGCTGGTCCTCAAATGAAAAAGTAACTGTTGGGTTTAATCAAAATTGACCACTGGATGGGGTTTGAAACCATCTTACAGCGATGAGATCACATAGTGTGAAGACGGGAGAAGAGGTTTGGACAAAAGCACAACTGGTGAGGGAAAGATCCCTGGCTGTAGAGAGACCGTGAGAGTTTAGAAAGGGGGTGCTTTGGATTGGCGATCCCACCTGATAGAGTGGCTTGTAGACATAGATCCAAAGGAATGGTAGGAATTGTTGCTTTGTTTTTGTTTATTTGGAACTTTATGCTCTCTGTGTGTTCATTCTCCCATAGTGCTTATTTTGATAATAAAACTGTCATTTTAGTTTTGCCCACTTGGACATAGTGTGGAGTGTGGAGGCCTCCCATCTATCATCAGCTTTTAAATATATTGTTGGCTTGTGTTTTGCATTTAGTAGCACACAACTGCTGTACTACTAACTTTTTTATTTGACATAATTTATATATAGCAATCAATGTTACTATTAATAACAAGAAGGTGTATACAAGGTTGGATACATACTTATGCATATTATTTAAAATCTTTTTTTTGTTTTTTAGTTAACTGTGAAATCAAAAACACCACACTATCACTATCTGCACAGGTGGAGGAGATAAGAGTTCTTGCATTGCATTACCTGAAGTCATACAGGCAACTTTCAAACCACTGGAAGATATTGAGTCAGACCTTTTAAGAACACCCCGAAGCTGATCACAGTCACATCACAAGACAATAAGGAATGAATTTTGCCTGCAGATAATTTCTATCAAACTAGATGTTTGCAAGATATTCATTTGTTGCCTCTCTTCTCTGGCTGTGTTTATGTGGTGAATATGAGACACTTTCAGTGTTGCCTTCCTGCTGTTAGTAAAGAATGATGAGAAACACACAGTCATGCGGTAATCTCCTGAAGTATTTGCCCCCTTGCCCTAATCCTTTGCAGCATATCTCAATCCCTGCTCTGCTTTCTAATCATGAAGAAATAAGGACAGGACTAACCAGTGCCAGCATGTGTCAGCTCGGTGGTAGCAGCCTCAGGTTTACAGCTCCCTCTAACAATACCACCAGCTGGTCTTTCAGTACAATCCACTTCATGGAAGTCCAACTGGATTAGCCCCTCACTGATGTCCTTTGCACTTTCACTGTCTGATACTGAAAGACATAAAGAAGAATATTGTTTGTCTTCTACCTTTTCAATTTACAGAAACACAACCTTAATACAAAGTTCAAGTACGTCAAAAGAAGTACATCAGCAGGATTCATTCATGTGAAAGGCACTAGTGTCCTGCTAGACTGGGGCGGCCAACTCTGATCCTGGAGAGCTGCAGTGGCTGCATGTTTTTGTTCCGACCCAGTTGCTTAATCAGAAGCCAATCCTCACCTGTAGTAGACTTTATTTAATTTCATGTCTTGTAGTGTTTTAACTCTACCATGTCAGTTCAATCTTAAATCATAGATTTTTTTCCTTTCCAAAGGATACATGTATCATCCAAGTTACCTGATGCCTAAAACAGATTAATAATTTTCAGTTCTTCACTTTCTCTTCGGTTTCCTTCTAAGTACTTAATTAAACCAAATATTGAATGATGTATACACATGGGTGGAAATGGCAGAGAAGCTGAATGGAAAACTGCTGGTTCCTTTGTCATTTGTATCTTATTGCTAATAAGGAACAGTTAAAACATTGAATACAGCTGTTTAAGACTAAAATAACCAATTACGGGATCAAAACCTTACCAAGTGAGGCAACTAAAATGAAGCAGAAAAATGTCACTTGAACAATAAGTGCTTCATCAGCAATGAATGATTTCTTATGAAGCATTTGGCTTGGAACAAAAACTTGAAGCCACTGCAGCCCTCAAGGACTGACGTTGCTCAGCCCTTATTTAAAGAACTTGGGTCTTAAATAGCAAATAAATTACATGAAGTTAATTAGTAGCAAAAACTAGTCACTTATAAAGAAAACTGAATGAAACTGTAGCCATTGTGGCTCTCCACGATAGGAGTTGGCTACCCATGTGCTAGATAGTACCACTAAGTAATACTTTGCTTCAAATATGACATATGTGGGGTGCATTTAGAAGTGGACCACCTATGTTGAAAATAACATATGAGCAAATATGTAAATACTCCACAAGATGCTCAGATCACTGTTACTTTAAACACCATGACATTTACTTTCAATGGAAATACTGAAAAATGCAACATACTGTAACTGGAGTAGATATTCACATAGTTAGCACTTATTCTAAGAAAGGAGTGGTACTTACATGAGCTGGAGTCACTGTCTTTCTTTTCCTCCTTAACTTGTCTATCCTGGACCAATACATCATTTTGCCTCACCTCTTCTTTGGACAGGGAGTTGTAGCCAAGGTCTGACAGTCCTCCTGCAAACCACAAGCAAAATAAAGCATCATTACAACAGGCTGATTTAGCAGTCATTTGGCATGAATGAACTTCATGATGCCTTAAAATCACAGAGCCTGGTCCTACAGCTATCTGGAGCCAGGTCTGCAGATTTTTTTTTTTTCTCAAAAGATTGTTGAGCCCAACTCTGTGGTGCTTTCATGTCGGCTCTTTTCAACAGCCACAGGTGAAGACACTTTGCTGCCTGAAAAAGCTAAGTCTAGTTCCTAGCTTCTCTGAAGATACTGGGTCTTACTCCATGGCCCCTTATATTCTTCTATTTCAGCTATATGGATTCTTTATATAACAGGTTGCAGCTTCAAGGTCCTCTTAAAGTTGCAGGGCTTGTTTCATGATTGTATAAGGTCAGTAGGTTCAGCATCATTATCACTTCAGGTTTCAAAGCATGGTTTCATATTCATCTATAGTCATTCTGCACAACTTAAATTATTAGCTTGGACTATAAAAGGCGCTTTTCCACTGCATAGTACGGCACAACACGGTTCAGTTCAGCTCACTTTTGGGGGGTTTTCCACTGGGAACAGTACCTGGTCCTTTTTTTAGTACCACCTCAGCCGAGGTTCCAAGCGCCAAACCGTTACGAAAACGTGACGTGTAAACTCTGCTGGTCACTGATTGGCCGTAGAAAATCGTCATTACTGCGTCACTGAACTTGCGACACGAGACACAACAGACCCGCTGGATTTTTAGCACAGCCAGCGAAGGTTTGGACGCACCATTTTGTTTTAACCAAAAATGGCTGTTTCGTGGTCTATTGAGGAAGTACAGACGTTCCTCGTTGGTAGCCGAGGAGCGGATCCAGCGAGAGCTGGATGGGCGACGCAAAATGAAAAAGTTTTTCAGGAAGTCGCTAAGCTCTTGGGCGCACATGGCTACCATCGGACTTACAAACAGTGTAGGGAAAAGTTAAAAAATGCAGTGGAAAAGCGCCATATAACGACATGTGAATAATCCTGCCCACTCTAAAGCGGTACTAAACTGCAGTCGAAACGCAAACCGAGCCGAACCAAGGTGAGCTGTACTGAACCGTGCTGTGCCGTACTATGCAGTGGAAAAGCGCCATAAGAATACAGATTCACATACACCAATATTAAAAAGCCCAGGTTCACATTTCATTTAAGTTTTTAGTCTAGCACTACAGTCCTTTCATATCAATTCGAATGGCTTTTTATTCCTCTTCAAAAATAAGGTCCAATTCTTCACCTACCAAATGTTAATGGTCATAATCTGCTATTAACATACATTTCTCTAACATCGTAATATTCTTTTTTCCCTAAAGTTACTGATCCCAGAAAATATGAAAGCTACTATGTCTGGATTTCTAGATTTTTTGCAGTCAAATTTCACAGTTGAACGTTTACAACTAAACCAAATGAAATGAGATGCAAATGTTGAACAATGGAAAAAAACAACAAGATTAATGTTAAAAGGACTTGCAGTTGGCCTGATGGGCTCAGGTAAGTTTGCCTTATAAGGAAGCTAAAACCCATGGACTCTAACATGAAAGAGACAAACCACAGAGCAGACAAACAAACAGATAGCTGAGTCAGAGGTTAAGGAAGTGAAGAAGGTAAAGCAATGAGTGACAGATTGTCTCCAAGTGTCAAGCCTGATGAAGGTTAGAGTGGACAGGGAGGAATACCTGTGCTAGATCTATCATCAGCTGGGTCTACTTTGATTAAATCGGCTGAGAATGCTGATTGCTCCATCATATTAGTGTCATTAGAGCTATCCAAGCTGCCGTGGCTGACCGCATCCAGGTCGCTGCCATCTGCTTGGAAACAACAACACAATAAGTCAGCATTATGTCTGACAGAACTTTGTAGTATTCACTCACTCAAAAGGTCCAGTGCAAAATGGCACAGCAGAGCAGGACAGGTGCTTGAACACCTTAAAAAAGAGAGGCTGTCACAGTAAGTCTCGGACATTATTAAAAATAGTGCTGTATCACAAATGGCACTAAGACCATGGATACTCTTTAGCTCTCTCAGTCTCTCTTTAACAGACTAAAACCACAATACACCATTAGACCAGCTAGCAGACTGAAAAGGTTAACACGATCGCACTGACCAAAATGAACCTTGAAAGACCCTGAATGTTCACTTAGCATTTTCATTCAACGACTAACCTTACCAAATTACTAACACTGCTCCAACCTTGCATTCCAAATGATGGTACACCTCTGAAATAAGCCACTAAGCAGTTGAATACATATTTCTAATGGGAGTCTTACACTTTCAGGACGTCCCCAAAAACACACTAACAGACCTTTTTACACTGATGCACTAGTTGATTTACATTTACATGTCAGATATAGCTAATAACACAATGCACATATGCAACCATAGTTGTTGCCCAGTTCTTCACTAACTTCTCTGTATGTCTGAAGACATTGTTCTCTCCAGTAATACATTGACAGAGGAGATTTTTGACACTTAGTCATGTGCCTATAGGGACTATGCCATTTCTTGTATCCTTTGCATTGCAGGGAAACTTCTGGTTGGTCATTTGGTTGTATTGCATCATAAGCTTCAAGTTATTAATAATAAAATCATTTTTTTTATCTTTAAAACTCTTTTTAACTTCCAGTAGAAAGCCATAAACTACTTGGCTGTCTTTTACCTTATAGAACTTAGTGCTGCCTACCACATATCCATCCACCCATTACAAAATACATTTAATCCAGTTCAGGTTAAAAAAATGGCTGAAGCCTATCCACAAAGCATCAGACAGCCACAGAATTGTTCTCAAGTATTGTTCATACTTTTTCATACAATTAAGCTAAGAAACTACACAGAAACTGGGAAATTAATAGGAAAACAATAAAAGAGAGTTAGGTTTTTAAAGCTATAGCAAAATTATATAAATATTTCATAAATGTAAAAACCGCACTGCTATGCTTTTCTGAATGCAGAAAAAGAGAAGAAAAAAAGACCAGCTAATTAAATGTGATCAATTAAAGTTAAATTATTGATTTATGGTAAAACTGGCTGGAATAAAAACCTGCGGCCACATGAAGCCGTTAGGTCTGGGTTTGAGAGCCACTGGCCTAGAATATATGCCACATTTACAAGATGCAGACTCCAAATTTTGCTGGGATAAAGGAAACTATTGTAGAATGCAGAGATTTTAGTTACAGGAAACGTCTGCCAAAATTAGGAATGCATTAAATTTAAATCAAGGCTTATGACCCATGATTCTATGTTAGCATATCATTATTCTAAGCAGCACCATTCTTCACTACAGGCACAGTACTAGGCAGGTGATGAGCAGTAACTGGTCTTCAACAGACATAGTGTTCTTTTAAATGTTGTTTGGCAAACTCCAAGTGGGCTGTCTTATGCCTTTTACTCAAGGGTGGTTTCCATCTAATTGATGGAAAGCTGCTGAGATAGTCTTTCTTCAAAAAGGTTCTTCCTTCTCAATGGAGGACTTCTAAAGTGCCACTAGAATGACCATTGTGTTTTATGTCACCTCCCTTACCAAGGCTATTCTTTTCTGATTACTTAGTTTGGCAGGAGAAACAACTCTAGGAAGAGTTCTAGTAGTTACAAACTTTTGCCATTTACCATCGAGCCCACTGTGCTTCTGGGAGAACTCAGAAATGGTTTTACTCAATTGCCCTGATATATGCCTCACCACAATTTACTCATGGCTTTGTTTTTGTCCTGACATGTGTTGTGAATTTGTGGGACCTTCTATATACAAGTATGTATTTTTCTAAATTATGTCCAATCAATTCAGTTTTTCACAGGTCAAGGATAATTAGAGCAAACAGGATGACCATAATTTGGAGTGCCACAACAAAGGGTTTGAATGCTGATATAAATGAGAGATTTCAGTTTTTAATTTTTAATAAATTTACAAATCTTTCTGAAAACATGTTTTCACTTTGTAATTATGGGTTACTGAGTGCAGACTGAAGGACAAAAATAGCAAAGTTATTCATTTAAAATTAAATTTACAACACAAAAAAGTTTACTGAAATTGAAGGAGTCTAAAAACGTTCTGAATCGATCAAATATTCATATTTCTATTAATATAATCCATCCATCCATCTACTTTCTAACCCGCTGAATCCGAATAGGGTCACGGGGGTCTTCCTGAGCCAATCCCAGCCAACACAGGGCACAAGGCAGGAACCAATCCTGGGCAGGGTGCCAACCCACCACAGGACACACACAAACACACCCACACACCAAACACACACTAGGGCCAATGTAGAATCGCCAATCCACCTAACCTGCATGTCTTTGGATTGTGGGAGGAAACCGGAGCCCGGAGGAAACCCACACAGACACGGGGAGAACATGCAAACTCCACGCAGGGAGGACCCGGGAAATGAACCCGGGTCTCCTAACTGCGAGGCAGCAGCGCTACCACTGCGCCACCGTGCCACCCTCTATTAATATAATGCATAGTGTTTCTGTATCACTAAATAGCATAAGGATAACTTAAATTCTCTGTAAGCAGAAGACTGGTGTAGTAGCAATTGCTTCAGGCTCACTGCTCTAACAAAACACCTCTGTTTAAATTTCAACTCAGGTACTGCCCTGAAGGTTTTTATGTTTTTGATGATTTTCTGTTGGTATTTCAGTTTTATCCCAGATCACTAAGATGTGTAAGTTGAATGACAATATTAAATTGGCCTTTGGCCAGTGAGAATGAGTTTGTTTAGCAATGAACTGGTGCCCAAATGAAGAAGGCATAAAATAGATAAGGGTGCTACAATATTTTTCCACATTATGTATCACTGATAAAATAAGTAGAACATTGGGAATTTCTTTTTTCTTTTTGCTCTATGTACAGGTAAACAAATCTTGACAGCAGTGCTAATATTAGAGGTGCAATATCTGTGGTAATGTAGAACCAATCCATTTTATTGACGTTTTCATAACAAAATGCATTGCTTGTATATTCCCACTGATGGTACATTGCCAATGGTAGCACTGATGTAGAAATTCCTATACTAAATGCTCCATTAATGCTGATGTCATGCATTTGAATTCATTATGGTTTTCATCATGCAAGAAAGAGTTTAATATGAAATATGCAATCTGCAGGCATTGTCATTTAAATCAAGTGCTGAAGCACTCTATAAATGTGGGTTACACCTCCAACTCCAGCTGATGGAATTTACAAGCAAAAGCTAATGCAATGAAAGTGAAAGCAGAAAAACAAGAAACCTCAGCTGAAACTGCATGGCATATTCAGATTCAGTGCTTACAAGCGCCTGTGAACATTTTTTTTGGTTCAGTTCTGAGTAGCAAAAGATGACCTCCATAAAAAGTACTGCAACAATGTTCCATGAATAAAATAAAAGAGACTAATATTGCACTAAAAAGTAAGCAGATGCAAAGTGTCATATGCTGGCTGTTTTGTGGGGAACTTTTATAAGCATTTTAGAACTGAATAGGGTCCATGAAGTTCTGCTTGTGTATTAATCAGAAAGCATTTGATTAAGGTGCCACATGAGAGGTTGGACATCAAACTAAAAGAAGCAGGAGTTTAGGGTGATGTTTTTAGATGAGTGCAGAATTGGCTCGGACACATGAAACAGATGGTGATGGTGTGAGGAACCTCATCAGAATTGGCTGATGTTGAGAGTGGTGTTCCACAGGGGTCAGTGCTAGGACCACTACTATATTGCATCTATATATATATAAAATTCTTTTCGCATTTGAAACGGAAATTACGTATGACCACACGAAATGGAAATTACATATGACCACAGAACATATTATAATACAGGAACTAATCGAAACGGAAATTACGTATGACCCCGCAAAACAGAAATTATGTATGACCACAGAACATATTATAATACAGGAACTAATCACTTCGTTTGTGGACGCCATTTTTATATCGTCTTTACGAATTGTTATTATTTGTGTGAGAGAGTTATTTTACAAATATTGAAAAGAAATAAACGCAAACACGCCGATCTATCCCAAAGAAATGCATCCCATGTCGCCCTCTCCCAGCCCTCCTCTCTGGATTCCAAAGCCGAGCCGTCCGCCGCCAGGAGTGATCTGACAGAGAAGTTTTATTTATTCGCCCACGTGACTGTCGCGGAAACTGCCACATTATAACTTTTTTTTTAATTGGCGGTACTTGACAGTAGAAGAGATGAGGAAAACAGCTTTGAGTCTTTCTACTTTTAACTGAGCCAAGCTGTAAACAATGTGAAGACGACACCGCCTTCAGCGGCGAGGAGTCGTGAGAACAAAGTGGACGCTGGGAGGCGCGGAAGGAATGTCGGGCTGCTCCGTCGGGTCGAGAGCTTCGCAGTTTCGGCCGCTGTCCTCTCTTCTCGCACTGTTTGTGACACTTCGAGTCCCCCTCGGCTCCTGGGAGACTGTAAATCTTTGCGAATTTGTAAATTGCGCTGCACGACTACTTACTGTCCCTTAAGGTGAGTTCAGGTTACTAAAACCCCGTAACATTCAAGTTTGCTTTTGTGATGAATTCTTTTAAGACAATGGAGTGTTTACATCTAACAAGATGTACTGACCTGTTCATGTTAAGTTTTGAACTTGGGAATTGTTTGGACCTTCTGCCTGTTAAGCACAGAAGGGCACCGTCCACATTTCTCAGAAAAATGTTCACTTCAGTCACAGGCACATAGTGCAAGGTTGTCAGGCAGAAATTTGCAGGATCGCATAGAAAATGTAATTTCTATACCACAGTGATCGTGTAGTGCCTTTCACAAGGGATCTGCTACCGAGAGATGATCCAAATACATTTAAGGTGCTGTTAGTGCTACTTACCTGTTGTGTTATAGCGCCTTTAAAATGTATTTTACCCGAAAGCACTCCAGTACTGCTCAATGTATCTTTATTTCTTACATGTTAATGTTTTACTGTTTAATAATTTATATACTACATTTTGTTTTTTTCCCTTGCACTCTGTGAGTGAAGCCACTGGGTAATCAGCTAGTACTTTGTATATATGTATATATGTATATGTGTGTGTATATATATATATATATATATATATATATATATATATATTGGCCCCGGGGCTGGAGCCGGCCGGGGCGCAGGAGGACGTGAGGAGGACTTGTGCCTCCTCCAGACCGCGAGGGGGCGTCCGTCCTGGTTCTATTGGGAGCCACGGGTCGAGGGCATGGAAGCCCTACCCTGTAGGGGCCCGTGGTTACCGCCAGGCGGCGCCCCGATGCCGGTTCATCCCGTGTGGCCCTCGGCCGGGGGTGGAGCCCGGCCGGGACGCCTTAGAGGACCGGAGGAGGGCGTGTGCCTCCTCCAGACCGAGTGGGGGCGTCCGTCCTGGTTAGACAGGGGGCCTCGGGTACAGGGCTTTGAAGCCCAGCCCTGTAGGGACCCGTGGCCACCGCCAGGCGGCGCCCGGTGCCTAATTATCCGGGAGCCCGCACTTCTGCCACACCAGGAAGTGCCGGGGGGAAGACTTTGTGTGGCACCCGGAGAGCTGCCAGGAAGACAGCCGACACTTCCGCCACGCTTGGGCGTGGCTAACGACGGAACACCTGGGGCTCATCCGGGAGCCTTATTTAGCCGCCTCCCTCCAGTCATTGGTGGAAGTCGGGAGGAAGCAGACGGAACTGGAGAGAGAGGACGGAGGCGGCCAGGAAGGCACAAAGACTGTGGGCCCTGGACTTTGGGGAATCAGTGCAAGAAGGCACTGGGGGTGCACGTGAGCAAACCTTGTAAATAGTGAATGTAAATAAATGGTGTGTGGTGAAACAATGATGTCCGTCTGTCTGTGCCGGGGCCAGGTTTCACAATATATATATATATATATATATATATATATATATATATATATATATATATATATATATATGATTTGGACAAGAGTAGGTAACAACCTGGTTAAGTTTCCAGATGATACCAAGATAGGTGAATGAATTTATGCTTGCAATCTGGAATTACCAATGGAGATACCCAAGTTGACTCAAATGAAATCCTTCTCTGTGCCTTTCATTTAAAAATCTCCATATACACTTAACTATTCTCATTAACATCTGTGCTGAATGAGTACAAGAATATCTTCCTCATGTGTTGCACTAAAACTTAGATCAGTGTGACCAACTGTGGATCTATGTACTTTCAGATCCCTTCCTCCTCTTTAATTTTCTTACAACAACTACACTCTTTATACAATTTGAAGTCATATGCAAAGGTAATGAGAGCTAGACCAGCTTTGCTAAACCAATGTTGGAAAAATAACTATATAACCAACGAAAGAAATCACACTGCGTGAGCTCAAGACCACCGACACTGAACAACTGACAACATAATCACATTGGCTACACTGCAATAGATTGCCTAACCACATAAACCAGTTCCAAGAAAACATAAATTGTTTCCACAATCACAACTGCCCCACAGACTAAACACATATTTTTCTATGGCTCAGCCTCAAAATATATTATTGATCCCAAAAATATCTATACTGTTCCAGCCGCAATCGCCGCAATCACAATCTGATAATGATCTACATACCTGATAATGGTGTCTGAAGTTGACTAACAGGTGGCTGCTTCTTTAAAGCTCTTCGAAACTGAGTGACCGCCAGGATTACATTTCTAACCTTCATCCACAGGAAATAACCACCTCTTGTGCTTGAAGGCCAAGTGCTTTCCAGGACAGCCTAGAGTAAAAGTAAATCAGGTAGTAGGTATTGTTCCAAGGGGTAGCTGAGTTCTACTTTGGCTAAATAGCAATCCCTGAATTGTGCAATATATGTTTAGAATTATCAGTATTACCTTATTGTAGTAACCATAGGTAATTGCATTGGGCTGGACCCCAGCTTTTTTCATTTCAAAGAGAACACGGACTGCTAGAACTGGCTGACCATACTGTCCACATAGCTGCATGAGAACTCTATAGCAGACCTGAAATAGAAAGAGAAAGAATGCTAAACAAAGTTTCACCAGGCCTAAGCTGATCGCATTTTACGAAAGGGACACTAACTTCGTCAGGAGGCTCCAATTTCTTGACCTGCATCTTCCGCAAGACATCATAGGCTGTCCGAAGTGCACGGACTTTTGAGTGGCAGACTTTCACGTAAGCAGGCAGACAGATGAACCACAGACCATAGCAGTGACGCAGCAAGCACTTCGGCCACATCTGAGGAATGGATGAATACTTCCTGGCCATTTTATGGGCTGATCGAATTTCCTGAAAGAGGTATGTCAGTCTTTGAAATATTAGCTAGGTGATTGGCTACCCAAGTCCTACACATTTGTAATTACTTATTACTGTCTAAACTACTATTAACCACATGTTCCTTACAGGTCCAACTACCAGCTAACATAACTGCTTGTGCACACTATTGACAAAATATTACTGTTGACAAGAACTCACCTGCTTAGTCCTCCTGAACATGGGTGCAGGGCTGGTTGGACAATTCTGCTTTGATGTTAGCCGGTTAGATGGGGCCTTCAGGAAGACTGCAGGTCGATCAAAGAGTTCTGGGCTCAGCACAGGAAAGCCAGTGTAGCTGCAATAAAACATTACACACAAATTCAAAAGATCCAAAAAAAAACCACATTGTCTGTAGGGAAGCAATGCTGATTTCATAATATTCCCAACTGTTGGCTCAGATCATGTCAGTTGTTTCAAAATACATATTTATTCTTCAATGATACAACCCAAAACCCCTAAAACAGTAGTGAACCATGAAGTGGTGACGCTGTGCAAGATGGCGGGGGCTGACACAGAGAGAGAGAGAGAGAGAGATCAGCTAACATCACCAGGATGTGGGCCAATCACAGTGTTCAGAAATGGCCTCTGCACGGCTGAGTAAAGGAGCTCTCCATTTAGCTCATGCTGGAAGTGCTCACCTCTGAGCTGGAGACTGCAGAGTAAATCTTCAAACTAAAAGAAATAAAGACCTGACTACCAAATTCAAGCATTTTAGTGATGGTACCTTAGAAAATTAATAGTATTTTGTGGTTTAAGATAGTTATATTATTATCATGTGTAGCTGTCAACGCAAACTCTTTCAAGTTTTATGCGTATTTACATAGGTGTCGGCTCGAGAGATAATGGCTATAGACCATGGGTTCTTACACATTTTAATTTGAGGACCCAAATAAGAAAATTGATACCATACAGGGAATAAGAACAGGAGTATTACCTTAATACCATAAACAGACAAATGACAATGGCCATTTAATAATAATAATAATAATAATAATAGCTCTGTCAGAAGGAGCGCTCCCAATCACCTCATCCCACACCGCGTCAGAAAACCTGTCGGACAAACTTTACATTACTTACAGTGAACTGTTCACAGGATTTTCCACTCACTATCCATCGTCAACTGCCTCTGCTACATTGGACTGTGTTTTGGACATTATCATTAGTGTTTATTGTTGTTGAACTGTAATATAATTGGCACCGGATGTTTGAGGAGGGCCTTTTGCATATATGTTTTTGGTATATTCCATGTTCTTATTTTCATTCACTTCATTAATGTTTTCCATTATTATTTATTGGGCTTCTGTGTCTCTGTGAGTAAGTGTGTGTTTGCTGGGTCAAGGCTGGGTGTGTTCCTGGAGTGCCCACAATAAAATAAATAAATGACAGTCTTTCTGACAGTGTGAATCTTAGCTACTTCATTGCATGATGGAGCCATAATCTACTGCTTTGATGACAGCAGACATTCACAGTACACAGTGGAGACGCTGAGGATGACAAATATAACATATCTATGACCTAAATATGGCATGCAACAAAACTAAGAAAATCTAATGTGTGAACTAAAAAAAAAAAAAAAACTGCATTGCATTAAACCCTAGTTTAAAAACAGTGATTATGGGAAAATGGGGTTTAATTTTCGTGTATATCAATACTTTTTTACATAAACACACAAAGAAAACCACAAATATTTAATGACTCTGTGGTGCAGAGCTAATTTTGGATTGTCTCCAGACAAATTTGTTGTGAAAGACATCATACCTGTACTTCAGCGGGTACTCTTCACTGTCCGACAGAGGAGGCAACTCGGGAGGTGTGATGAACACTGTATGTTCACTGCGCTGGGACTCATCAAGTTCTATGAGTCTTATCTCCTCCAGTCTGTCCGCGTCCACCTAAAGAGTGGTACAAGGAAAGTCAGTATACTACACCAGAGAATGTCAGTATTTACATGGCCTTCTGCCATATGTTGACTATAAGCCTTTAGCTGCAGATCTGAAAATCCACATTACACTTACCATTACCATGTCTATAACTATGAATTGTAGAATTTAAACAGTCATTGCATGCAAGGGATATGCAACAAAGTCCTAAATATGACAGGTTTAATAGACCTGGCATTGCTATGTCTCAAAAATCACGGTGCCCTGAAATAGGGGGACCATGTATAAAAATAAGGCTCAATATAAGACCCCAACTGCGACTTGGTAATCTATGCAAACAAAATAAATGCAACCATGTAAAAAGATATAAGATTATTTGACTATAGTTGTGGTCACTGTATTAAAACAACAAGGAAGATCTGAAACTGCAGGGGTTGCATATGCAAAATCTAGGCGACAAAGTAAACAAAATTACACAAAAGCTGAATAAAAAGACAAAGCTAAAAACATTACGATTTGTTGAGTATTCAAAGATGGTCACTTCTGGTTTATTCCTTCATCACATGAGCAGTCCGACTTACTTTATCCACACAGTCGTCAAAGAATGCCAGGCTGGCATCTTTGTCACTGACAAAGGAACACTCCTCAATGAACCGAATGAACATCTGTGTCTTGGTCATCAAAGAATAGAACCTCTGGTGAGAGCGGTCTCTGCTTCTCAGGAAACCTAGCCATTAAACAGATGGTTAGAAACCCTTTTGTTCTCAGGTCCCACCCCATCCACCACTAAGAAAATAGACAGCAGTCCATTAGATACTGCTTCCCAGATACTGCATCTCAGCTGTTATGTGCCCGCTCTGTAACAGTGAGCCTGACGCTAGATGCAGCATCACCAAAACGGTTACCTTGTAAATCAAAGAGAGAGCTGGCATCTGTAGCCTTCTCTGAGGGTGCTTGTGTAATGGGTCGGAGGAAGCTTCTGTAACCTTTTAAGATGGAAGCCATGAAGCGAAGGAATGCTTCCTGGATCTCTATTTCCAGATTCTGCAAACTTTTCCCGGCACCCAGATCACATTCACTGATAGAGAAATCTAGCAGGCCATCTTCCCTTGGTCTCAATTGAGCTAAATACATAACATAAATAATGCAAAAAATAAGAAATTGGCTTTGACATGCCATTTATTCTTACTGGGGGGAATCTGCATTGTCTTACACTGTGCCAAGTGCTGGTATAGGCTACTCAGAGAATTCATTAGGTTTTTACAGGCCTTCTTTGGCAACATCTTCCAGGTCAGAGCTCTCTTATCATCCATCCTATGATGAAAAAAAATCCAGGTGAGCACATAGATGGAACCAGATATCCATGATAGTTGTCAGTTGGCCCCTAGAGCTTGTCATTTCCCTTAAATACTCTAGACTCACTGAGAGATAGAGTTGGTGTCCAGGTCCACACATGTCACATCCGGAGGTGGTAGAAACAGATCAAAGTATCTGGAATCCACACCAACGATGAATGGGCATGGAGCACTCAGAACATCAGCCAGAGACAATGGGCATAGAGGGATGTATGGGCAAGGCCAGTGGAAAGGAAAAATCATCTACAAGATAAAACAAGAGCCCTAAGATAGGTAATGTTAAAAAAATGAAGCACAAGGACAGAAAGACAGAGGATGTCTTTATCACAAGCCCAAAATGAGTGGTCTAAGGACAATACCTGTCACACATTCTGTATTATGCTGGTCATACAGCTTTAGCTAGGACATTATATATTATGAGCAGTGAAGGTGTGGAGTGCTCTTCACCTCATCCAGGGTGCAGAGTCAGAACTTTAACAAGTAATACTCTCCAAGTTTCAAAGGTTTAATGTGTTTGAGCCAGAATGTCAGCAAATGCTTAATGGCAGATTAGGTGGTCAAAGCTGTCCCTTTATTTGGTAAGAAATATTCTAAGCAGGCAACATTACTACCTTTTTCAGTCATTTCTTCCTCTATACATGCAAGCAAAATATTAAGTGGAATTAGGAATAAAACACATGTGAAGATAATCATAACAGGCTCTTACAGAAACCAGTGCCTCTGCTACACTGGTCAGCACAGCAGGTCGAAGTGAATGAACAAGGATCTTGTGCTCAGTAACTGCGCACAACAGCAGGGTGACAGCATTCTCAGGACCGAGATTCTGAAGCAGTGTTGTGAATCTCCCTCCGCTGCAAAAAACAAAGGACATATACAAATTTTTGTACCAAGCAGAAAGACTCAGGATTGTAGGCGATGAAATACATGAAAGTTCACTTACTGAAGAGGAAGGGGAGAGGAAATGGGGTGGCTCAAAATGAGATTGTCATGTGGCGAGAGCTGTAAAAAGGCAGGTTACTATTAGTAACAGAGAATACCCAAACAATGAAACAGCTCAAGGCCCTCTTCTCTGTCCACCTCACCTGAACCAAAATACGAGGCCTTTGGGAGGATGGGAACGGCGCCTTATGCATGAAGTGTGAAATATGTCTAAACAGAACAAAAAGGAGGCATTAATAGAAACAAAATACTGAAACTCAAAGTTCCTCCTAGAGTCACAGTCAACAACATCCAATCTTACACTATGCTGATAGCCAAAGTACCTCAAAGATTCACAGATACCACCATCCAATGTTTCACACTTTGGTCACCAACCTAAACAGGAGTGTATGTGGACCAACAGTATGTATGATAGCTTTAAGATTACTATATTACTATACAGTCTCTCCCATCAAATGCCAAGGAGTGAAGTTGAAATTCTACGTCATTCATGTCCTCAGGTGCCTCTCATTGAACTGCATCTACTTACTTCTCGATGGGAAGGACATGAGGACCAGAGATTGAGTAGCGGTACAGGAATGTAAGGAATTTCCGAAATGCATCAAAAAAGGGCCAGTGAGAGAGTAGGCAGATGCATTTGTTGGTGTGGACACCTTCAGGTGAAGTGAGCTTGCCATCAGCAGAGCAGGAAATTCCTAGGTGGAACAGCTGTTTTTCATTCAAGTTCTCAGGTGAGTAGGGCTCATAGAACTGGACAGCAGCACCATAAACCTGTAATGACACAGTTGAAAAGATCTCACTGGCTGCATGGATGGGTATGATGCTCCTTCACTTTCAGAATGTACTAATACTCACCTTTTCTCCTGAAGACCCTGTCAGGACAAAGGTAGAGAAGATAGGCATTGGGTACTTGTTCTGTGAAGACCAGCACTCAATGGTTGCACCCATGGGCAAGCAGAATAAGGGCACTGAGTCAGGAAGTGGGAAGGATTCATAGTCCTTTTCAGGATATCTACAGATCAATCCTGCAAAGTAGAGAAAACAGCTAGTGTACCTACGCTGTATCTGTCAGATAATCTAATTTTCATTCTAAGACACCAGCAGCGCTTTTGAAAAACCAAACCATCTATACACATCCATTGCTCTAGAGGTTACACTTTTTTTAGCTAACACCCACCTACCTGCCTTGTATGCTATTGTGTTGGTCTTAGCCAATGATTTTTTGTAGCATAGGAAAACACCGGAGCCCCACTGGAAGAAAAGTAGATGGCCTGCATTAGAAATACATTTCCAATTTTATCGCGAGGTCAGCACCAGCTATGCACTTTTCTTATAACTCTTGGTACAGAATACACCTACCATGCTGCTATTTAGGTTCTTGTCTACTTTGCAGAAGGTGTGAGGGGGGCACTCTCCCTTACTTGGAATGATTAGGCAGATATCTGTCACTGCCAAAGATGTGTGTGGCATGCCATCTTGGGCTCTGCGATACGTAATGTAAATCCTTTGTGATGATGTACTGCTGATGTTGGCTGGGCGACCGTATGGTGTTGTTTGAATAATTTGACAGCCCTGCTTGAGTCGTTCCTTCCACTCAAACAGAACCCTGTAAAGGACATAATAGGATGAAACTAAACTATATCGAAATACTACACCAGCATATTCCCATCTGATCTTAACTCTATAAACACCTACCCCAAGTCTGTTAATGGAGGCTTGTCCCGTCCCCTTTTGTAGCAGAGAAAGATTTGTGGTGCCATCAGACTCCCATTGTTCAGGTCAGCAGAGAGGCCACTTGGAGTAGTATTCACACAGGTGTAGCCTTCTGGAACCTCCTCTCCCAGAGATCTGATGATGACTGCAACATCAGTGATTGGGGCTTTGGGCTTTGCAATCTTGTGACATTCATCATTAAAGTGAATCTCCTCTTCAAGTGGTTTGGATGAATCAGTCAACCCAGCCACAACAAAGTAGTCTACAACACGAAGGCCTTTGTCCTCCATTTCTCTCATCACAGCAGATCACATCTAAAACGTAAGAAAAAAAAATGACTCATCAACATATTCTTCTGGAATTGTGGACATTTCTAACACCCCACACCAGACGACCTAGGTATTGTTCCTCGTTAGATCATTTAGGATGGACCAGTAGGAAATGAGGAGACAAACACAAATATTATTGTGGAAAATATTGTGCAGTGTTTATTATAAAATGAGTAGCAGAATAAAAAAAACTTGCGCAAATATAAACAGTGCTTGCCATAAATTAATCTTTATAAAAACAGTGTTAGTAATTGTTCACTAAACATCAATAATAAATAAAATAAATAAAAACCCATCCTCCATCTATAATGTGAAACCTTCCTTCCTCAGGAATCCCGAATAAGAACCTTTATGAACTTCTTAGCAACTCTGAGGGCTGGATACAACTTCTGTCATATCACCTCTCCCTGGCGAAGATCTTGGCAGCATCCAAAGTCTCTCTCTAACTCAGCCCCTTGTTGTCACAATGCCTTCAATCCCCATTCTCTCCCTCTGATACCTCCTTCAGTCACCACAAAGAGTAATCCACGAGTCCTTATTCCACCAACTATCCCGTCTCCCCTGCTCTTCAAGAAAATCAGCAGCAGTCTCAACCATTTGCTCCTTGTGCGACTCAGCACCAGCCCTTGGAAATGCTCCAAAAGAGACGTCAGCATCTGGCCTTCAGGAAAGTTTATAGGCTATCAGCTCCTCTTATGAGCACTCCTTCATCTTCCTTACTTTCTCCCCCTGCTTTTATCCTAACCCTCTTTATTACATGGCTCCCAGATGTGCGCAACTGCCATGCTAAACCTGCCATTAATCAGCACATATGGTTGCATGCTTTCACGTGTAACTCGCTGCAATTCAGTGAAACTCAGTGAAACCAATAAAAAACACAATTCTTAAAATACTCAAAACCTTGTCCTGCCACAACAAGTGTCTGGTGTGACTCTATTGATGGTCAGGCCTGAATTATAATATTCTAGTCAGTGTCGCAGCTGGGATGCCGAGCCTAATCATTCACAGTAGGAACGTAAACATTCCCAAAAGCACTGATTTAAGGAATATATTCATAATGGAAGCAGTGTGAGGACCTAGGACAAGATGTTGCTTATCCCTTGAGCTTATAGGTGGTACAGGGAGGGTGCATTTGTCTGTGTATTTACTTGCAAGGATGCCTAGACCCTTCAAGATAAAACCTCTTATGAGTGAAGACAGGGGCAGCAAGTAACAGTGGAGATGACAAGGGTTAACCTCAGATCCAGAAGTGACTCCCAGTTTGATCAGGAAGTGCTTAAGTCCTGGGACGTAGGCCCTCTTGCACCCTTAGCTGCATGGAACCTGGCCAAGCGATCGTTTTAAAATTTCACCGTATCTTACTGGTGAGCGATTCCACAAACCAACACAAACAATACCTCGCAAGTGACGAGTGTCGACTCCACTATCCTAATAATCAAACTGTTACAATATTTACGGTTGAATTTAATCTGGTATGAAACTGTATGTGTGGTGGTTCATAAATTGCCAGAAAAAATATTTGGAAAAATTGTAGTAATTATTCTGTATAAGGAATACCCAAGTGTTACGCATAAATCAAAAAGTTCTGACTAAACGGATTTCAACTAAATGGATGAACTATTCCACTGACCATGGAAACATAAGCTACAGACTCTTCTAATGTTTCATGTGCTCTCACATATTACTTCACAAAACAACAGCAAATGTCTACAAGTGACACATCAGTCCTTGCTGTAGATTCTCTGGATCAAAACAAGCCCAAGCATATTATTGGATTGTGATGCATTAATCATGAAATATTCTCCAAATAAGAGGAGCCGCAAGGCCACCTTTGGCAAGTACCACCTCACATTTCTGGGTCATTAGCTCAGACACAATAGGTCACACACTTGCAAACCTTATACCATTAGATAGTGACTGTGACGTCTCCAACGATACGTAGCTCTCCATATATAGACATATTCGGACACAGCTGAGGGCGTGCATAATGAAAAGATACAGTATTTGAAGCAGGGGCAAACAATGTAAAAAAGTTTCATGTAAATGTGTAGGTGAGGTAGGAGGGTACTTGGGTGTAAGAGTGTATTAGAGGATGGGGTTTAGATAGGGTTGCCAGATTTCCAAAAATCACAGATCGGGACAGTCACCATTTTGAATGACCAAAAAAAAGATGTTCAGGAACTAAGGAAGACAAAAATAGCTAATTTGAATTAAATTATAACTATAGATACAGTATATGCATAACCTAAACATACAGTGGACCCTTGACTTACAAACTCAATTCGTTTGTGAGGGCTGGTTGTAAGTCCAGACTATTTTTCCCATAAGAAATAATGGAAATACCCATAATGCGTTCCGAACCTCCCACAGCAACACTTACTTAACCTTTTCATAATAAAAAAGGGTTGTATAATGTGGATAATTTACCAAAACACCAATAATTTTTCTAATGTACTAACCAAAAAGTTATAAAAAGTGCCTAGCCTACCAGAAACAACAATTTCATACTGTACTCGCCATTTAATTTGACATCTTTGGTTTGCAGGAAGGGAGGACGAGGAGAATGAAACAGAAGGTGGTTATTGTTTAGAAGGAACCTCCTGATGCAAATCATTTCTTTGTAAAATTGTCGAGATGGTGGATTTTGACATGCTGTACATATTAGCGAGATCGGTCACACGAACACCACTCTCATATTTCCGCACAATTTCCTTCTTCGTTTCGATTGTGATCACTGATTCTCAAATTAACAATGACAGTAGTCGAGCACTCAGTTCAAAGCTGGTCGTGTTGTGAACTGCTGTAATAATACACTCCAAACCAAGCCGGTGCTGACTCAGCCTGATAACATCATCATGTGCCACGCCAGCCCGCTAGCTAACATCCCTAAACAATAGCTTTCTTTACCTTCGTTAACTTCTCTTCCTTCCTTAGCAATTATGCATCTTGCTTGCCATGATCTTAGTGAATTATATATATAGATAAATCACTGCACTGACCGAAATTACGTCCACAAACGCATGTATCTGGGCTCCGACTGACGCTTACGAATGCTCTCGGCTCTTTGTTTACAATCGCACAAGCGGATACACGTGACCGCATTCGCGTCGTAATGCAAAATGTTGGTCGTAAATCAAAACAAAAATTTTGGTCGTAAATCAAGTTGTTCGCATGTCAGGCCGGTCGTATATCAAGGGTCGACTGTATAACTATCTATATATATAATTCACTAAGGCAAGACACCCATGGAAAGCACGCCGGAAAGGGCGTGGATTCACTAAGCCGCCGACAAGTAAGACATCTATGGCGCACGCAGGAAGGAGCCACGCCCATCAACTCCAAGGCCATTGGATACGACGACAACTCGCAGAGCCACGCCCACCAACTCGGACACGACGACAAAGAAAAAACGGCGTCATTTATATTTGTCTGTCATAGAGCCCACATGCAACTCCGAGCCACGTTGACTGTTCATAGAGGCATGTTTCTCGCGGAGGTGAATCGCCATATGCAGCGTGTAAAACAGTTTGCGAGGGGTATCCCATGGGATCCTTAAAACAATCCTTTAAAACTGAGGTTAAAACACAATGAAGGAAGCAGTCTTTAAAAACCGAGTTTTCAGTTACGACGCACGACCGCATGTACCACAGCAAACTGTTTTACACACTACATACAGCAATTCGCTCTACTACCCTGGTCGGGTGTCTTGGTGGATTATATATAGAAAAGCAGCCAAAACCGCACAGAGCAATGAAAAGTCTACGTGAGTCACAGGTGCATGTGGACTGTGCAAAGACGACAATGACTCAAGTGACCAGTTGGAGGTGGGCACAAGAGCAGGCAGGGCACGATGGCGGTCCGCCAGTTTTCAGTCACAGACGATTGTGTGTTGGTTCGTTCCATGCATTGTTACAATGTTGCTTTTCTTGCTGATTTATTACATTACCGATTTTTCAAATGTTAATTTTCTCCCTGTGCTTACAAATCATTAAAAAACTGGCCTGATTATGCGGTGTATGGTACGCCGCGGGTTGGCTAGTTTCTATATAAATACATATATAGAAGAGAACATATATAAAATAGTCCCAGAATAACCACAATAGTAAACTTTGAATGATTATTTGCAGCAAAGCACACACAAGCATACATGATTGAAACACAAGGATTCAGCAGACAGTTACAAATTTTATTCAAAAAAGGTGGTACACCAGGCTATCTACAAAAATTTATTGGGTCTCGTTAACTAGATATTCAATATAGAAATTGAATTAAGATTATTTTTTCTACATACAATTATTGTTCAATCATGATTTATACAGGCAATGCAGGACTCAGGATTTGTCTGTTGAACTTGGGACAGTCCTGCTCAAATCAGGATGTCAGGCAACCCTAGTTTCAGAGTTTTTCCATGATTCACTGTTTTATGTACAATAAAATTGTTCTGAACCTGGATCCCTTTTTGGAAGGGTTTTGAACAGGAGGTGGGAAACCATGGTGACAAATGCTGTAACTACAGTATTTTATTTCTTTGTGTTATCAACATGAAACTTTAGACAGGTACAGTTGACATGCCTGGGAATGCCTCTGAGGTGAAAAAAACTGACCTGGCATTACTTGTACATGAGATATACTGCATTAGAAAACAAAAAATTAAAAATATTACTATGAGTACCTGTTTTTTTTCCTAGTTCAGCAGCAGTTTCTAAGTAAAGGAATGTTTAAATATGACAAACACAGATTCTATCACATTTGAGAAGTTATCTGTCAGGTTTTAATGAAAAAATGAATGTCCTGCCTTTATTTTTTTTTAATAATAAAACTTTACTTTGGGGTGCCCCCTCAGGTCCAGATTGCTCAAAAATGTCCCCAGGGTGTAAAGATACTCCTAGTCATAGATGAAGGTAGCGTGGAGTTAGGTGTGGAGTGTTGAAAAAGGCTCACTTGACAGGGAGGAAGTCAGGGAGATAAAGAGTAGTGTTGACAAGTGTGTTACGTGCAGCAGTCTTCTCAAAGCAGAGATAGACAGAGTTCTTATTGTATCTAAGAAGGTCCAAAGAGGGTTAGGGTTAGTTAGTTTATTGTGTTATGCCTTGTGTGTTACATTACCCTTGTGCACTTCATTTATACAATAAATAGTAAATCTACAGTAAAGGTCATCAATGTTTTGGTTATGTCTTTCTGGGTTTGGAGTTTGTTAAAAATTTACACTGCTGTAATGGTATGGATAAGTCACATGTACTGTACAAGGGTCCTCAAATGTTTTGGGGACATGTGGATAATCTAATACAGTAGTGTGGTAAACCCACAATTCAGGGGGATGCTTGTGGTAGAGCACGATAACGTGATATTGAAAACACTTTCTGAAAGGATTTGCTGAGTCAGGCACAGAGGGTGCTAAGTATGTACAGTTGGCGATCAAGGAAATGATGCAATAAGGGTGGAGTGAGCTTTGTAGAAATTAAACCCTGAAGCACTGGATCAATCATACGGATACTCCATGATGTGGATATAGCTCTGGTAAACTGAAAGACTATTCCGAGAGTGCTTCTGGGTAACTCCAAAAACTGGATTATTAGAATAGCAGAACCATACAAAAGTTAGCTATCTTGAAGTTGGGGAATAGCAAGCCATTTACCACTCCTCCTAAAATGCCAGTTTTCTGAGGCTATGTACGGAGCTCAGATTAAGGTAAAATGGTTAAACACATTTTGACTATGTACTGTTTGCTGCGGTAGTTTAGTGGGATCTGAAAAGTGTATGCAGACTGATCATAATACGTACGACAGTCCCTGCTTGTTCTGCGAGTCCTATGTATACTCACTCATTGTGAACTTAGCTGGGAGCACATAACACACACATACGTGCTGATGAATGCACGTGGCAGATCCCTTAATGAGAGAAGTCATTCAGTTGGGAGCGCTCTCCTACTGCAGACATTTCTTTTAAGCCCAAGTACTGGCTTTTTCTCCCTCTCGCGCTATCATTGTTTTCAGGCAATTCTAAATTGTAAAGTAAACTGGTAGGAGACATAAACCATGGTCTAGCTCTCTGAATGACAATTACAAGTATTGGCTGACAAATCCAGTTCAGAGAGCTTGGGGGGTGGGGTGGGGTATCATTGAAACTTTTCAAGCAAAGCAAGAAGCAAACCTGGATGGGATGCCAGTCATAGAACACACAGACACATACATACACACACACAGGGATGGTTTAATCCTGCCAATTAACTCACACATCTTAAGAAACAGAGAACAGCATGCAACCTCCACTTACATATTGAAGGAACCAGCTTTTAGAAGGCATAAGGCAACATAACTAATTTATTTTCCAAATAGTCACACAAATTCAATTACCAGTAAAGATAATCCATAGAAAACTGAGCAGAAATCTGGACAAGGGTTGTTACATACAATACACAGCAGGGTCCCACTCAGCAAGGTGCTTCACCGTGTAGTCACACATGTATGCATGAGAGAGATTCACAGAGCTTAAATGATTGTACTTTTACGCTGGGCCAGGGGGAGACAATATGTACTAACTCTCTCTCTCTCTCTCTTCACTCTTCTCCAGACAATCCAAAGAAGGACCAACCTGACATTACTTCTGGTTCCAGCTCTACAAGCACACCCCTTCCTGCCTACCCTATATAAAAGCCCACCTGTTCTCAATATACAAGTCAGTTCTGATTGGTGACTACTCATCTCTCTATTTATAGCACAATATACGGGATGGCTTCCCCAAATCTTTTTCTGTCCCTTTTCCCTCATTTACTCACAAAATATGTATGAGTTAAGGTTGAGGTAACCTTCAGGAGAATAGGCAAAGTGGTACAGGAAATCTATATATACAGTATATAATGCAAAGTAGATAAACTCACTCACTCACTCATCAACAAAAACATTATTCTCCATTTAGTTTGAAATTTGGCAGGATTGCACAGCTATGCCAGTAGGTATCCATTAAGAAATGACATTTTGATATATCAATATTTAGGGGCAACAAAAAAAAAACAAACTACAATATAAAAACTAAATACCCCAAAATCTCACTAATACTTACAGTTATTTGATTGAAATTTGATGACGCTATTAAAAAATTAGCTGACATTTGTTTTGTCCATAAATTTTTTATTATTCAACATGTATTACTATTATGTTAACTTTCATGCTCAATGGGGCACTGTGGCAGGAGGCTTTATGCAAATGAAAGAAGTAGCAGAAGTGATTGACAGCAGCACTAGCCAATAGGGTAAACAGACAACTGAAGGAGAGGCAGTGTTCTGGCCCGAAAAAACAGGCACAATCATGTTTGCTGTGTATAGTTGGGTGTACAATCGAAAACAGAAAGTTCAGCGAAGCTCAGGGAAGATGAAATGCTCAATGATTCACAAGCGCTGTAAAGCTCAAGTGCTGGTGCCAGACACTGTACCTGTGAGCATTGGTGTTATTTCGCCAGAAGCAAAAAGGTAGGGAGAGAGAAGCAGAGGCAGAAGTGGTGTCCTCAGAGCCAAGACGAGAGGAACAAATGGAGTAATATTCAAGCTAACACGTTTCCCACTAGCTACTTGACTGTAATAAACATTAATATCTATGGACTTTGAAAGGGGACCCACCACCTTGCCCTCCGAAATCATTTAAATTTACATGCATGTCAGCTTAGTTTGAATGGGAATACCCTTCTCCCTCTCCACTGCATTCTAAATTCTAATTCTGTGGATTTTAAACAGGGACTCCTCATTATTTAGAAGGCTCCAAAAAAATAGTACCAAGAGTTATTCTCTTCCACCTCAGGCACTAGAAAAAACAACCACTAAAGTAAAAACATTTAGTTAATTACATAGGCTGCCTAAATGAGCAGCTTCTGAACATCATTGCTGTTTGGAATAATAATAATAAAATGGATGGATGGCAATACCTAGGGGCTACATACTCATCCTGACAGCGGAGTGCTCAGAAATGCAATTACAAGGAAGGAGATCACCTTTCTTCTAATAGAGGAAATCATATTCCAGACAATACTGCCTACCTTCTTCTTCATCTTTAATCACCTCTATGTGGAATAGGTGAGTTTGACCAGCCATCTTCATAAAGCACTTCCTTTTCCTAAAAGTCTTCATGTACTTTATCCACCTACCTCCACTTTGCCCTCCCTCGCTTTCTTTTCCCCTGTCCTTCCATTCCCATCACTCTTTTGCTCACATGTTCATCGACTCTCTTCCCTGCATGTCCATACCTCTTCAACCTACTTGCCTGCACTTTCTTAGCTATCTCTCCCACTTTTGTTGTACCTCTGATCGTCTCATTTCTTATTCTGTACTTTTTTGTAATTTCACACATCCATCTTAACATTCTCATTTCTGCCACATCCAACTTCTTCTCCTGTGCTCTCTTTACTGCCCATGTCTCAGTTCCACACATCATTCCTGGTCTTCCTACTGTCTTACAAACCTCACTTTTAACCTTTGAATTAATTTTCCGATCACCCAATACTTACCTTCTTCCAACTGTTTCAACCACACTTTATGTCCTGAAGTAAAACTGGAAAATCTAGTCTATATTTCTGTTGCATTACATTTCTACTTTAGAGTTGAAACACCATAAACATGTCCCTTAAAACATAAACACCTGCTTTATAATTTCCAGTAAAAGAAGATAAACAAAAGCCTCCCCAGTATACCACTTAACCGATGAAACAATATAAGTGGAGATTCTTACTATGGAAAAGTGAAAGTAGACAAATTTTAGATTCCATGCTGAACAGATTTAACTGTCCGTGGCTCAAAATTCCCAAAATGTTGAGAAAAAGTAGCACAATTCAAAAGACTAAAAGCAGTGACACATACAGAACCTTGATGGTTATACAAAGCAGAGATTGTGTAGCTAAACTTATATTAATCTACACCTTTCACCTATAACATCCTGTACTAGTTCACTGGACACAACACCAAGGATTTAAAAGACTTACAATCCCACAAAAAAATCCATAACTTCCCCCCTCAGCATTAAAGCAATGGCAGGATAGGGTACTAAATATTAACCACAGAAAAAAATACAAGGAAGTCAAACTCCTCAACAAAAGCACAGAACTACTCAAATGACCCCATCCCCAAATCAGCAGTAAATATTTTGTCCCTCACAAAATGAATACGGCAAAGCACTCACTCACCACATCATGATGTGGCCTGAGCTGGCAGGCAATCATCTGGACTGTTTTCTGTTCACATATATCAAGTTTCAGAGTAAATGTTCATCTTAGCCAATTACCCCTCCAAACTCATTTGGTGCCATGCAGAGTGCAATGTCAATGCAAGCCGAGTTTCCTGAAAAGAACAGAGGTATACATGGCAAAAACCTGCCAAGACAAGATGGCATAAAATGCAAAGGAAAAAAGGTGACAGCCTGTGTAGGTGAGTAGCACACAGTGAAGCACTGAGTCCCCGTCTCAAACACACTAGAGTCTCTTTCACTGTACCAAAAATAGACCTCCAATCCCCGACCACCTTAAAGATCACAGATTCCTGGCGACTCCAGTTACTACTCTCCACTTTAAAAATAATCTGTGCCTTAAGTCATCTCTGGTCACTGCTGGCCACAAAACTTAGACAAGTGGCATCACTCTCAGTTAGACAAGCAAAAGTAGTGAATGGCAACTGGTGGAGATAAAACGTGCTGAGAGGGTCCTGGTTCTTTCAATAGGGGACCAGTTGAAGCTGAGATTCAGACTGGAATGGGGACTAGATGAAAATACTACGAAATGGCTAAACTAAAGAGGGATTAGCAGAGGTGAGGAGAGGGTCAGTCTGCCATGGCCTGCTAGGTGAGACCTGTTTGACCTGACAAAGCAAAGGTTAAAATTTGGCAGGATAGGTTAAGCTGCAAGATGACTGACAACAGCTGATCTTACTCTCAAGGGACCCTGTTAAACCAATGTAAGTTTGGCTTTAAAGGGGCTTTCTAAGTCAAGAGAAAAACCCTGACTTGTCCAAAGTTAATACAGGAAGGGAGCAGCTGGGGTTGAAAGCCTACAGGATATTGGGTGGGCTGTGAGACTGGCCCAGTTACAATGAAAAAGAGAGAACTGACCTGAAAAAGACCCAGTTAAGATGGGAGAGAATTGGTAATTCACTGGTTACGTTGACAGAAAACCAATTAGGATAAATGAGAACTGCTTAAACGTGGGGTTACTGGCTAGGTTAAAGAGATTGGTAACCCAGTTGCACAGAAAAAGAAGCTTGTGTGAGTTGAAAAAGGACGGTTTGAGATGAAACACAGTTAGCTACCTTAAGATGGCTATGGAGGATAAAATGGACATTTGTTGGATTGTAAGAGCTAAGAGGAGAGTCAACTCTGGACTAGTTAACCTGTTAACGGACTGGGTGAGCCTGAATGAAACTGGTTAATTTTGGCTAGTTAGACACAAGCTTATCTGGGAGAAGGTTGATTTCTTTGATAAATACTGGTGAAGAACATTGCGCTACAGTGGCAAAGTGGTCCAGCTGCTGCCTTGTAGTCAGGGCCGGATTTAGATGAAAAGAGGCCCTAGGCTATTCCACTTATGAGGCCCTTTCACCTCCCATTTTTAAGTTTGTTCAAATTGCTAACAATTTGAATGTAGGCCCCTCTTGATCTTGCCCTAGGCTGAGACCTAGTTAGCCTATAGGAAAATCCGGCCCTGCTTGTAGTAAGGAGACTGGGGTTCCCATCCCAGGTTTACCCTGCATGGAGTATGCTTGTTCTCTCCACGTCTATGTGCTTTCCCCTGTGTGCCCCAGTTTCCCCACTCTGTGAGTTTGGGTGGTCTACCACTTTGTGGCTAAACTGTTATTGCTCCTACATGCTTTCACTTCACAATGATAGCACTTACAGCTGACTGGTACATAATTGGCACAGCAGAAATTTCATGCACTAACTTGTGGAAAAAGTGCCTTCCTATGACAGTGCTGCATTTAAACAGCTGGACTCTACTGAATGTCTTCAGTACGACCCATTTTAATGCCAATGTTAGTCTATGGAGAGTGCATGGCTATGTGCTTGATTGTATGCACCTATTAACAAATGGTTTAGCTGAAACACCTGAACTCAGTAATTCGTAGTGGTGTCCACATATGTTTGACCATGTAGTGTAACTGCTTAGGAAAGATGTTGCTGGGTTAAATCCATGTCACATGACACAACTGTTCCAGTGATTTTCAGTCACAGACTTCACTTATATAATCTTAATGAGTCAGAGGCAATCATGGCACACTCCCTTGAATTCCAATCGTGTAGGTTGACATTCCCAGTGACTTAATCCAACGAGCGTGTGACTCTACCTGACAAAATCAAACTTGTGTGCCTTAAGTCACAGGGGTGGGCTTGTGTGTGTTAGACAACTCACTACTAGTGAGCACTCACCCAGAAATTCAATGCATATAATGCAAGTGTGAAGAATAGCATACACAAGTGTTTTAGACCTGACACACAGAAGATAAAAGAAAATCGTCTGTTTTAAGTTGTGTGCAGCGGTTCTTAAACTTTTTTTTCCACGACCCAATTTTGCCTGTTTTGTGTCATCTCTGGGCGGTAGAGGTCCCCTTAAAGAATCAGTGACGCACGTCATAGCAGTGTAATGACGTTTGCTTGAACTACTCAAGCAGATCCACCACAAGACACTCTGCAAACTGTGTGTGACTCTTTCCCATTGATTACAACTGTGAATCACAACTCTGCACAACCCAAAATCAGACAACACACAATAGTTTAAGAACCTAAATGGAAGAAATAAAAAGGGCTGAAACTGCACCTGACCTTGTTGTACCTGTGAAGCATTCGCCTGGACTCCAGTTCCATCAGGCAGAACATTAACAGTCAAAAATGGGGCATGCTTGTGACCCTTTGGACATATGAAACTGGGCTGCAAATTTGTTAAGTAGTTGGCTAATCTGAAATACCAAATGGTTTCTAATCCTGTAATATGACATGCTACATATGGTGAGTTACACAGAGCTACAAAACAGTTGACTGCCTCACAAAAAGGCATGTTTAATATGGGAAGCAGTTAGTAAGCTGGGAAATAACTAACTGACCTAAGTGACATTTGGCCGTTTCAACATACGGCATGATTAATGTGGGAGGGGATTTGAAAAAGTTAAAAGAGAAAACAGGAAAAGATAGGAGACGTCTGGTGGGCTGGATGAAAGACAGTCTAACATGAGTTTTTGATGAGACAAACTGAGCTTATGACATTCTTATGCTGGAAGATGTCCAGCTCAGCTGCACCACAAAAGAGCTGGTGTTTAAGGCAACAGTGGAGATTCCGAGTTGGATGTAAACTGGTTTAACGGGATAAAGGCTGGTTGACTCAGACACCGGACTGGGTAAAATGAAACTGATCTGGTTAAGCTTGGAGGGTACTGGGTGCTGGGTTGGGAGATGTACAATCCAGTGACATTATAAAAAAGTGTTATGGTTCAAAAGAACTATAGGTAAGAGGCCAGCAGGATGGATCAAAAATAAAAAAGTTTTCTTTAATCGAAGAGACTGGCTAAACTGCAGGGAAACATGTTGGGCTTGGGGGATGCTCAATCCATAGACACTAGAAAAAAGTAAACTGATTTCATGACTTGTAAGTATTATGAAGAACTAGTTAAACTGCCCACAGGTTAATTAACTCGGGAAGGGACTGGTTAGAAATGAAGAGGTTTGTTTAAAAGAAGACTGCCTGACCTGAAGGAGCTTTAAGTTGACCACTGCCTGGAATGACTTGAAGTGGTTTCTGCCTTGAGATGGAGGGGTTAATCTGGGAGAGGGCTGGGTGATCACATAAGGAATTGGTTAAGCCGCCGGAGTATTCGCCGACCTGGATGATGGTGGACTTACTTAGCGCTGAAACGGTTAAGACAGTAACGGACTGGGATCGGCTCGGTGAAGATTGACTGAACCGAAGGAGAGTTGTCATTACCCAGTGGGTACTGGTTAAGAGGGGCAAAGACATGTGTGTTCGGTGATGGACACGGCACAAATTGGCTAGCAGGCGTATGCTTGACCAGATATGAACCCTGGCTAAAGTGCCACGGCTGTGGTGGATGAGAGCCAGTTAATTCGGTCCCGAGCTGCTCCATGCCAGCTGTCAGCCTATGGCATTAGAAGGCGGCAGCGACACGTCCAGGTTGCGAGCGTATTCACATCTCGGTCTCACACGTACTCTCTCACACACACACACACAGGCGGAGCGGCTCTTCACTTACTGCGCCTGAAAGCGGGGCTCCTGGCCTTTGACACTGGGACGCTGTTCGTGTCCGTTATTCAGCGCTTCGCTGTCGCCGCCGCCACCGTCGCCGCCATTTTGCTTGTGATGGTTTTAAGCGGTTCGCGACGTCTAGCGGGCTGAGTGAGGGGGGTCTCGAACGTGTAAGCTCCAGTCGGCTCCGCCAGGTCCTAGCGCCCTGACACGTTTTCAATGATGAAACCGAACGCTTCTTTACCATTTGAGTGTATTAATCCAAAAAAAGGGCGGCGGGAACCGGAGCCTATCATGGCAGCACCGCGCGTGAGGCAGCTTCGGGCGAGGGTGTAATACATCAACACCCATTCATAACGGGGTATTTTACAATCACCAGTCGATCTATCACGGAAAATTTCGGAAGTTGGCCGCCCTGGAGTGTTTCCCTTCTGGCACTCATAGTGTATGAGGTAAGTTGTTATAAACGCCTTGTACAAAACATTGGTGAAGGTTCAGACGCAACCGTATTTTACAGAGTGTCGTTTTTCATGACATTTCGTGCGTCTACGTGGTAGTGGTACACATTTAATATGATAATTGTCTGATCATGAAAACAGTAATAGAGGTGCACTATTCTGTCCATAAAAACTACAGAATTAAAGCGGACTTAACTCACATCTAAAACGTTATCCGCTTTAGCGTGACCTTGTTCATAGAGCTCCTATTCTGCCTCAAGTTGCCCCAATCGGCACCTGAACGCAGACCACAGAAGAAGGCAAGAAAGCAACCTACCATCCAGTGGGAAAAAAGCCACTTTTCATTTTTACCTGATTTGTTGTTGGGTTTTTTTAGGCTTCGAGAACACGGTGTTCACTAAACTGTAAAATGTGTCAAGAAATGAGAGATAAAGAAGAAAGCAAATATTCACTCAGGTAACACAAACTGGGAATAATCTGTTGTGACAAATGGGAAGGTGAGTAGATAATAATATACAGTAAAAGTGTCACATTAAAACATTAAGATTGCTAGGGCAGGTTTCAAAGTCGGTCCTGGGGGCTCACTGTGGCTTCAGGTTTTTGTTTCAACCAGATTCATAATCAGTGACAGCAACTGATAATTCTGATCTCATTTAATTTGCTGGTATTTTTTCCTCTTCTTTTATTCTACATTCAGAAAAGCACCAGTAGCATGATTTTTTACATTTATTGGACATTTAGAAATATTTCTGTTTTTTGCAATTGACTTAAAAGTTGATCTCTCTTTTATTGATTTCATTATGCTTTGCCCTTACTCTGTGCAGTTTGCTACCTTCATTGTATCTTAATAATGACAATGAGCAGAGCAGACACCCAGCCAAACAACACAATCATGAAAGGGTGAAACTACTTTAAATAAACAATTAGAACACCTGGAATAGTTGAATGAAAATCAAGATGAAAGTATTGTAAAAAAAAAAAAAAAGACAAAATACTTTTATAATTCGTATAGTGTTCCCAAAACACCGAATCTGGGAAAATAACTGTTCACTGTCCAATTAAAAACAGAAGCTGGTTTGAACAAAAACCTGCAGCCACAATATGCCCCCAGGACTGAGTTTGAGAACCCCTGCTTTAGCACAGAGGTGCCCAACTATAGTCCTGGAAGGCCACAGCGACCACAGGTTTTCATTATAACCATTTTCTTAAATAGTGACCAGTTTTTGTTGCTAATTAACTTAATTTAATTGATTTGCTATTTAAGACTCAGAACCTTTGCATCAGGGGTGAGCAACATCAGTCCTGGAGGGACTATTGACACTATTGACCATGATATATTGCTGTTGCGGCTTGAACATCTTGTTGGGCTTAAAGGGGCTGCTCTTAACTGGTTCAGGTCATGATTAACTGGTAGACACTTTTCAGTGACTTTAAATTCCTCTTTTTTACTACTACTGTTCCTCTTAAATATGGTGTTCCTCAGGGATCTATTTTGGGTTCTGTTTTGTTCTCTATATACCTTCATCCTATTGTAGCTATTTTTCAGGAAATTTAACATTTCTTTTCACGGCTATGCTGATGATACACAGGTTTATATTCCTGTCTGCAATTCTGCAATACATCAACTCCACAACTGTCTTTCTGAACTAAGATCCTGGATGGCTAATAATTTTCTTGATCTCAATCAAAATAAAATGGAGATGTGTCCATCAGCTAAAGCCCAAATTGGTCTTGGATTTCTCGGCTATTTCTCTGTCTTTTGCAAACCTCAAGTCCGCAATCTTGGTGTTATCTTTGACAGTAACCTCTCTTTTGAGAAACTAGATTAATTCTGTAGTCAAGAGTTGCTTTTTCCAGCTTTGTCTATTAGATAAGATCAAGCCTTTTTTATCTTCTAGGGACCTTGAGAAAGTTATTCCTGCTTTTATCTTTTCTCGCTTTGATTACTACAACTCGCTGTATTCTGGGATTAGCAAATCCCTGATACACAGGTTACAGATAATCCAGAATGCTGTCGCTTGCTTTCTGGTTGGGGCAAGAAAGTATGACTCTGTTTCTCCAATTTCAGCTTCTTTACACTGGCTGCCTGTCAGTTTTCGAATTGATTTTAAAATCTTGTTGCTAGTTTTTAAATCTTTACATGGGCTTGCTCCTGCCTATTTATCTGAATTGTGTGTTTTACACCAGCCATCCAGAGTGCTTAAATCTTCTGGTCAGTTGTCTCTTGTTGTCCCTCGTACCAAGTGTAAAACTAAGGGGGACAGAGCATTTGCAGCTGCTGCTCCTCGCCTGTGGAACTCTTTACCTCTTTACATAAAGGAGTTGTCTACAATTGAACTGTTCAAAACAAGATTAAAGACTCATTTCTATTCACTTGCATTCTGTGACCTTCAGTAATACTAATGGCTTCCTCATTGTGATTATGTAACATTACTTCTATTTATTATTTATTTTATTTCTGTTTGTTATTTATGTTATTTGTTTATTTTCTTTTATTCTATTATTGTAAAGCACTTTGGCCACAGCATTCCTTCATCCATCCATCTATTCATCCTCTTCAGCTTATCCAAGATTGGGTCAAGGGGGCAGCAGCTTGAGCAGAGATGCCCAGACTTCCTTCTCCTCGGCCACTTCTTCTAGCTCTTCTGGGGGAATCCCGAGGTGTTCTCAGGCCAGCCGGGAGACATAGTCCCTCCAGCATGTCCTGGGTCTTCCCCAGGGCCTCCGCCCAGTTAGACATTGCCAGAACACCTCACCAGGGAGGCGTCCAGGAAGCATTCTGATCAGATGCCGGAGCCACCCCATCTGACTCCTCTTGATGCGGAGGAGCAGCGGCTCTACTCTGAGCCCCTCCCGGATGACTGAGCTTCTCATCTTATCTTTAAGGGAAAGCCCAAACACCCTGCGGAGGAAACTCATTTCAGCAGCTTGTATTCGTGATCTCGTTCTTTCGGTCACTACCCACATAGCTCATGACCATAGGTGAGGGTAGGAACATAGATCAACTGGTAAATTGAGAGCTTTGCCTTACGGCTCAGCTCCTTTTTCACTACGACAGACCGATGCAGAGCCTGCATCACTGCGGATGCCGCACCGATCCGCCTGTCGATCTCACGCTCCATTCTTCCCTCACTCGTGAACAAGACCCGAGATACTTGAACTCCTCTACTTGGGGCAGGATCTCGCTACCAACCCTGAGAGAGCACTCCATCCTTTTTTGGCTGAGGACCATGGTCTCGGATTTTGAGGTGCTGATTCCCATCCTAGCCGCTTCACACTCAGCTGCGAACCGATCCAGAGAGAGCTGAAGATCACGGCCTGATGAAGCAAACAGGACAACATTATCTGCAAAAAGCAGTGACCCAATCCTGAGTCCACCAAACCAGACCCCTTCCATGCCCTGGCTGCGCCTAGAAATTCTATCCATAAAAGTTACGAACAGAATCGGTGACAAAGGGCAGCCCTGGCGGAGTCCAACTCTCACTGGAAATGGGCTCGACTTACTGCCGGCAATGCGGACCAAGATCTGACACCGGTTGTACAGGGAGTGAACAGCCATTATCAGGGGGTCCGGTACCCCAAACTCCCAGAGCACCCCCAACAGGATTCCCCGAGGGACACGGTCGAATGCCTTTTCCAAGTCCACAAAACACATGTAGACCAGTTGGGCAAACTCCCATGCACCCTCCAGGACCCTGCTAAGGGTGTAGAGCTGGTCCACTGTTCCACGACCAGGACGAAAACCACACTGTTCCTCCTGAATCTGAGGTTCGACTATCCGACGGACCCTCCTCCACAGGACCCCCGAATAGACTTTTCCAGGGAGGCTGAGGAGTGTGATCCCTATGTAGTTAGAACACACCCTCCGGTCCCCCTTTTTAAAGAGGGGACCACCACCCCAGTCTGCCAATCCAGAGGCACTGTCCCTGATGTCCATGCGATGTTGCAGAGGTGTGTCAACCAAGACAGTCCTACAACATCCAGAGCCTTGAGGAACTCCGGGCGTATCTCATCCACCCCCGGGGCCCTGCCACCAAGGAGTTTTTTGACCACCTCAGAGACTTCAATCCCAGAGATGGGGGAGCCCACCTCCGAGTCCCCAGGCTTTGCTTCCTCATTGGAAGGCATATTAGTGGGATTGAGGATGTCTTCAAAGTACTCCCTCCACTGACCCACAACGTCCCGAGTCGAAGTCAGTTGCGCACCATCCCCACCATATACAGTGTTGACACTGCACTGCTTCCCCCTCCTGAGACGCTGGACGGTGAACCAGAATCTCCTCGAAGCTATCTGAAAATCGTTCTCCATGGCCTTCCCAAACACCTCCTACACCCAAGTTTTTGCCTCAGCAACCACTGAAGCCGCATTCCGCTTGGCCTGTCGGTACCTATTAGCTGCCTCCAGAGTCCTACAGGACAAAAGGGTCCTGTAGGACTCCTTCTTCAGCTTGACTATATCTAGCCTCGGAACCTCTCTACCTCGTGCACTAGCTCAGGCTCCTTCCCCTTTAGAGAGGTGACATTCCACGTCCCAAGAGCCAGTTTCTTTAGCCGAGGATCGAATCGCCAAGGTCCCCGCCTTCAGCCATCACCCAACTCACACTGCATCCGACCTCCTTGGCCCCTCCCATAGGTGGTGAGCCCATGGGAAGGGGGACCCACGTTGCCTCTTCGGGCTGTGCCCGGCCGAGCTCCATGGGTGCAGGCCCGGTCACCAGGCTCTCGCCATCGAGCCCCACCTCCAGGCCTGGCTCCAGAGGGGTGACCCGCGTCCAAGTGAGGGAAAACACCATCCAAAATTTTTATTCTTCATAGGAGGTTTGATGAACCGTTCTTTGTCTCATCCCTCACCTAGGACCAGTTTACCTTGGGTGACCCTACCAGGGGCATAAAGCCCCGGACAACAGAGCGCCTAAGAACAGCATTCCTATGTTTTTTTAAATGTGCTATATAAATAAATTGACATTAACTGCACATTTTTGTTCCAACACAACTGCCAAAGTTGAAACACTTATTGTTCAAGTGACATTTTTTTCATTTTAATTGTCTTGTTTAATCTTACAAAGATGCATTCACAATTTTCAATTGCTACTTATTAGCAATACGATGCAAATGACATAGGAACCAGCAGTCCTCCATCTGGATTCCATTTACACCTGCATGTGTTCATCATGCACTGTTTAGTTTAATAAAGTAAAACTAGAGTACCTGGAGGAAAACCCAATACAGACATGGGAAGAGCACACCAACTCCATCCAGAGAGTGCTTTGACCAGGATTCAAATGCGGGACTCTGGTGCTCTGGAGGGGGTTATGTTATGGGATATTACAATAGGCTTTGTGAGGTCTTCTAATTTAAAGGCTAGAATATGCTACCTGAAATGGTCTGCTAGCCATCTCCCTGTTTCATGTCTGTAGATGGCTGGACACTTCATACAAGAAATACAGTAAATAAGAATATTAGGCTGGCAAAAGGCCTGTTGTTTAATACTGAATTTACCAAAGAGACCAGATATAAGGGGAATTGTTGGAAACAAGGCAGTTTCTGCACTGTCACCCCATAACATTTTTTGTCAGATTCATCAAGGGCATGGTTGTCTCTGAGAAGCGGGTAACAAAAAAAAGCAGCTGTAATGCCCTTCTAACCTCAGGAAAGCTTGGACTTGCCTCTTGTTTCAGATACAAGGATATTGTTGGTAACAATTTTATTTGATGAACTTTGGGCAAGGTAGGGTGTTAGATTTGGAATGGGAGGGCCAGCAGGATGTGGATTTGATAACTGGGGCTCACCTTAGAGTGGAAATTACAAGGTCTGCTTCTGGCTTCATTGAAGGGCTATTCCGCATTATGAAAAGAGTATCCTCTATAAAATGTGGTGCTGCAGATGAATTTTATCAATACCATGGACAGCCAGAAGGACAAACAAATCGGTCGTGGAACATATCAAGCCGGCAATGTCACTCAAAGCATGGATTACAAAGCTAAGCTTCTTTGGATATACCATCAGAAGACAACAGTCACTGAAAAAAAATATCATGCTTGGCAGAGCAGAGGGAACAAGGTGACGAGGAAGGCTGGCAATGAGATGGCTTGACACCATTACAACAACAACAAGGAAGACTTTGTCCGAACTTAATCAACTAGCACAAGATCGAGCTTCTTGCAGATTGTTTATCCATCAAGTCGCTATGGTTCAGGATTGAACCGACAGCCTTTAACTAGTAACTACTACTATACACTACCAGTGAGGAAAAACCTCATTCTCAGTGCTTCATTACAGAAGTCGACCTCATATCTGTGGAGGCAGCAGAGTCTAAGGAAGTGTGGACAGGCCCTCAGTAAAGTCTAGCCCTGTTTTCATACCTTTTTTTCAGTGACACTGTTAATGCCTGAAACCTGGCAGTGTGAGTCAGTGGACTGCATAACTCAAAAAGGAGTTTGTCAATTCAAATGAAACTTAGCACAGTTATTACCATTGCAAAATGTTAAAAGCCTATCAATTTGAGCAGATACCTATACAGTAGGAATATACAGTATAGTATATAAGGAAAGTCTTCTGATGGTATCAAAATTACAACTTTGTGCTTTCAGCATAATTGTACATTTTCAGCATCCCTGAATTGAACTTGTATGCTTTCAGAGTCAGGTCAGTGTGTGTTTGTTTGTCACAGAAGTAATATTTTGTCGTTTTTGCACACAATGGCCTTCATTCTTTTACAGCTAAAATCACAATGTAGAGAATGTCATGTGCCGGATTTTTTGTTTTAAATTTTGAACACATTGGCTTGCTCTCTCTCTCAAGGGTGGGGATCGATCTGTTCTTAGCATAATTCTTTTTTTTTGTAAAAACTTGATTGCTATGTATTGATTGTAATAAAATTAATAAATAAATAAATAAATAAATAAAAAAAAATAAATTTTGAACACATTGAGGAAAATAATGAAGCTCTGGGATTTTGCAGGACATGCTTGGACCTGAATTGTTAGAAGGTTTGCCCTGCAGTTTCAGATAGATGAAATACTGTTGCATTATTGTGGCTGAAATTCCTATTGCATTGCAAGATAGATCACTTAGGTCCTGGATCGGAAGTATTTACACTATCCACCATTCCACTACACATGATCCAGATAACCTTTATAGTGCTGAAAAACTGTTTTGTTGCCAGATCTAAGTACTGTAGCTGTCCATTTATTTAATGATTAGTCATGCTACCCATCTAAGATGGGCTGAAATCTTAAGTCATTAACATAGATCTCATAGCATTTACAGCTCTGTGGTCACAGTGTCTCTGCTACATACTATTTGGTACAGGATTTATAAAAGCAGTGTTAATCTTTGTGATGAGCATTCTGTTGGACAGCAGCATAGCTAATATAGCATAGCAAATGGATGAACAACACAAAAGCACACAGACACTTGTCTAAGGTGGATATTGTTAAAAGTAGTGTACTAATATTGCTTAACATGCTAGTTATGTGTTGTATTTTATTTGTAATTTCATATTGCTGCTGAGTTACCTAGGTAGACCGCAAAATGTATAGAAGAATATAAGCATGTCTTGACAAGATACATTTTAGGTATTATTTAAAGTGGGCGGCACGGTGGCGCAGTGGTAGCGCTGCTGCCTCGCAGTTAGGAGACCTGGGTTCGCTTCCCGGGTCCTCCCTGCGTGGAGTTGCATGTTCTCCCGTGTCTGCGTGGGTTTCCTCCGGGTGCTCCGGTTTCCTCCCACAATCCAAAGACATGCAGGTTAGGTGGATTGGTGATTCTAAATTGGCCCTAGTGTGTGCTTGGTGTGTGGGTGTGTTTGTGTGTGTGTCCTGCGGTGGGTTGGCACCCTGCCCAGGATTGGTTCCTGCCTTGTGCCCTGTGTTGGCTGGGATTGGCTCCAGCAGACCCCCGTGACCCCCTGTGTTCGGATTCAGCAGGTTAGAAAATGGATGGATAGATGGTATTATTTAAAGTACTTTGGCCTCACCTTTCATAATACAAAAGTAAAGTTTCAGTTCTTCGCATATGATTTCATGTTTCCTTTGGCCACAGAAGAAAGTCTTCAGCAAAATCTGCATGTACTATAACAGTACCCTCACAAAAGGGACCTGATAATTAATTAAGGCAAGGTTAATGTTTTATGGGAAAAATCAACATTTCAGAGAGATCAGTACTGTTATTATGGTATTATGGCTCTGGAAGAAAAGACCAGGGGCCTCATGCATAAACGGTGCGTACGCACAGAAATGTTGTGTAAGAACGTTTCCACGTTCAAATCGCGATGTATAAAATCACGCATATTTCCACGGTACCTCATACCCTGTCGTACGCAAGTTCTCCGCTCGGTTTTGCAGACTGGCGGCACCCAGCGTCAAAGCAGTGCTACTGTTCCTGTCTGGTTACTCTTTATTTTCCTGATGCAGCTTTATAAATACACTAACCGCATATTGTTTATTAGTTTAATGCATCTGATTGTAATTAACTTGTAACAATATAATGGTCCAAGGAATAGCCATAGTATACCAAATACCATAACTGCTTTAGCGTTGTTACTCTCACTGCACCTTCTTCTTCTTCTTCTTCTTTTTCTTCTTTCAGCTGCTCTCATTTTCAAGTTGTCACAGCAGATCATCTTTTTCCATATTACTCTCACTGCACCACTCAGAGTATTTATATCACTGTATCTGAGTGGGGAATCACAGCAGCAGCTGATCGGAAAGCGAATTATCAGTATACAGCATCAAGCACATGCTGCCTCAGCCACAGCAAAACGCTTCAGAGACTTTCCTGTACGGACCTCACGGTTCAGAAACAGTTTCATCCCAAGAACTTTAAACAATCAGTCAGTCCATCAAGTGCTCCTTGTAGAACTGTTTGTACTTATACAGTAAGTACAATCACCTCACTGTAAACTTGCACTACAGTTATAATATTGCACAACCTGCGCCACTTTATAAAGTGTGTATTTACATGATGATGATATCATTTTTAAGATGAAATGCAGCAAAATATGTTGATTATATTATATAGATAAAACTTTAACTTCATTTAAATAATCTGTATTGTTAATTAAACATGAGAGGACATGGTTCCGCAGCACTAGCTAGTTCACGGATTAATCCTACCTTGTGCCGTATTCTTTCTGGGGCTGACGCGACACTGGAAGGATAGATGGATAGAATAATTAAACATGTACTACAAAGATATTTCAACGTTCATTAAAAGTTTTGAAGAATCGTCATTATAAGCTTACAGATGGCTTAACGTCTATTACAGAGCTGATTGTGTGGCGATCGGGTATGTGGAGAAAGAAAAGTAAGGACAGGAATTGGAGATTAGTACGTTTGAAAGAGACAGTACTGCTACAGTAATTTCATCGAAGGTCGCACACAATCACGCACCATGTTCCCCTGTTTAATGACATGCTTTAACTCCTATCATCGTGAAAAAGATATCACGTATACATCTCAGTATTTTAATTATTCAGAGAGCTGTAATATCACAAATGTAATGGATTCTGTGTCCAGTCGGAGAAAGAGAAAGCGGAAGCACGTAGTGACTCACACACATAGAGCAAAAGATCAAATACAAAACAAAGCATTTTAACGTGCTACTTTAGCTACGATGGGATTTGAGAAACTAGTAAATTAATCGATTTTAAGATGAGGTTTATGATGTTCTACTTTAATGACAAAATAAACTATGTGATTAAAGTGGAAATTTCAAGATTAAAGTTGACATTTCGTGCTTTTTTCTTACTGTGTGCCTTTTTTTTCTCTGTACCCTAATAAGCTTTCATATGACACTCAGTGGGCTACATCTCGCCTTTTCACGGCGACTTTGATATGTGACAACTTCTTTTTAATGTCGGGCACTGTGCGACTTTGTGAACTTGAGCTTTCAAGTTTCTCCAACACGCTATATCACTCGATCAACTTCCTTTTGTTGATTATACCACTGTTTAAACCAACAAATAGTACGTTTTTCTTTGCCTCCACTTGGTGTTCACTGAAATTCTTATATTTTCCCTCTTGCTTTTGCCATTGCATTTTCACAGAACGCTTAGCTTAAGGGCTATTTATATTGATTTGCATATTCAAAGAAGCGTAATTCTGAGAGGAGATGGGGTGTGACAGAAGGCACGTGTGTTACTTTTCACACTGATCGGGATTTATGGAGCGGAAGTGGGCAAACGCACAGATTTATGCATTTGGATTTTTCTGTGCGTGAGCACATTTTGGCTTCTGTGCTTACGTCATGTTATAGTGTGAGTTCTACGCACAGCGTTATGCATGAGGCTCCAGCTGTATTTACTTTAACTTATGAGTAAATGCATCTGGTAATTTTAATTGGGGCTAATTAAATTAAAAGAAAAAAACAGTCTTTTATCTAGTTAAATAAATTAATTGATTAAAAGTTTAATCAATAAATAAGTCAAACTAACAAATATAATAAGTTACTCATGATTAAGCTCTAGAACAAAAACTGGCTGAAGATCAATTGTGGCAGAATTCTACTGAATATTTTCACATTATTTTCAGTGGCAGTGAGAAAAACTTTTAGGATTATTTTGAAGTAATCCTACATTCTTTTGAACAAAGTGGTTATCTGAAGTTCAACTCATTCCTGACAATATAGACATCCTAATTGAACAAATAGCATACAGTAAATGTTTATTTTTTCATATAACCTAAATTTGAGTATTTTTACCTAAATATTAATTTATTTAAGCAGGCCTCTTTCACTATGTTATATTGTCATTGAGTCAAAATCTTTCTCTCTCTCCTTCTTTCTCTCTTTTGAATTCTTACTTTCTGGAACCTGTTGTTATTTCTTTAGTCATGTTCATACTTTTGTCATAGGTTTTGTTGATTGTATGCATTGATTTTTCAGGTAAATCTAAGTATGTCATCATCTGTTCCTTTCTGATTATTCTTGCCTTTATGGATTACTATCCTTTGTTCACATACATGTCTCCTTCTTGCAGCTGTGCGACTCAGTTTTTCTAATCCATGTTTAAAGTAAAATTGCTTCATTCCTATACCAACCCTTTAATTTCCTCAAAATCCAAACTATGCGGCAGTGCTGGCCATTCAGTGGGTGGTATCTGACTGTAGAGAGAGGCTGAAGAATCCAGCCCCTGACACTCTTAACACCTCCCACTGGCCTCAGTGCTACACTCAGTGGTATGGTAATCTGATCTGTTAAGGAAGCAATTTGAGCAGAGCAATTAAGGCAGCAATTGGAGCCGTAACCAATGAGATACAGTATCTGTATTTAAGAGGCCTTCCCCTATAAAGACTTATTTTCCACAACAGGTTTGTGGAGCCATGGCCATATCACATTACATTTGTGGAAACCTCAGAAAAATGCTGGTGATGCTCATGATGGTTAAGAGTGTTATAGAACCTTTTCTAAAGATTTTGGCCTCCACTGTAAAGGTTCTGTCGATGTACAAATTAATAACATTCTAAGCAGTTTCAGTAATTTCAAGAGGTAGTGGTTGTCGAGCAAACCATACTCTAAAAGCAAAGTGCAATGCTGCTATGTGATCGGCCCAGCCCTTTTATTTCCATTTTGGCAGTCAAGGATCAAATGCGTCTGGGACAGTGTGTGTTTGAAACTGTGGTAGTGGTAATGTCTGACAAGATTATTAAAAGATGATATCAGATTGCTGACAATGTCATATATATGATGAGGAGCACAGGTGATTCTAGGGATTCTGGGTGCCCTAGGCAAAAAACTCTCCACTCTTACCAATAACAGTTGTGAGGTTCTTCATAGAATGATTGCTTGACAAAGCACCATTTCATTCTGGTATGGGTTCATTGCATATGATGTCTGTACATTGTGCTTTGAAAAACCTGCTAATATTTAGAAGAAACCTGAAATCTTTGATGTATGATGGGTTACCTAGCAGGACATTTCATGTGCAAATGTCTTTTTGGAAATAAAAATGGTTTCCCTATAACATTGCTCTGAAGAACCTTTATTTTTAAGCGTGTGTGGGGCCTTCCAACTCACTCTCCTATGAGTCCCAATATGGTAAAATTTATTACCATTATTTTATGCAAAGTCTAAATTAATTAGATCAACAGGAAGAATTTAATAAACACAAATCCTTTATTTTAATTTTATGAAAAAATATATTATATAAATTAAACACTATAATAAATACAACTCTTGTATAGAATAAGTGAAAAGTGCATAAAATGCAAATAAATGCAAGCTGCACATATTACAAGAAATAGATACAAATTGCATATTGTGATATTTCAAAAATAAAATATAATAGAAATTAAAAACACAATCATATTACTGTAACTGTCAAAATTGTTGTCTAAGGCCTTTTTTGCTACTTCCAGACATGTAAATCCTCTTCATGATTAATGAAAATGGCTCTGATTACATTTAATGTTACTAAAAAAGTAACATTCATCACAAACATTCTCATGATAGAAATAGGGGTCACACTTAGGGGGGCTTCTGATTGTGTCACTGTAGTGGGTTGATGCTGTGCTCCAAGGGTGATTCCCGCAGTTTAGTTGGGGCAGTTAGTATGTACATGGATGTCTTCCGAGGCCCCCTCCCTAATTAAGAGTCCCATTGTTTGCCTTACCTGTCCTGTTGCTACACCTCTAGCAAGGTGACATGGTCAGAATAGATACAGCTTAAAAGCCATCTGCAAAAAAGGAGTACAAGCAGCAGAGGAAATATATGGCAGGTAATTGTGGTTGTCATGAAGTTGTGGCCAGCGACAAACTCTACATAGACAGTGTAACTAGAGATATTGAGCATTTAGATGTTGTGATGAAAGGTGTATTCAAGTATATGACATGACGCTATTCTCATCTAAGACACGTCTTTAAGACAGACCACTTTTGTACAACTATTTGAGAGGAGCACCAAAATGTAGGTGAATGAGGGGAAAAAAAACTGCAAGATTGCTCTAGTTTATAAAGTACATGAAAACTCTAAAGGAATGGATAAATCTGCATCTTGCAACTCTGCTAATGGAAAGGTCCTTTAATAATTACTGTATTACCAACCCATCAGCATCTGCCTGCCTTGGAGTACCTTGTAATGCATGCTGCATAGACTCAAAAGAGTCACAGCCTTTTGGAAGTAAACGTGGCTGACAAGCCCAGATTCAAAACCAATGATATCATGAATTAAACCTGCATAGTAATGGTAAACCTTCACTCTTTAAAATGGGTCTGTCTGAACTGAAAACAGGAGCAAAACACTCATAATCTGCCACAAAAACATTCTGGGATTTATTACCTTCCAGACAAAGTAACTGGGACAGATTTGTCACCCTCTGAAACAAAAGCATCACAGCAAAAGTTTCCTTCTGGATAAAGAAGGAAAAAAAATGGGTGGAGGCATCACCATCTGGAATAAAAATATCCTGAGAAATGTTTCCTTCCAAACGAAAAACAGGACCAGGTTAATTACAATTTTGAGCAAAAACATCCTGAGGATTGTTTCCTTCTGGAGAAAAACAGTGGTGAAGTGTGTGGAAATGGAGATGTTAAGAGTGTAGAGTAACACAAAATGTATAAAAATTTGTTATAAAATTTACTATTGATGAGCAGGTGTCTCTGGTATTTTCTAGCTGCAGTATTTATGAGACCGCCACAAAACTACAAAGGAAGAGCTAAAGAAAAAGGCACTTTATGTCTAAGTTACAGCCTAAACCTAAATGAAAAGTGGCATAATCTGAAATGCATAAAGAATGTGTAGAAACTATTTTTTTTTTAAAATATGGTTAAATCCTCCGACAGGAGTGTATGAAGGTGTTGATCAGAGGCAAACTTGACCAAATCCCCCGTTCTTTTCTACTGTGCTCTACTGTCCAACAAAAAGTATCAGGTAGCCAAAATTCTTGTAATAGCCAAGTCAATAATGTGAAATTCATCACTGGCCGCAGGAAGTTTTTTTTTTTATTGAAGTCTTTCTGGATAAAAGAATTGCCATCAGTTATTACATCTATGGGATTATCTGTTTTTTGCAACAAAAATGGTGAATGCTGGATCAATGTGTCATTGAATATACTGTATGAAAAAGTATTGTTTTTAATGCTCTTTTTGTATTCTAAGAACAGATGGCAGAAGAGCTAGACACTATCCATCCCCAACCAGAAACATTTTGTTTAAAATACAGTAAAATCCTCCGACAGGAGCACAGGAAACCAATGATTAGAGGCAACCTCAGCTAAATTCTTCTGCTTCACTACAGAGCTCTGAAAGTCTGGCCAGCATATGAAACAAAGTGCAAGCCTGGATCAATAAAACAAAGACATTACAATAAATACAAATGCTACTGGATCCGAAAAATAGAATGTTGTATTTTATTTCACCAAAATATATAAAAATACTGACTGAGAGTACATGTAGAAAGCCAGTGAGATAAGTTGCCCTATAAAGAGCAGGACAGAAATAGATGGCAAGCCTCCTGTTGTAAATTAAACCCCAGGAAATTGTGGATAAATACATCCTTTCAATGAGATGTATCCTAAATGTTTGCTCTAAATACTAAAAAAAGTGAGATTAATATTAATGGAAGTAATTAGAGCATTAAACTAATGGCACTGGATAGTGAATACAATAGATGCTTCACTAACTAATGACTGATAAGGCCTCAAAAATAAAAACAATAGAAATGTTACCATGAAGTGGCTTGTTTCCTGTCTGTCTCTATGTCCATCTATCTATCTATCTATGTCTTTATTTATAATTGTCTAGATTTATTGGTTTTATTTGCGATAGTCTAGTACAACTGCATTTTTCATATCAAGTAAATAAATGGTACTGCATCTGTGAAGATCAATGTGAATGCAGTGAAGCATTCAGAAAATAAAATAAAATATTTCAGGCACAAGGACAAAGCTGTTTCTTCAAGGTGTAAGGCTGCAAAGTACAAACTGACATTTGTTCAAGCTCTTTTTTTACACCACACACTAAAATAGACTCAAAAACTCAATTTTGCTAATGTTAAAGCTGCACTCAAATTTATAACCAGCTCAACACACATAATGGTAGTCTTTGTTCAAAGCACATTGATAATTCAATTACTATAATGTTATTTAAAAAAATAATAATAATAATATTAATAAAACATTTTATTTATATAGCACCTTTGCCATGCTCAAAGCACTTCACAGAAATTCAAAATGAACATCTGGGAAAAAAGCAGAAAAAATATTAAATATACATTATTGGATAACAAAATAATAGCATAAAATGCAAAATAGTGATAAATACTTTGAAGCTTTGAATTAGAATAAGACATAATAAACTGAATAAAATACAAATACTACAAGAAAACCCAGAACAAATACCATAATTTGAGTACCTTGACAAAGCAACGTGACATTCCAAAGTCTGGAGGAGGGCATGGTACTGCAGTGGTTAAGGAGACACGGGTTTGCATCCTGGGTCCTCCCTGTGTGGAGTTTGCATGTTCTCCTCATGTCTATGTGGGTTTCCTCTGGGTCCTCAGGTTTCTTCTCACTGTCCAAAAACATACAGGTTAGGTAAATTGGCAATGTTAATTTTGCCCTAGTTTGTGTGTGTTTGCCTTGTAATGGACTGGCATCCTGTCCAAGGTTTGTTCCTGCCTTGCGCCATGTCCTTGCTGGAATAGGCTCCAGCCTTTTGTAGTCCTGGTCAAAATTAGGTAGGTTAAAAAATGAAATGACATTCCAAGGTCTGGGAGCAATAGAGGTGAATGCTCCATCAACCATAGAGTGCAGGTTAGTATGGGACACAACAGGTTTGCCAGAATCAGTGGACCTTAATGAGCGAACAGGAGTATAGTGATGGTGGAGGTTACTGATGTCGTCCAGTACAATGCCATTTAAAACCATATAGGTTAGTACTATAATTTTATACTCAATTCTATAGGACACAGGGAGCCACTGAAGGTATGATGTGCTCGCTCTTGCAAGTCTGTGCATGGACTCTTGCAGTAGAGTTTTGGACCAACTGGAGCTGTAATAAAAGATTACAAGGGGCAACTGCCAGCAGGGAGCTACAGTAGTCTATGCAGGATGTAAAAAAAGCATGGGAAAGTTTCTCAGCATCAGAAAAGGAGAGGAGTAAGTGAACATGGGATATGTTACAGAGGTGGAAATAAGAAAGTTTATTGATTGTGATTTATGTGAGCAGAGTAAGAAAAGGGGGGAAATCAAAAAAGGCACCAAGATTCCTTGCAGAAGAGGAAGATAGGATGATTTTAAAGGATCTCATTTTCTTAAGTTGAACTTTAATGCCAATTAGCTTGACTTTGGTTTTGTTGCAGTTTAATATTAAGCAGTTATGTTCCATCCATTTTTAATTGTACTGAAGCAAAGTTATGAACTGAGCCAACTTTGATGAACTTCCACTTTCAATAGTGAAAGTGAAGAACAGTGAGTAGCAACTGCATAAAAATGATAGCCCAGTCCAAAGCTACAAATAATCTAGCCAGGCATGTAAATACTGAACAGCAGGGGGCCAAGGACAGAGCCTTGAGGGACTCCTTGTGTGACTGGCACTGAGCTGGACCTGCTGTGGCCAAGACTAACAAACTCTTGCCTATCAGTCAGATAGGACTAAAACTACTATAGGGCAGTGCCAGAGATACCCAGCATGTTCTCCATTCTGGTCAGTAGAAAACCATGCTTGGCAGTGTCAAATGCTGCACTACAGTCTAACAGAATTAATATGCCGATTTGCCCGATAAGCATATTATGCATATTGCATGCATGTTAATATTTGTATAGAAATAAATGAGTATACAGAGTCTGGTTTCAAGATACCGCGATTCTATCTTGGACTTGTTCTTAAAAGTCCTGCACCCATTGCAGCTGAGACTGGCCTGCACCTCTCTGACTCTGTTCTGAACAAATCAAACCAAAACAGACAGACATCTTCACTGCTCACCAGATCTTCACCATCTCTTGAGGACCCACCTATGTACTCTTTTTGATTGAGTGGGGCTAGAAGGGTGTTAAGGCCCTGTGCTCATGGAGTTGATCAATTGTTTTGTTCACTGACAGAATCGATAATGCCAGGTTTAATAGTCAGTAGACATGAAGACATAATCAAATGGATGGAGCTCAATCGGATAACTGTAAACAGAACAGGAGAGCAGACATAAAAGCCATAAGGTTAATGGCCTAGCATCTGTAAATAAAGGAGCCAGCATGTAAATAGTATCAATCAATCCATCAATTTTAATTGTATCTAGCAAATCCAATACAAATAAAGTTAAAATGCTAAGTCAAATATGCAGATACCCAAAGTATGGCTAGTCAGTGGCACATAAGAGCTGAGTATTGGTGAAAGTGCAGGGGGACTTCAAGTTAATAAACTGAATCAATCAAATGAATACACCTGCACCCTTTAATGGAAATAAACACAGAGTGCCCTCCATATTGTTTGGGACAAACACAATTTCTCCTGGATGTACCCCTCTACCCCACAGTTTAAAATTACAAATCAAACAATTCAGACTTGATTCAAGTCCACATTGCAGACTTTATTTTATGGAGATTTGCATACATTTCAGTCACACCATGTAGAAATAACAACACATTTTATACATGGGTCCCCAATTTCAGGGCTCAATAATGTTTGGAACAATAATTGGTGTCACAAGTGTTTGTGATTCCTCAGGTGTGTTTTATGGCTTCATAAAATACCTCGGTTTGCTTCTACGAGGAGAAGAGCTGTGCCATTGAAAGTCAAAGAAGTCATTATGAGGCAGAAAAACATGAATAAAACCATTTGAGACATCAGTAAAATCTTAGGATGACCTCAATCAACTGTCTGGAATATTATTAAGAAGTAATCACAAAGGTGCTTGGTAGACCAACTGCTGATGACAGAAGAATTCTCACTATGGTAAAGAAAAAGCATTAAATGCCTGTCTGACAGACCAGAAACATTTTTCAGGGGTAGAAGTGGACGTATCAGAGACAACAATCTGTATAAGTCTTCAATAATAGAAATAAAGAGACCACACTGCAAGATGCATGCAAACCACTAGTTAACCACACAAACAGGATGGCCAGATTACAGTTTGTGAAAAAGGACTTAAAAGAGCCTGTAGAATTCTGGGAAAAGGTCCTGTGGACAGACGAGTCAAAGATTAACCTGATCAGAGTGATGGCAAGAGCAAAGTGTGGAGACCAAAAGAAACTGCCCCAGATCCAAACATGGTGGTGGGGATGTTGTAGCTTGTGCATGTATGGCTGCCACAGGTCCTGGTATTCTTCTCTTTATTGATGATGGAACTGCTGACTGCAGTGGCACAATGAATTCTGAGGTGTAGAGAAACATCTGATCTGCCCAGGTTCCAGTAAATGCCTCCAAACTTATTGGAAGGCTATTAATTATACAAGATGATGATCCAAATATACTTCTGAGACAACACAGGAATTTATCAAAGCTAAAAAATAGAAAGTTCCTCAATGGCCAATCCAGTCACCTGATTTTAATCCAATTGAGCAGGCCTTCCATATGCTGAAGAGAAAACTTAAGGGGACAAGCCCCTGAAACAAGCAGGAGCTGAATTATAGGCTTGGCAGAGCATCACCAGAGAAGACCCTCAGCACCTGGTGATGTCAATGAATCACAGACTTTGTGCAGTCACTGCATGTAAGGGCTATGAGACAAAGTCCTAAATATGTCAGCTTTAATAGACCTGCCATTGCAGTGTCCTAAATATTATAGTGGCCTGAAATGGGGAAAAAGTGTTGTGTGACCGAAATGTATGCAAATCCCCTTAAATTAAGGTCTGCAATATGTACTCTAATCATGTCTAAACTGTTTGATTTGCAATTTTAAACTGTGAAGCAGAGGGGCAAATCAAGGAGAGATGTGTCTTTGTCCCAAACATTAAGGAGGACACTGCATACTTCCTTAAAAAAAAAACAATCTAAGTATATTACAAGGTGCAAATGTACTGTGAAGAAAGTCTTTACTGGGAGTTTAGCTGTAGCAATTGTAGTAGTAGTAGTAGTAGTAGTATTGTCATGTGTACAGAATACAGTGAAATTCTTACTTGCATATCTGACCAACATGCTTTGTGATTTTTCTGTGCTTTTAGGAACCAACACTCTGGATTCATCTTTCATCAGCACAACACCATCGCTATGGGGCTACACACTGCACACGGTTTGTGATAACTGCTAGTTCACTAATTAGTATCTGTTATTATCTTTTATAATTTTGGAGCCAGCTGTTAGCTCAGAAAGTGCGTCACAGGTCTTTTTAAAGGATCTTTTACTACACTGCTGGGTGGAGGCTGCTTTCCTGAATGCATTGTATTTTTGTCATTTGCTTGTTAACTGAAGGCATCCCACAATTCACTCCTGAAACATACATTGTAAAAATTAAAATCTATTTCAGCGTATTTTTCTCATAAGAAGGCTTTATTATTTATTATTGCCTTAACCTGAATATAGGAAACATGACACAGTGACCCACTCCTGACACCATGCCCTGTTCCTTGCTTGTAAATCTCATTCTTTGTGAAAAACTTTTTTTTTTAAATATGCCAGAGTTGACATAGGCTAGTTTGGATTTCACTTAATTTTATTTATAATATGGAGAGCTTTTAGATATAACTTTAATCCAGAATTTAAACTTTTAAATTTTTGTATTTATTTTATGGACACTTCTGATCAATTTCTGAAGATCACAAGTGTCATAAAGTTTTTGAGACATTTTTATCAGACTTTGTAGTTGTAGGTAGAATGATTTTAAGGTTGTTGGCTAACAGGTTTACTAGGAATTTTTAAACATTTTAAAATCTAAATAGTCTGATTTATCATTTTCTGAGCCGGATACGCTGTAAGAATCAGCCTTGGACAGAATGGCAGTCTATTGTAGGGCACATACAGTGCATATACAGTGTGGCAGATTGCACGCCCAGTTGGCAGTGCATTATGTAACGAAGGCTGGCTGCATCTAGTTAAGGAAAATGAGACTCATGTCTTTTACATAAGTGGGCTGTAAATGCTGGCTGTGAACAGTTGTAGGGGTTTCCAGGTCATAACCAGATGAATCTCTCTATGTCTGACACTTGTGTTCTATGAGTTTTCCTATCAAGGATACTATCTGTGGGAAGCATATGATCTTTTTTCTGTAGCTACACCAACTGTCTTGGAGGCCATCTATGGAAACACAATAACGAATCCTTTAGGAATTAGTGATGGCTGGAATGTTGCCTTAAAATCAGGATGTTGGGCTAAGACAAAAGGATTGCTTTTCTTTTATGTTGGATCATGTTGAGACTGAGGACTGCATGTTTGGTTCAGTAGAACTAGGACTGTTACAATAGTATACACACAAAAACTCTTATGTCACACACACACATTGGACTAAATAATAATTCACAAATCTAGCAGCATGCCTTGGACCCTCCCTGCAAAACCATAGCATTTGGCTGAAGACAGAAACCATCTCTGAATGGGATGCCAGCACAGTCCCAAACATATGAACATTCACTACCCAGCATTTTGGCATTCACTTATTCATATTTATTCAGAACCTACTCCAAAATAGTGTGCCAGCCGGAGGAGCCGATCCCAGCAGCGATGAATGCTGACCAGGATCCAGATATAAACGAGGTACCAGTTACCACAATACTTTTGAGTTTATATTATATACACAAATTTATATAAGAAATTTCCTTTCACATCAAAATCATAAGCATATTAATATAAACAAATAGCGATATTAACACAACTGGCCCATTTCGATCAGGGCGGTTGATTTCAACAAGTGTTCTGCGATGGTGAAGTTGGGCAGCTTTTTCCAGACTTATACAAAAATTATTGTGTTTAATTGCTGTAAGTTGGAAATTATTTTTACTTTTGCCGGCTGATAAATAAAGGTTCCTTATTGTTAATGCTATGAACTCCGTGCGCCTGGAGTCTATTATGGGTCATTGCGCTAGAAGCCGAAAAGTACACGACTATCAGTTGTCACTTAAAGGTGATGTGTTGTGAAACGATGGGCTCTTTTTAGTGTATTTTCCCCCTGTACCTCACCATATGAATCTTTATTGCAGTATATGAGCAAATGAATCTTGACCCACGTTAAGATAGGTTAGTATGTCGTAAAAGATTGATCACCGTATTTGATTTAAACATCGTCAAAGTATACTGCCCTCTACTGGAAGAAAAAATACTAGACACGTTTTAATTCGCGATCAATTATTTATACGTTTAATTGTTCCACTAATTTTCAATATAATATAGACATTATATGTATAGTTTAATTTTGCTTTAGTAAAAGTAAAATAATACTGAAAAAATCTTGTATTTTAAGTATATAGTATATACATGTTTTTCCTCTATTAGTATGCCCCATGTGGCATACGTTTTACATCCTGCGCCAATAAAGGCCTCTGTTGTGTATATATTCGAAGAGATAAACTTGAATCTCGCATTTGTGGATTAATGCGTGTTCGGATTAACTACAAATGCACTGAGCCGAAAACGAGCACACACGAAAAAGAAAAGTCAGGTTCCACCGAGATTTGAACTCGGATCGCTGGATTCAGAGTCCAGAGTGCTAACCATTACACCATGGAACCGCTGTTCGTACATGGTGCTATTTTTTGTACAAGATGAGAGTAGCATATTGTCCGTGGTTAAATTATGTGTATTTTTTTGTATAGTAAATTCCCGAAGATGAGGCATACTGCGTCAGAAAATGAAATCATACATGGATTTAATATTCACGCATACTGTATAGGAAGGCCAAACTGGAGGTTTATGGATGCGGTGAGGGAGAACGTGAAGGCAGTCGGTGTGGCAGAAAATAATGTAAAAGACTTGGATAGATGGATACCGATGATCCGCAGTGGCGACACCTAAATGGGAGCAGCAGAAGGAAGAAGAAAGCGTACGTTTCGTTTTTTCTGCCTACTTTCTATGATTCTTCTAATAACCGTTTATTTTAGAAACTTTAACGTAGTCTTGGTTCGTTTATTGAGTTAGTTATTCGCCGTCTTAACAGCATCGGATACAACGTAGAAAACCAACAAACTGGTTATGTTGAAATAACGTTAATTTGTCGCATTTAGCCTATGGATCATTTTGTTTTCTAAGTGCAGCTGAACGAAATACACTTTTTTAAAAGCCTAACCCACCTCAGCTCTAAATTTGAATAGGCGGGTCTGAAAGTTAAATAGGCTTTTACATAATGCACAACTGCATCTGGCGATCTTGTAATCCATATTTCTAAATTCACGTATAGCCTTGTCTTTCTCCTTCGCAAAGGCTGTTCATACCACGTTTTTTCTACATGCATTGTCTCTTCCTGTCAGTTCCCAATGTAAACCATAAACTATTAATTCTTTAACTTTTTCTCTTTTTTGAAAGCATCCCGTTTTCCCAGCCCCACACAATGTTCTCGCACGTTGCACTACCAGACGAAATATCCCCGCAGCGGGACGTGGGTTGAAGCGGACGGAGCTCAGGTGGCGTTAACATAAAAGGGCGGGGCTAGGCTTTCGGACACGTAGGGGAATGGATAGATGGGGCAGGGTTATGTTTTCAGTCCCGCCCATATAACGTTATCCTCGTTGGCGTGGTTAGATGTGGGCGGGACGGAGAGACTTGCTCTAGAGATACCCGCCCCATTCAATCCTGCTTGCCACTGCGAGTTTTACTCAATCTACTAAAGAATTTCTTAGTTTTCCTCTCGAAATAATCGGATCATGAAATACCGCATAAGCCCCAGAATAGCCATAAAAAAATCATAAGTTGGCCATGCTTCAATTAAGTTATTATATAATTTTTCGAGTCACATTTATGGATGAGTTTATTTCTGCAACCGTTTGCCTTCGTCGCCCACACAGTTTTTTTTTATTTCCTTTACATATACAGTTAGTGTACCAGTAGGACTAGTATATAATTGTTTATTCACATTTTTATCTGTCCACTCACGAAAATTTTGCGCTACACCGAAACTGTCCTTCAATGTCAAGCCAGTTTTAAGTCTCTGATAAGAGGAAAACCTAAACCCCAAGAGAAAAACCCCTCGAATAACTACCACACGCCTGCACACTCACACGCACATGGCAGAGCTTGCAATCTCCACATGCGCGAACTGAACTCGGCTATACAGTATAGCTGGATCGTTGTGGACCAGTGATTCCTGGCGTGCTTTATAAAAGGGGTTCGCGAAAAACTTATTGTAATGGCGGAACTTTAAATCCCAAAAGTAAAAAATATAACGAAATATTAAATGTAGACAAATATATTCACAGTACTATCATTAATACGATAATAAAAATGGGTCAACAAATCAATTAAATGTCAAATTCATGAATATTACCTCAGTCACTTACGCCTTGCGACGGAAGAATCCCTAAAATTGTCGAGTCGCAACAGGTTACAATCTGTAACGCTATGAGACGCTACGCCGCTGGCGATACGTGTACATTCTCGTATGATCCGGAAACTTCCAATTCAGCGAACCGAGAACCCCGAATGGCGGAACTTTAAATCCCAAAAGTAAAAAATATAACGAAATATTAAATGTAGACAAATATATTCACAGTACTATCATTAATACGATAATAAAAATGGGTCAACAAATCAATTAAATGTCAAATTCATGAATATTACCTCAGTCACTTACGCTTTGCGACGGAAGAATCCCTAAAATTGTCGAGTCGCAACAGGTTACAATCTGTAACGCTATGAGACGCTACGCCGCTGGCGATACGTGTACATTCTCGTATGATCCGGAAACTTCCAATTCAGCGAACCGAGAACCCCGAATGCGCTCGAAAGAACGAGAATAACGTCTGCCGGTATAAAAACGCCGCGACCAGACAAGGGAGTGTAGACTCGAATTGAATCGTAAGAGGCGCTTAAGATCCGCGAGTGATTCTAATAAGATAAATTAGTAGTGCATAGTGTGTGTAAATAAATTACGGCAGACTTTTTACTTAAACCTGCGCACATCGAACGTGAAAGTGAATAATTATTACTCCGTAATTTTATTATGGATCGATGGTTAAAAACGGGTAAGTTTTATCAAGTCTGACATAAAGCTGGACGAGCAATCAATTGCTTCTACTTCAGTCCCTGATTTGGTACCAACACAGGGTGACAATACTGAAAGTTGTAGTGAGCTACCGTCTGTCCAGACTGAAAGCAAGGAAAAAATAGGCGAACATAGTAAGACAAAAGAGAAGAAAGAAAATATGACAGCGACTATTTACGAATGGGTTTTTATTTTACCGGGGATGAGTCAGAACCTAAACCGCATTGTGTAATTTGTAATGAAGTCCTGGCCAACAACAGTCTTAAACCACCACTTCTTCATAGACACGTTGAAACAAAACATCCAACGTACAAGGATAAACCTATCGTAATGACTACAGACGGGGTTCGCCAATTTATTCAGGTTTTTTGAAGAGGTTCACAAGCAGAAAAAGGTTGAGAATCGCTGTTGTAGACAAACGCTGAGGCACGGCGTTGTTCTGAGGTTTTTAAACCTTTTATCCCGCTTTCTAAGGATCGAAACATTCTACCATCGTATTAAATTTTTATTGTACGAATACACCACACTATCAGCAATGAAAGTTATTCAAAGACATTTTTAGTGTTTTCTTTATCTCTTCAGCTTCCTTTTGTGATAACTGTCTAGATCAGGGTTCTCCCGTCCGGGTCTTGGAGAGTTACTGTGGCTGCAAGTTTTTATTCTCTTTTTCTTAATTTATGACCCGTTTTTGCTGCTAATTAACTATTTCCCTTTATTTTAAATGACTTTTCTTGAGACTCTGATTACTGAATTGATTCTTTTTTCCTTAATCGCCACCTAAACATAAATTTGATGTGAGCCAACAGGTGAACAAATCAAACTCCAACCAACTTCACTTCATTCAGTTTCTTAATTTGAAGCCGATTCTTGTTAGTAATTAAACCAGTTATTTAATTCCATTAATCTCACACTGTCAAAATGTTTTATGGACCTGAGCAAATCAACATTACTAAGGCCTTCATCTTTCTTCATTTCCAGTTATTGTGTGATGGGCGCAGGTTGTTGTTTATGTGTTGGTTTGTGTCTTATTATTATTTGGTTGCTAATTAAGGAAAAAATAAATAAAGGGCCTGAGTCTTAAGTTGTGCTTCAATTAAAATTAAGACAAAGAGTTCATTAGCAGCATAAACAGATCACAAAAACAGAGATGTATATTTTTAATTAGTCTTTAAATTTACAGTTTTGTTTGGGCATCTTTGGTGTTCAGCTCTAATGTGCCTCTGCCCCAGGGCCGGATTAAGACCTTCAGAAGCCCTAAGCCCTTACAACATTTTGGTGCCCCCATGTACAGTATATGAGTTGTATTCACTCTTAGTGGACGACTGAGCGGAAAAAGACAAGAACAATCACATAAGCCTTGGTGGACCATGTGGCAGTTACCAGATTGGAATTTTGTTAAAGTCCCAAGTTTAATATATATCGTTAACATCTATCATTGCTATTTTATTCTTATTATATATATATATATATATATATATATATATATATATATATATATATATATATATATACACATATATATATATACACATATATATATATACACACACACACTCATATAAACATATATATATACACACAGACACACACATACATATATACATATATAAACTGCTCAAAAAAATTAAAGGAACACTTTGAAAACACATCAGATCTCAATGGGAAAAAGAAATCCTCCTGGATATCTATACTGATATAGACTGGGTAATGTGTTAGGAACGAAAGGATGCCACATCGTTTGATGGAAATGAAAATGATCGACCTACAAAGCCCTAAATTCAAAGACGCCCAAAAATCAGAGTGAAAAAATTATGTGGCAGGCTAGTCCATTTTGCCAAACTTTAATTGCAGCAACTCAAAATTGTACGCAGCACTTTGTATGGCCCCTGTGTTCTTGTATACATGCCTGACAACATCGGTGCATGCTTCTAATGAGATGACAGATGGTGTTGTGGTGGATCTCCTCCCAGATCTGGACCAGGGCATCACTGAGCTCCTGGACAGTCTGAGGTGCAACCTGGTGGCATTGGATGGACCAAAACATACTGTCCCAGAGGTGTTCTATTGGATTTAGGTCAGAAAAGTGTGGTGGCCAGTCAATGGTATCAATTCCTTCATCCTCCAGGAACTGCCTGCATACTCTCACCACATGAGGCCAGGAATTGTCGTGCACCAGGAGCCACTGTACCAGCATAGGGTCTGACAATGGGTCCAAGGATTTCATCCTGATACCTAATGGCAGCCAAGGTGCCTTTGTCAAGCCTGTAGCGGTCTGTGTGACCCTCCATGGATATGCCTCCCCAGACAATCATTAACCCACCACCAAACTGCTCATGCTGAATGATGTTACAGGCAGCATAATGTTCTCCATGGCTTCTCCAGACCCTTTCACTTCTGTCACGTGCTCAGGGTGAACCTGCTCTCATCTGTAAAAAGTACAGGGCACCAGTGGTGCATCTGCCAATTCTGGTATTCTATGGCGAATGGCAATCGAGCTGCATGCTGCTGGGCAGTGAGCTCAGGGCCTATTAGAGGACATGGGGCCCTTGGGTCACCCTCATGAAGTCTTTCTGGTTGTTTGGTCAGAGACATTCACACCAGTGGCCTGCTGGAGGTCATTTTGTAGGGCTCTGGCAGTGCTCATCCTGTTCCTCCTTGCCCAAAGGAGCAGATACTGGTCCTGCTGATGGGTTATGGACCTTCTATGGCCCTCTCCAGCTCTCCTAGAGTAACTGCTTGTCTCCTAGAATCTCCTCCATGCCCCTGAGACTGTGCAGGGAGACACAGCAAACCTTCTGGCAATGACACATATTGATGTGCCATCCTGGAGAAGTTGGACTACCTGTGCAACCTCTGTAGGGTCCAGGTATCGCCTCATGCTACCAGTAGTGACACTGACTGTAGCCAAATGCAACACTAGTGAAGAAACAGTCAGAAAAGATGAGGAGGGAAAAATGTCAGTGGCCTCCACCTGTTAAACCATTCCTGTTTTGGGGTCATCTCATTGTTGCCCTCTAGTGCATCTGATGTTAATTTCATTAACTCCACAGCAGCTGAAACTGATTAACAACCCCCTCTGCTACTTAACTGACCAGATTAATATCCCATAAGTTTCATTGACTTTATGCTATACTCTGATTAAAAGTGTTCCTTTAATTCTTTTGAGCAGTATATATATATATATATATATATATATATATATATATATATATATATATATATATATATATATATATTAGCAAAATACCCGCGCTTCGCAGCGGCGATGTACTGCCATAAAATTTTTATTAAGAAGAAAATTAAACCGTTTTAAATTGAGGGAAAATATACCAATAATTATTTGTTAAGGATCTCTTTGTATACAACATTGTGAGTTCGGCCCTCCAGTTGTAATATGACCAAGCTGTGCGCTGAGCTTACTCTTGAGCATGCAACGTACAGTTGGCCATGTGAACAGTAATCTTGTTTCAAATCTCACAGCTTGGATTGCTGCTGTCGGTTTGAGTTTCATGGTTTGTTTCAATTACGACAGTATTTGTAGGACTTGTGTTGAAGAGACATTCGGCATCTGTCAAGTGTTGTAAGTATACAACCGGTTTCATCGATAACTTCACATCCAGCTTTTGAGAGTTTAAAATTCATAAACATCAAAGTGTCCACTACTGAAATTGTCACCTGTCAATCTAAGATGTTTAAGAGGCATTGGCGGTTGTCGAAAGGTGTAAAATATTTGGCCATTTCGGTACACTTGAGAGCGACAACCGAACAATTCACCGGCAGCCATCAATGCACATGCAGAGCCATAGGTGAAGGGCTTAAGCATTTCACTCTTCTAGTGCTCCTGTGTAGTATAATTATCTCCTGTACTGTCATCAGTCCACACCTTGAACCTGTCCCAGTCATTTAATACATAAGACACAATGTTCCTCCGGATATCAAGACTGAGCCTGATATGGCCGTGCAATATGTAACAAAGAGAATGGAAAAGGTAGGTGCCATCTCTGGGCATGGAAACCACTCGGTAAGTGACAGTTCTTTGATCGATGGTGATCACCTTGATAGACATGTTAATGGGGGTATGGTTGGAATGATAAAGGAAATGGGTACCTGAACAATGTAAAGTAAGTCTAAAATACCTACACAATAACTATAATCGTAATAAACGAACAATAAAACAGCGGAGAAGCCATGGATTAAATAAAAAGCCTGTAGTTATCAGCAGGGAGACGTGAATCCCGTGGCGAAACAAGGAAGGGAATGTAGAGACTGGAGCAACGGACGGCCTTATATAGGCAGGCAGCCAACAACGTGGGAGGCATTGGGATGGGGGACCCAACACCGCCTCACACGGTGACCGAGCTGCAGGCTATGGACCTATATATGTACGTAAGTAGGATTCAGTTAGCGTAGGGAACCCGCGTACCATATTTCTTGAAGATGGGCCCATAAGTAACAAAGACCGTTGAAAAGTTCAATATGGCGGCCGACAGTGGCATCATACCACCGAAATAAGTACCAAATTTCAGCCTTCAACCTACACGGGAAATTGGAGAATTAGTGACGTTGGAAAGTTCAATATGGCGGCTGACAGTGGCATCATACCACCGAAATAAGTACGTACATCGGTTTCGGTTAGCGCAGGGAAGCCGGCTACCAAATTTCATGAAGATGGGGCCATAAATAAAAAAGTTCAACATGGCGGACGTTGTCGACCGTTATTGACCGTTATGACCGTTACATGTAGAATTTCGAAATGAAACCTGCTTAACTTTCCTAAGTAAGCTGTAAGGAATAAGCCTGCCAAATTTCAGCCTTCTACCTACACGGGAAGCTGGAGAATTAGTGATGAGTCAGTGAGTAAGTGAGTGAGTGAGTGAGTCAGTCAGTCAATGAGGGCTTTGCCTTTTATTAGTATAGATATATATATATTAACATGGTGTATATTATGCATAAACTTTCTGAACAAATAGGCCCTAGCCTAATGTTTCTAAATTGTTTACCTCTTTTGTAAGTCGCTTTAGATAAAAGTGTCTCCTAAGCAAATATTTTTTTTTTAAAATATGTAATTTTTTCATTTAACGTGGTGACCCCTTTTTGTGGAACTTGGTCCAGCTGCACCATTTGCAGTTTTACACCATATGGTCTATGGTAAATTTGCCAATGGAAAATTTCTGTGGTCCCCAAACCCATATGCATGCTTTTTTAGTTTGTTTTGGACAGTCTGGCATATTATGCCCATTTTATAAATATGTTTTTTTTATTTAATGCCTTTCCTTATTTTATTTTACTTTGTTTTTTTTTAATTCAAGGAGCAGTCTTTCCCACACTGCTTTAGTCAACAGTTTAAAAAATCTACACACCTTACTTTCTGTCCCTCATAGATTACATTTCTTTATCTGTTTAACTGTGTTCATGTAATAGCAGAGCTCTTGCAGTTTACTTTTATCTTCTTTAAGTGACCTGATTGTTTGGTGTTTTTCTCTAGCTACATTAATAGTTTTATCTAAGAAACACAAGGCTGATGAAAGAGTGGTTCCATATAGCTTTATCCCTTCTATACTTTCCCATTACAGTTTTGCAGATAACATTCTTATTTTTACAAACATCATAAAACCAAAATCATGTCATACTACCCTGCTTACTATTTTCATTATAATCAGAAGCAGACTTACCAAAGAGAATTGTATAAGTAAAATAAGGGATTTTATCAAAATTATTCTCCCTCTGCCTCCTCAAGACTATCATTACACATTCTTTTTTTTATCATGTTCTTCTCTACACTAATTCTTGATAACACTGATTCATCTTCATTTTTTTTCTGAGGTGCTGTCTGTTCATGTTGGGTTTTTACCTGGATGCTGCAGTTTTCCTCCATATCTCAAACACAAGTGTGTTAGATTAATTGATCATCTTAAATATAAAGAACCTATAATGACCTTATAAATTGGGCCTGTATGAGTTAGTGTGGATGTGCCCTGCAATCAATCTGGGGCCCATCCAGGACTGGTTCTTACCTTGCACCTGGAGATTAAACAGGCTTAATAATGATTGTTTATTGCTAAGAGTGTGATAATCAAACTGACTTTACAACACCTACAACAACAATTTATTTATTGTATAGCCCAAATCACACAAGGGATGCTTCAAAAGGCTTTAACAGGCCCCAGCCATCACTCCCTAAAAAGACAAGAAAAAAACTCCTTCAAAACAACCTTTTAGGAAAGAAAATGGAAGAAATCAGAGAAAAGGCAATTCAGAGAGAAAGACAGAGAGACATCCCACACTTCCAAGAAGGTTTGGAGCGCAAAAGGTGTTAAAAATTGAATAAACAGAACACAAGTGATCCTCGTCACAAAGCTTGATGGCCAATCTATCTATGGTCACATCAGAAATAAAAACAGTAGCCCAAAATACTTTGTTCTTGCAGAACGCTACTACTCACCAAGAGCAGGTGCAGAGCACCGTAATAACTCTCGAGGCAAAATGTAAGAATAGATGATACCACTCTCTAAATACAGAAATATCACATATGAGGATACAGATTTGCTCAAATACATTAAAAAAAGTAGAAACTAATTAACATAAATGAAAAACAACAACATCTGTCCGTCAGTTAAGTGTAGAACCACAGCCAGACTGTAGAAGAGGAGTCAGACAAGCCAGACACTGTTAGAGTCCTGGAGACCTCGGCCAACAAGCCATTCGACAGCTGAATCAGTGTTGGGCCGGCTAATGTAAACCAGGATGATTTACTGGGCTTTAATTACAGGTATTGCAAGCATCCTTTCTTGTACATTCTTCCTGTATTGTACCAATAGTTTATGCATCTGTTTCAGTCAGCTTCTTTTAAAATTAGTTTATGGCCTGAGAATGGAAAATAAGTACAGATGCCACAGAAATTGTTTTAATTAGTTCATAACCCGGAAACGGATGGACGGCGTTGGACTAAGAATTACAGAATTATTTTACAGCTTGAGAAAGGAGGAAGTATGGAGGTACTTAAAAGATCAAACACTTTGATCAGAGTCATTTCTCATCAGAACAAGACCGCCAATAAATGTGTGCAGTGTCACGTCCCGAAAGGCCATATGTGCATATGACCCATCTGAGGGACCAAAAAACATGATAAGTGGGCAGCAAAGAATGCGAAGCCAGAGATCGAGACACATGTGACTGTTTCATCTGGATGCTGGAGAACGTAATCTATGAATAACACTGATCACTAAATCAAAAGCCATCCAGGACAAACGTCCACTCCTTGACGTTTTCTGATTTTTGGTAAGCTTTTCTGAGATTGTTTATATTTAGACTTTTCTATTTATTTCATTTTCTTCTATTTGGTATTGTTAGACGGAATAATAAATGCAATGTTGCTTTTATATTTTCTGCACTTTATCTTTTATCTAGAATGATTGAAACAATAACAGAACGCCAAGTGCAAGGAAGATCACTAGTTTATTGCCATTTGGGTTTATCAAGGCTATTGAGGTTGCTCCTCAATAATTAGAACAACTTCTAAGTGGCATATAATCAAAAGTGTTGTGCTTTTATTTGTGTCACAATGACACCTACTGTACATGTTTGTTAGTGCTGGTGATACCTGGGCCATCTTAATGCATGGGCACAATGGCCACTGGCCAGGGGGCCCACAATGTTTCTGATGCCTACATATGTTTTAGTTTTGCTATGAAAACAGGGGCTCCAGCGCACTACTTTGCCTGGGGCCTAGGATGCTGGTAAGACAGCCCTTAGTGAGTCTCTATGTAAATAATTTTACCTAGAATATTGTGAGGTGACTGACAATGAGCATCACTCCAGACCTTGTCTGGATAGGATCTTTTTGTATGTGTGTGCATCTGTGTGTGTTAATCTTCAAGAACAGGAGTAGATGAACTTGATAAACGTACCTAGTAAGTCTCACAAACGTCACGATAATACAACAAGCTAGTGGCAGTATTAGGAGCTCAGGTTTCTTCTGTTGTTTTTAATGTTTTTCTTTGTTTATGTCATTGTCCTCACTCCTTTTCTTTTTGTTTGTCTATGTTTTGTAATGTGTTGTCTTTTTATCCCCTTTTCCTTACCATTACCACAGTCAGCTATTGCACACGTTTAATCAAGCAGGTACCTGAGAGCAGGACTCTCCCTAACCATTTTGGATCCTAGGTGAGGTTTTGCTCTGGGGACCTGACTAGCACAATGCAATAATGTATTGCGATATTTCCATGTTTCATCAAGATAGTCAACCTTTGAAATGCAGCTGAAAAGAAGCTGTAAAGCCTTTGCTAATGTCCAAAGAAGGCAGTAGCATCTCTCGAGTTTCTGGCTGAATCTCCTACCATTAAATTCACATGTGAACAGAATATGGCACACAAAAAAAACATTGGTAGTTTTTGCAGCAATCTGGCCAACACATCTTTATGCTTTCTCTTCACATTTGGCACCAGTGTCATATGATTGCCTTCTAAATTGGACGACTTAAGGGCAGCAAGAGGAGTGGAAAGCAGTTTCCAGTAGGAAGGACAAGAGCAGGAAGACCAAGAAAGTGGTGGAGAGATTTGGTGACAGAGGATCAGGGGGAAGAAACCTGGAAGAAGTGGCCCAGGATAGAGAGAAGTGGAGGAAGCTTTATTAACAGGCAGGGACGCAGAATTGAAGATGACAGAAGCATGGCTAACTAACTAAATCATCAAAAGGAATATTGGTAATTTGATTAATGAACTCAGTTTTATATTATATTCTTCCAACATAATTATTTGATTATTTGAATCTGTTGAATCTGTAATAAACAAGTAAGTTGAGCTGAGAATATAAATAACAAAACTAACCAGAAAAATAACTAAGTGAGAACAAAGATATAGTACATAGATAAATAAAATAATTCTTAGTTCGTTTTATTTTCTCTCTCTGGCTAATGATGGCTTGTTGTTAAATGTATGGACAGCTCTTTGAACCTCATATGAGAGTTCGCAGTGACATCTTCCAAATGTAAATTCTACACTTGGAATCATTTCCAGACCTTCTACCTGCTAAATAGTTAATGCAATAATGAAAGACCTGCAAACACCTGGCTGTGGAACAGGTTGTCAGTCGAATATCCAAATACTTTTGAGCCCCTGAAAATGGGGGGAGGTTGGGAGCACATAGTGATACAGCACGCTGCCGCACTCACCTCATGACAGACCACCTGGATTGGGACCCAAGTGCAGCCGTGTAAGTGCACCTTATATAGACAGATGTGTGCCTTTCCAAATCATGTTCAGTCAACTGAATTTACCACAGGTGGACTCCAGTTAAGCTCCAGAAACATCTCAAGGATGATCAGGGGAAACAGGATGAACCTGAGCTCAATTTTGAGCTTCATGGCAAAGGCTGTGAATACTTATGTACATGTGATTTCTCAGTTTTTTTATTTTTAATAAATTTGCAAAAAAATTCAAGTAAACTTTTTTCACGTTGTCATTATGGGGTGTTGTGTGTAGAATTATGAGGAAAAAAATGAATTTAATCCATTTTGGAATAAGGCTGTAACATAACAAAATGTGGAAAAAGTGCTGTGAATACTTTCCGGATGCACTGTATATATATAAATCCTGGGACAATGCTAGCTAGACTTTTTAGCCTGGGACGAGACGTAACGGACACACTTTGACATCCCGTGGAACGAGACTTGTGCCAAGAGATTTAACCACGTGCGGAGCCGGAAATAAAAGACAAGGAGTAGATGACAAAGTAGAACGTTGTAAAGAATTAAAAAATGTTGCTGCAATACACATGCAGAGCAGATTAAAGATAATGCAAGTACTAAAATTCGAAAGTCTCAAAAAAATGATAGTTAAGATCGCATTAGTGCAAAAAAATGGAAATGATTACTTGGTGAAATAACGGAACAGCGAAAAGAAATCGAATATATGGTTTGGATTTAAACTTTAAGTCGGAGACTTGTAGACTGTCTAATTTGTGTTGCCATCAGGGAAAAGTAGTTTCTTCCCAATGAAGTGGCGTATCCACGAGAATTAAAAGATTTGTTGTTTGGTTAAAGTGAAATGCACATACACAAGCGACAGAGACACAAGGTGGCTGGCACGTAGCACAGGCTGTGGGGGGTTGGCGAGCAAAGCGAGCAGGGGGCAAAGCCCCCTAGTACATATATATATACAGTTGTGCTTGAATGTTTGTGAACCCTTTAGAATTTTCTATATTTCTGCATAAATTCAACCTAAAACATCATCAGATTTTCACTCAAGCCCTAAAAGTAGATAAAGAAAAACCAGTTAAAGAAATGAGACAAAAATATTATACTTGGTCATTTATTTATTGAAGAAAATGATTGAATATTACATATTTGTGAGTGGCAAAAGTATGTGAACCTCTAGGATTAGCAGTTAGTTTGAAGGTGAAATTCGAGTCAGGTGTTTTCAATCAATGGGATGACAATCAGGTGTGAGTGGGCACCCTGTGTTATTTAAAGAACAGGATCTATCAAAGTCTGCTCTTCACAACACGTTTGTGAAAGTGTATCAAGGCACGAACAAAGGAGATTTCTGAGGACCTCAGAAAAAGAGTTGTTGATGCTCATCAGGCTGGAAAAGATTACAAAACCATCTCTAAACAGTTTGGACTCCACCAATCCACAGTCAGGCAGATTGTGTGCAAATGGAGGAAATTGAAGACCATTGTTACCCTCCCCAGGAGTGGTCGACCAACAAAGATCACTCCAAGAGCAAGGCATGTAATAGTCGGCGAGGTCACAAAGGACCGCAGGGTAACTTCTAATCAACTGAAGACCTCTCTTACATTGGCTAATGTTCATGTTCATGAGTCCACCATCAGGAGAACACTGAACAACAATGGTGTGCATGGCAGGGTTGCAAGGAGAAAGCCACTGCTCTCCAAAAAAAACATTGCTGCACATCTGCAGCTTGCTGAAGATCACGTGGACAAGCCAGAAGGCTATTGGAAGAATGTTTTGTGGATGGATGAGACCAAAATAGAACTTTTTGGTTTAAATGAAAAGCATTATGTTTGGAGAAAGGAAAACACTGCATTCCAGCATAAGAACCTTATCCCATCTGTGAAACATGGTGGTGGTAGTATCATGGTTCGGGTCTGTTTTGCTGCATCTGGGCCAGGACGGCTTGCCTTCATTGATGGAACAATGAATTCTGAATTATATGTGAAAATGTCAGGACATCTGTCCATGAACTGAATCTCAAGAGAAGGTCATGCAGCAAGACAACGACCCTAAGCACACAAGTTGTTCTACAAAAGAATGGTTAAAGAAGAATAAAGTTATTGTTTTGGAATGGCCAAGTCAAAGTCCTGACCTTAATCCAATCGAAATGTTGTGGAAGGACCTGAAGTGAGCAGTTAATGTGAGCAAACCCACCAACACCCCAAAGTTGAAGCTGTTCTGTATGGAGAAATGGGCTAAAATTCCTCCAAGCCGGTGTGCAGGAATGATCAAAAGTTTCCGGAAATGTTTAGTTGCAGTTATTGCTGCAAAGGGGGGTCACACCAAATACTGAAAGCAAAGGTTCACATACTTTTGCCACTCACAAATATATAATATTCGATCATTTTCCTTAATAAATAATTGACCAAGTATAATATTTTTGTCTCATTTGTTTAACTGGTTTCTCTTTATCTACTTTTAGGACTTGAGTGAAAATCTGATGATGTTTTAGGTCATATTTATGCAGAAATATAGAAAATTCTAAAGGGTTCACAAACTTTCAAGTACAACAGTATATATATTGTGGAAGATTGCTGGGGGGAGACCCGGCCCGGATGCCTCGGAGGACCGGAAGAGGGCTTACACCCACCTTAGACCACATGGGGGTGACCACCCTTGTTGCAATGGGGACCATGGGTACAAAGCTTTGAAGCTGGACCCTGTAGGGGCCCGTGGTCACCGCCAGGGGGCACCCCAATGCCTTGGGGACCCTTGACCCCAGCACTTCCGCCACACCCAGGGGGAAGAAGAGCAGGGACACCTGGAGTGCTTCTGGGAATGCAGCCGGCACTTCCGCCACTCTGGGGCATGTTGGTGGGAGATTGCCGGAGCACACCTGGAGCACATCTGGGGGCTTATAAAAGGGTCCACCTCCCTTCAGACAAGGGCTGGAGTCGGGAGTGAGGAAGACAAGGTCTGGGAGGAGGCGGCCTGAAGAGTGAAGGCATTAGTGTTGTGGCCAGGACTTTGGGGGTTTTGAGGTGCACTTTATGAACTGTAAATATGTATAATAAACATGTTGTGGGTGATGTCAATGTGTCTGCCTGTCTGTGTCCGGGCCGGCTACCACAATATAAATATATATATATATATATATATATATAAAGAGAGAGAGAGAGTGATCGGTTTACAGGCTAAAATAGTGTTGTTTCTTAGTCGGAGCAGGGGTTCACACTGTCATCTGATCCTTGATGTCACTTCTGGCACCCTCTGATGACGTGATGTTAAAATTCAAATGACCTGTATCATCATTGTTTAATTTGATGTCAACATTTTCAAATTTTTTCATAGTATTTTTAAATTTGTCACTTTGAATTTTGATATCCTCATTTTAAAACTGGATATGAGCATTCCGAAAAAGGCCCACATAATTCTCATAGACATTTGACAGACACCCCCAAACAGAAACGTGCATGTGAAAACTGAGTGGCAACAGCTTTACTGTGAAAGAACAAACATCCGCTTTCTGCATACATGTAGGCGTGTGTACTCTGTGTCCTCTGAAATATGTGGGAGCTTTTCAAGCGCACGACTTTGGGAGGAGATGTAAACTGCAGCACCAGGGAAAGCCTATGCAAAGACAGAGACAATTAGTACACAAAATCAGAGCCTTCTACGACAGAGCATTGTTCCTGCATGAAGCTTGGCCACCTTTCCACTATTTTAATACACACCTTCTTTTAGACTGATGTTTAACCCAAGTCATGGATTTATTCAAAAAATTTACCTTTGATACCTTTAACCCTGGTAATTTTGATTAAAAAGCTTCTGGTTTTGAAGGAACTGGTAGTTATTATATTGTCTTGTTATATATATATTTTATTTGAGTACCTTTTAGTCAAGGAAGTGTTAAAGCAAATTCTATATTTGTAATGTGCAAGTTTGTTGAGCTCCTAGTCATAGTCACAGGCTGCTTTACTTACTTGATGTTTATACTGTACAAGTACTTAGTAATGTTTCTATGTATTTGTATTTACAGTTCATGTGATTAAACATTCTCAACATCACCCTGTGGTTCTGAGAGTTATTGCATGAAAGTGTTTAGATTACCGGATAACTGAATAGCAGATTCAGTGAGGACAGTATAGGAACATTATCCATCCATCCATCCATCCATCCATCCATCCATCCTCTTCCGCTTATCCGAGGTCGGGTCGCGGGGGTAGCAGCTTAAGCAGAGAGGCCCAGACTTCCCTCTCCCGGCCACTTCTTCCAGCTCTTCCGGGAGAATCCCAAAGGCGTTCCCAGGCCAGCCGGGAGACATAGTCCCTCCAGCGTGTCCTGGGTCTTCCCCGGGGCCTCCTCCCGGTTGGGCGTGCCGGAACACCTCACCAGGGAGGCGTCCAGGAGGCATCCTGATCAGATGCCGAGCCACCTCATCTGACTCCTCTCGATGGGAGGAGCAGCGGCTCTACTCTGAGTCCCTCCTGGATGACTGAGCTCCTCACCCTATCTTTAAGGGAAAGCCCAGACACCCTGCGGAGGAAACTCATTTCAGCGCTTGTATTAGCGATCTCGTTCTTTGGTCACTACCCATAGCTCATGACCATAGGTGAGGGTAGGAGCGTAGATCGACTGGTAAATTGAGAGCTTTGCCTTACGGCTCAGCTCCTTTTTCACCATGACAGACCGATGCAGAGCCTGCATCACTGCGGATGCCGCACCGATCCGCCAGTCGATCTCACGCTCCATTCTTCCCTCACTCGTGAACAAGACCCCGAGATACTTGAACTCCTCCACTTGGGGCAGGATCTCTCCCCCAACCCTGAGAGGGCACTCCACCCTTTTCCGGCTGAGGACCATGCTCTCGGATTTGGAGGTGCTGATTCTCATCCCAGCCGCTTCACACTCAGCTGCGAACCGATCCAGAGAGCTGAAGATCACGGCCTGATGAAGCAAACAGGACAACATCATCTGCAAAAGCAGTGACCCAATCCTGAGTCCACCAAACGGACCCCTTCAACACCCTGGCTGCGCCTAGAAATTCTGTCCATAAAAGTTATGAACAGAATGGGTGACAAAGGGCAGCCCTGGCGGAGTCCAACTCTCACTGGAAGCGGGCTCGACTTACTGCGGCAATGCGGACCAAGCTCTGACACGGTTGTACAGAGACCGAACAGCTCTTATCAGGGGTCCGGTACCCCATACTCCCGAGCACCCCCACAGGATTCCCGAGGGACACGGTCGAATGCCTTTTCCACAAAACACATGTAGACCGGTCGGGCAAACTCCCATGCGCCCTCCAGGACTCTGCTAAGGGTGAAGAGCTGGTCCACTGTTCAGCGACCAGGGCGAAAACCACACTGTTCCTCCTGAATCCGAGGTTGACTATCCGGCGGACCCTCCTCTCCAGAACCCCGAATAGACTTTTCCAGGGAGGCTGAGGTGTGATCCCTCTATAGTTGGAACACACCCTCCGGTCCCCTTTTAAAGAGGGGACCACCACCCGTCTGCCAATCCAGAGGCACTGTCCCGATGTCCATGCGATGTTGCAGAGGCGTGTCAACCAAGACAGTCCTACAACATCCAGAGCCTTAAGGAACTCGGGCGATCTCATCCACCCGGGGCCCTGCCACCAAGGAGTTTTTTGACCACCTCGGTGACTTCAGTCCCAGAGATGGGAGAGCCCACCTCAGAGTCCCCAGGCTCTGCTTCCTCGTGGAAGGCATGTTAGTGGGATTGAGGAGGTCTTGAAGTACTCCTCCCACCGACCCTAGCGTCGAGTGAGGTCAGCAGCGCACCATCCCCACCATATACGGTGTTGACACTGCACTGCTTCCCCTCCTGAGGCGCGGACGGTGGACCAGAATCTCCTCGAAGCCGTCCGAAAGTCGTTCTCCATGGCCTCTCAAACTCCTCCCATGCCCGAGTTTTGCCTCAGCAACAACGAAGCAGCGTTCGCTTGGCCTGCGGTACCTATCAGCTGCCTCCAGAGACCCACAGGACAAAAAGTCCTATAGGACTCCTTCTTCAGCTTGACGGCATCCCTCACGCGGTGTCCACCAGCGGGTTGGGGATTGCCGCCACGACAGGCACCGACCACCTTGCGGCCACAGCTCCGGTCAGCCGCCTCAACAATAGAGGCACGGAACATGGCCCATTCGGACTCAATGTCCCCACCTCCCTCGGGGCGTGGTTGAAGTTCTGCGGAGGTGGGAGTTGAAGCTACTTCTGACAGGGGACTCTGCCAGCCGTTCCCAGCAGACCCTCACAACACGTTTGGGCCTACCAGGTCTGACCGGCATCTTCCCCCACCATCGAAGCCAACTCACCACCAGGTGGTGATCAGTTGACAGCTCCGCCCCTCTCTTCACCCGAGTGTCCAAGACATATGGCGCAAGTCCGGCGACACGACCACAAAGTCGATCATCGACCTGAGGCCTAGGGTGTCCTGGTGCCAAGTGCACATATGAACACCCTTATGCTTGAACATGGTGTTCGTTATGGACAATCCATGGCGAGCACAGAAGTCCAATAACAAAACACCGCTCGGGTTCAGATCGGGGCCATTCCTCCCAATCACGCCCTTCCAGGTCTCACTGTCATTGCCCGTGAGCATTGAAGTCTCCCAGCAAAGCGAGGGAATCCCAGAAGGTATGCCCTCTAGCAACCCCTCAGAGACTCCAAAAGGGTGGATACTCCAAACTGCTGTTGGCATACGCACAAACAACAGTCAGGACCCTTCCCCACCCGAAGGCGGAGGAGGCCACCCTCTCGTCCACGGGGTAAACCCCAATGCACAGGCTCAGTGGGGGCAATAAGTATGCCCACACCTGCTCGGCCTCTCACGGGGCAACTCCAGAGTGGTAGAGAGTCCAGCCCCTCTCAAGGAGATTGGTTCCAGAGTCCAAGCTGTGCGTCGAGGTGAGTCCGATTATATCTAGCCGGAACCTCTCGACCTCGCGCACTAGCTCAGGCTCCTTCCCCTTCAGAGAGGTGACATTCCACGTCCCAAGAGCCAGTTTCTGTAGCCGAGGATCAGACCGCCAAGGTCCCCGCCTTCGGCCACCACCCAACTCACACTGCACCCAACCTCCTTGGCCCCTCCCATAGGTGGTGAGCCCATGGGGAGGAGGACCCACGTTACCTCTTGGGCTGTGCCCGGCGAGCCCATGGGTGCAGGCCCGGCCACCAGGCGCTCGCCATCGAGCCCCACCTCCAGGCCTGGCTCCAGAGGGGCCCGGTGACCAGCGTCGGGCAAGGGAAAGCGTCATCCAAAGGTTTCGCTCATCATTGGAGGTTTGTTGAACCGCTCTTTGTCTCATCCCTCACCTAGGACCAGTTTGCCTTGGGTGGCCCTACCAGGGGCATAAAGTATAGGAACATTAGGGTGACAGAAAAGTTTGTAATACATATTGTGATGGACGGCAGGGCCTCTTTCTCTGCCAGGACACCTCCATAATGGAAGGACTGGGGGAGTGGACATGTACAGGGCACTACCTCGCCTAGGGCATTAGATGGCGGCAGTGGTGCCTCGGATTCCCACAGTGCTTCATGGGAGTTGGAGTTCGGTACTGTGCTGTTGGGTTCTGTGGGGGCCGCCAGGGAGTGCTGCAGGAGTAGCGGAGCTCTACTATGTCAGGCTTTCGCCACACCCAGGAGTACTTCCAGATCATGCTGATGGGACACCTGGAATGTTAAAAGGGACTGCCTTTACTTCAGAGTCAGAGTCGGGAGGGAGAAGATGGAGCTTGCTGGAGGAGGAGTGGAGGCAGAAGGAGAGAAAGAAGAGAAGAAAAGTGCTGTGTGCTGCTTTATTTGTGCTCAGTACTTACTGTGACTGTGCTTTGCAGGTGAGAAATATTTGGGAAGAGTTTCCCACAGCTAAATAAAAGCCTGTGTTGTGCTGGAACTTGTGTCTGTGTCTGTCTGTATTTGGTGTTTGAGGGGGTGTTGTGTCTCCCGGTGTCCACAACAGATAAATAGAAATGTATTTGGTCCCTTGCGGAAATTTGGCTTTTTTACAGAAGCTTGTTAAATAAATACATACATAAATAAGTGAGTACATAAATAAATATTTCCACCAGTAGGGGGCACCACTAAGTCCCCCAAACCCAACCCCAGACACACAAGACCCTATACAGCTCCAATAATACAATAATCTCAGCCAAAGTAAACACAAATCTAATGCCTCCTCTTGTCTCCTTCTCTCTTCCAGTGAGTGTCGCCCACTGCTCCCCAACTCTGACTCTCTGAGGTATGGTGGTGGGCTCCTTTTAAGCTGGACTCAGGAGTACTTCTGGTGGCATGTCATGACTTGTTGGAAGCACTTCCAGGTTATACAGAAAGCAGGGAGGTCCTCCTTCGACAGCACCCTCTATTGTCACCCAAGGACCCCTACAGGGTTGTGTTTCTGGACTTCAGTTCTCTTGCAGCCCTGCGGATGCCCATACTGGGACCACTTGCAAGGAACACTGTCACCAGTTCATCCTTCCTTCCAGCATCCCACCTAGGATGGGAATTCAATCAATCAATCAATCAACATTTATTTATATAGCACATATTCATACAAAAAAATGTAGCTCAAAGTGCTTTACAAAATGAATAGAGAAATAGAAGACACAATAAAAAATAAACATAAGTCAATATTAATTAACATAGAATAGGAGTAAGGTCTGATGGCCAGGGTGGACAGAAAAAACAAAAAAAAAACTCCAAAGGCTGGAGAAAAAAATAAATAAATAAATAAAATCTGTTGTAAGACATCATGGCCAGGTAGTGTCTGCAAGCTGGCCATCCTTCTTCCCAGCCAGGCAATAAGTCGTCCTCGATCTTGGCACTTACAACATGTACACACACTTTGGTCTGATCAAAGAGGAAAATTAAAAAGAAAGAAAACTTCGAACTTGAAAGTCCCACTCCCCGTGAGGCATTATGCATGCGTATTGCTGTTGGTACAAAGGAGCTCTTAAGGGTCACCACATGCCCGATATTCAATAAACAACATGACCATGGCTATGCAATGATAAATGGAAGCACCAGAATAATAAAATTAATAATCAAGTTGAAATAAATACACAAAAATTCTAGAGATGACATTAAATGACATTAATTGACTGCAAGGAAGTTACTATGGGGAGGTGTGCCATAGGGTTAGCAATGTAGATTTTTTAATTATTATTTAGCCTGCTTTCAGTTGTTTAAAGAGGTGCAGAAGTGCCATCCGGTAAAGGCAGATCTACTCAGGGCAGTCCACCCTCTTTTGATCACTTGATAAAAAGGAAAACTTAAAGAAGAAAGAATACAAGTTAGTTCCCTTACTGTGAGGGAGAGAAAGAGGAAAGAAGTGAGTCCTGGGCAGCTTGTGCTCAGTGTATGAGATGGGCTCACTTTGAAGGGTGTAATGCGCAGCAGGCTGGTTACAGATTGGACTCCCTTCCCGTGGCTGGCTAGGAGGCACAGGAAGAAAATGAACCTGAAAACAGGCAGGAGGTCCCCTGCCTACCCAAAGATCAGGGCATAAGATGCCATATAAGGAATGGGTATGCTGGAAGCCCAGCGGGAAATAATCGTGGATCACTACCTGGCCAGGAGGCCAGTTTAAATGAAGGACAGGGGGAGCAGAATTATTATATACTCCTCTGAACTGCTAGATGGCAGCATCCCTGGGAACAGGTGCACAGTATGCTGGGGGTTATAGTGCTGTAGAGCGGCCTTTGTGGGGTTCCCTGGGTGGCACCAGGTGTGCTGTCTCGGGCTATGCTCCATGGTCTTTGGGACTTCTGACCAACCCAGAAGTGCTTCCATTAAGCACTGGAAGTACTGTCAGGTCCATGAGAAAAGGAATTGCCCTTTCATATCCAGGTGAGTCAGAGTTGGGATGAAGGAGGACAATGCTTGCCTGGAGGTGTGGAGGAGATTAGAAAAAGACAAAAGAGAGGTACTGTGTGTGTTGCAAATGTTGCAAACCATTGTAAGGATTATTGTGTTTAATAAATTACTTATTTGAGCCTAGGACTTGGGTCTCTGAGGTGATGTCTCATGTTTGGGAGGCTGCAGTGCCCTCTACTGTCCACAAATGATAAACAACTGGTCCGAGTTGCTAGAGGCAATGACACAACCAAAATATCACATGGCTGCAATAAAGCACAGTGTTTAGGTTGGAATAATTGGCCTTGTAAGACACAGTGCCCTTTAGTGTAGTGCGCAGAGTCTTAGATGCAGAAGGCAGACTGCGGAGCCAGAATGGAAGTGCAGAATATACCCACAGAATACTAGAAGGCAGGCAAGCCCTATATGAATAAAATGTATTATTATTATTAAGTGCCAGAGAAATGTGCTGCTCTATTTAGAGGGATGGGGTAACTAAAGTGGGTTGGAAATGGTTGTAAGTATGGAAATATATTTACTGGATATTTTATATACAATCACACTGGATAATTAGAATACAGCATGCACAGAAATTAGAATGTCTATTATGCCTAAGCAGTTGTTTTACTATGTAATTCTGCACCTTATAAGACATTGTTATTTGTAAAGTGTAGTGTAATCTCACCACCAGTATGGCTTAAGCACTGAATTGTACTGAGCCTTAGATAGTCAAAACACTGGATTGCACTGATAGACACTGATGAGTCTTACATGTAACTACTCCACCAAAGTAAAACGACACCTTGGGAGACTGGGTGGAGGATTAGCAATAAGGGGGCTTGGTTGAAAAGGATAGGAGACAAAGATGGCACAATGCCAAAAGGTGTTATCTATTAGCATAAAGAATAGTGGGCATGGATGGGCATAACCTAATGAGAAGTGGGCTTGACTGAAGGGTGATTAGACGAAGGTGGTGAAATGCCATTAGGTTGTAACGAATCAGACCTGAAACAAAATTGATGGCTTAGGATATAGCGGGTTGGATAATGGATGGATGGATGATTGATAATATTTAAATTTCGAGTGAATCTCTCTGTACTTATTTGTTCCTGGGACTTGGTGGCATTTGAGGTTTGGGGTGCTGCAATGCCCCCTACTGCTCACGTCTTCTCTTGACACACATTGATTAGGCAAGAATAAATCTCCATAAGTGTATTTTTTCCTCTAGTGTTAAAAATTCAATGATAGCGTAACACATTTTTTGGTTTTATAGAATTATGGAATTAACACGCAATGTAATGCCCATTGCAGATCCTACAAACCAACAAAATGAAGAATCACTGAATAATAAGAGACAAACACATTTGAAGGTTAATATTTTTTGAAAAAAAAAAAGATTTATTTTTAATTCTCATATAACAAAGTAATTCCGGATCAAATGCTGGCTTACTCTGTAACATTGTTTGTTTCTGAAGAGTACATCAGAGGTGCACTAAGTCATCTCAACAGAGCATGAGTAGCTATGCAGCTGAACATCCACCTTAAATGTGTGTGATGCTTCAGCTGACCACTGCATCCCTACAATACGTTGCTGTTAAACCAATTTCCGTAAGTAAGATTACTATAGGGGTCATTTGAGAAGCTGCTGGTATGGTGTCCAACCCCTCCACCAGAATATTCTTACTTCAAGACCCATCTTGCCCAACACAAGTGGGAAGCGCTGGATGATTGTCTGAAAGTTATTGCTTGTCAACATGAGAAAACCCTGCTTGGTATTAAATTAACTGGGAGATGTGGACGGAAGACCATAAAAGTGAAGAGTTGGCAAGGCCAATCTTCACAAAACACAACCAACTGGTGATGGGATGCAAACTCTGTTGTGTGGGGGCTTTTGGACCCAAGTGTGTTTGTGAAGAAAACACAAACAGTGCTAACAGATGAGAGCAAGGTGAGGGGAAACCCGTACACCCTTAAATGAATGTGTGTGGTCATGGCGGGACATATTGACCCTGATTGTGTACACGGGAGGAGAGTTGCATGGAATCAGATGTTGAATGTTGTACAGGATGGTGTGAGAGCCCCAGTGTATTAGAGATTCTCATGGAACACAATTTGCATAGAGGTGGGTGTGCATGCAAGTGTTTGTGAATAGAAGGTAAGGGTAAGCATTGTGTTATTAGTTTTTGTCCAAAGGGGCACAACAAGCCCTGTGTCCATGGTGTGAACGGCTCCATTGTTCCCCTTAGCTTGAGGACCAATATGAATTATATATACATGTACAGATAATATATATATCATTTATCAGCATGCTTCTTTGAAATTATGAAATTTACAATGTTGAGTATAATAAAACATACATTTTAAACAAATAAAATGTAGACAGGAGGTTCTGTTTCTTTAAACATGAGGGAAGTGGCCTTCAGTTGTGACACCTGGAGCAAAGCAGTGTCACATTAATGCAACTCGAGTAGAACTCCAACAGATCTTGAAGCCGACCTTGTCCTTTTCCAAATGCACTTCTTGTTCTGGGCTTGACATCCATAAATGTGGTAGGCTACTCTCCTAGGGTGTGCTTCTCACAGTCCTCTTCATGTCTCACTTGCTTCCTCCTGTCACAGTTCAATGTATAATGAAATGGACATGCAGTAGACTTCCAGGACCTTCTAGTCCAGCCAGTGCAGGTGCAACTGAGACATCCCCTATTGGGAGTGGTCATGAGGGGCTACATTGTGAGCTGGAAGTAAATCGTAGTGACCCGGGATGTGGCTGTTTTTTGGAAGGTCATATGGGTTCTGCATGTAGTTGGTATTCGTTCCATGAAGCATGGTACCAGTGGGCTCTGCAGAAGAGCAGATTTTGAGAATGAGATTTACAGTGATTGTTCTTCCAACAGCCCATGGCGACCTAGGGTTACACTTACCCACTTCATAAACATTCTTTTTGGCCATGGGAGAAGAGGGCACCTGAGTAAAAGGCCCATCTCGGTGTGCCGGAGACTTCATCTCCACATAACTGCTCTCGGCGTGCTTGCAGGCCAGACTGGGAGGGTCCTTGATGGTGGCATATGGGTTCTCGCTGCTGGTCAACGAGCAGCTGCTTGAGCTGCATACTGACCCTTTTATGTAATCTGGAAAGAGAGACCGGACAGAATGGTTCAGTTTGGGAAAAGCAGGCATTGGTGTGCATGCACTAATACAGCTATACACCTAAGCTGTATGAGCCGTACAGAAGCCCTACAGAAGGGAGTACAGCAAAGCAGATAAGCTTCCATAAACTGTAGTGTGGCCGAATGTAAGACACAGAGACTGGGTTATGGTCAACCTGCGATATGGTGCATGGGTGAAGGAGTAAAGAAGTGGAGATTATAATTCATACATGTGAGGGGTGATCAAAAGATTTTGAGTCTATTAAGATGAAGACCAGTAAAACCAAATATGTTTCATTCTTAAACAGAATCCTCATACATTGGTGAAAATGTTTCCATGCCACTCAGGTACAAGGTTTTGTCCTGTTTGTGTAATCCAGGCAGTGAGAGTGGCGGCACTGATGTAAGCTTAAAGAGTTTTCCTTATCATTTATTCTGATGGAATTCCCCAAACACCAAGATATTGACCAGTTTACCTTGGGCTGTGATACATGTAATCAAAATGGACTTCACTATCAACATCATAAAAAAACGTACATAAGATCTGCTTTGCATTGACTTGGAACTTGAATTTCATGGGTGCTGATGATGATGAATCACCATGCATCCATTAGTTTGATCATAGTTTGGCCTCAGGATCATGCTTTTCCAAGTTTTTGTTCCAAGAATTAAATGTCTCCTAATACAAATTCATTAGCTCATGATTCCCCTTGGAACATTGGGTGCAACGATGCTTCATTATTGAAGTCAATATTCTGGGCATTCAACATTTCCTGACCCTGATCTTGTTTAATTGTTCAGAAAGAATGGATTCTAACGCCTTTAGAATCTGCTATATCATGAATTGTCACTCATTGAAGCCCCATTATGAATCATTCCTTGGTGGAATCATTTTCTTCTGTTGATATCAACACAACTTGTATCATCTATAAGAGATGTTCATCCGTGATGGAATTTCACAGCACATCTCTTCACTGTGACATGTGATAATCTCCAGATAGTGTACTTTACCTCTAGTGTAAGAAATTCAACGATAGCATAATACATAGTTTTTTTTGGCATTCATGTTGACATCTGAAAAAAATTAACGTCTATCCAGTATTTAAAGGCAAAAAGTGTTTTTCTTTGGTATGCATATTTACACTGTTGAAAACTATCTTTGGTAAAGTCTGCATAGATATTTCATTTGTACAGGCCAAGTCCACTGTCCATATTTCATTTAGAAATGTTCACCCTTCAGGTGCCTTGCTTTATTAGGGGGAGGCATTTTGTTGGACTTAGCAAAATGTATACAAAGTCGCTCCCCATAGTGGGTTTAGTCAGTGAAATTATGGTTTGGAGCCAAAATGTGTCCTGCTGGGAAATTTATTTAGTGACTATACCTGCACTTTATTCCACCTGCTGAGTGACAGGTAGGCCTACTAGTAGCCATAAACCACATATTCAGTTATTGTAGTCCAGGGTTGCTCATGTTTCGCAACTTACAAAGTCATCACAGTAGAATAACCTTTTTGAGATCGAATTCCAACCTTTTAGTTAGCCCTGTAGACCACCTTGGAGTATGGCTAATCAGCATCACACTTTAAAGGCTGTTCAGAGAGTTGATGGGCTTTGGGCACGTACAATTACAAATGTCTGGCTCATCTGCCCATTAACACATTTCACAGGCATAATTAAACAGGATATATTAGAAATACTGGAAACAAATTACAGAATCTGGATATGAGGTCATGAAATGTAACTCATGGTGAAAATCAGGGCTACACAGAATATGGGGATGAGTAGGGTTTGAAACCTACACAGCCTCTATATCGTTTTTGAACTCATTCATTTCCATTATAGAGTCATAGGAAACTGGAGTATCATATAAAATTATGGCTGTCATCTCAGGACACAATCATACATATCCACATTACACTCTATTAAGAATTAGGCTAGAAGATACGAGACAGAACCAGAGCACATGGAGAGAATCCATACAGTCAGGTCCAGAAGTATTTGGCCAGTGATACAATTTTCATAATTTTGTCTTTGTGCGCCACCACAATGGATGTCAAATGAAGCAATCAAGATGTGATTGAAGCGTAGACTTGCAGTTTTAATTTAAGGCATTTAACAAAGACATTAAATGAGCCATTTAGAGAAGACACACATATTTATACATGGTCCCCCCCCCCCACCCCCATTTTCAGGGACTGAAAAGTATTTGGACAAACTAACATAATCATAAATATAATGATCATTTTCAATATTTGGATGAAAATCCTTTACAGTTTGTTTTGGCTCATTGTCCATCTGTACTGTGAAGCGTTGTCTCTATCAGTTTTGCAGCATTAGGCTGAATCTGAGCAGAGAGTCCCTGTAAACTTCGGAAATCATCCTGCTACTTCTGCCAACAGTAATGTAAGGAATAAACACCAGCGACCCACTTCCATTAGCAGTCACTCATGCCCATGCCATTACACTACCGCCACCATGTTTCACAGATGATGTGGTTTGCTACAGATCATGAGCCATTACTTCTCTTCTCCATATTCTTCTCAGTTCATCATTCTGGTTCATTGATCTTAATTTTATTTGTCCAAAGAAAACTTCTCCAAAGATTGGACTGGTTTTCTTTAAATATTTTCTGGTAAAGTCTAATCTGTCATTCTCTTCCTATGCTTAAGGCTTAAAAGTGGTTTGCACTGTGTAGTAAACCCTCTCTATATACTTTTGTGAAGTCTTCTCTTGATTGTAGACTTTGGTAATGATAGGCCTACAAACCAGAGAGCGTTCTTGGTGTGGTTAAATGTAATGCATTGGTTTTCCTTCAAGGACAGAATTCTGCAACCATCCAGCACAATTGTCTTCCATAATTGTCCAGGCCTGCTGGTGTTGCTGAGCTCACAAGTGCATTACTTCACTTTAAGAATGTACCAGATGGTTCAACTTCACCACTCCTGGTGTTTCTGCTATCTCTTGGATGGGTTGGTTTTGTTTTCTCTGCCTAATGATGTTGTGTTGTTAATAACATGGACAGCTCTTTGGACTTCAATTTGAGAGTTAACAGCGACAGTTTCCAAATGAAAATTCCACACATGGTATCAACTCCAGACCTTCTACCTGCTTAATAGTTAATGAAATAATACGGGACCTCCTCACACTGTTAGTCAAATGTCTAAACACTTTTGAGCCCCTGAAAATATAGGAACATGTAAAAAAAATGTCTGCCATTCCTAAATGGCTCATATGATATTTCTGTTAAACCCTCTGAATGAATGCTGAAAGCCTACACTTCAATCATGTCATTATTTATTCATTTCAAATCCATTGTGGTGGCATACAGAGCCAAAATTTGGAAAATTGTGTCACTGTCCAAATACTTAGGGACCTGACTGTATGGTTATTGGAGAATACTTACTCAGTCATTGACGTGGTAAGAATCAAACCCTGGTTCCTTTGAGCTATAAACTAAGAGTACTAACTGGCCTGTTGTCAGGCCACTCAAATAGGCAACCCAACAAATGTGCATCTACAGTACCTGCCAGACCTTGGTCTACAATGTATGTGTTGTACTGGCGCTCTACTCCAGCAGCACCTGCGTTATGAAAATTAAAAGGCATTAGGAAGTACGTGCATAAGAAAATATAAAGCGTTCAGGCAGTCAGTGCATTTAGTTGCACAAATCTCTAGGTTGTGTACCACACTTTTAGGACCAGGAGCCAGCACACTACGTTATACAAAGATACCCTGTGTTACACACATAGACATCAGGGAATCAGTACAGTGGTTTATACAGTGCCTTCCATAATGTTTGGGACAAAGACACATTTATCCTTGATTTTCCCCTCTGTTGTACAGCTTAAAATTACAAATAAAACAATTCAGACGTGATTAAAGTGCACATTGCAGACTTTAGTTTAAGAGTACTTGCGCAAGTTTCAGTCACGACATGTAGAAATAACAACACTTTTTCTACATGGTCCACCCTATTTCAGGGCACCATAAAGTTTGGGTCAGTTGGCATCACAGATGTTTGTGATTTCTCATTTGTGTTTTATGACTTCATAAGATACCTCGGCTTGAGGACACGAGCTGTGCCAATGAAAGTCAAAGAAGCCATTATGAGGCAGAAAAACAAGAATCAAACTATTTGAGACATCAGTAAAGCCTTAAGATGACCTCAATCAACTGTCTGGAACATCACTAAGAAGAAAGAATGGACTGGTGAGCTCAGTAATCACAAAGGGACTGGTAGGCCAAGGAAGAAATTCACTGCTGATGACAAAAGAATCCTCACTATGGTAAAGAAAAAGCCAGAAACAGTCTTCAGGAGGCAGATGTCAGAGATGACTATCTGCAGAAGACTTCATGAACAGACATACAGAGGCTACACTGTAAGATGACAACCACTAGCTAGCCACACAAACAGGATGACCAGATTACAGTTTGTGAGAAAGGACTTAAAAGAGCCTGCAGAATTCTGGGAAAAGGTCCTGTGGATAGACAAGACAAAGATGAACCTGATCAGAGTGATGGAGTGTGGAGACCAAAAGATACTGCCTAAGATCCAAAGCAGACCACCTCATCTGTTAAACATGGTTGGGGTGTTATGGCTTGGGCATGTATGGCTGTCACAGGTCCTGGCACAATTCTCTTCATTGATGACAGAACTGCTGACGGCAGTCAAACAATGAACTCTGAGGTGTACAGAAACATCTGATTTCGTTAAGTTCTAGTAAATGCCTCTAAACCCATTGGATATGACTTCATCCTACAACAAGATAATGCTCTAATCATACTGTTGATGCAACACAGGGGCTTTTCAAAGCTAAAAAATGAAACATTCTTGAATAGCCAAGCCAGTCACCCAGTTTCAATCCAATTGAGCAGGGAATCCATATGCTGAAAACGTAAGGGGGCAAGCCCCCAAAACAAACAGGAGCTGAAGATGGCTGCATTAGAGGCCTGGCAGAGCATCACCAGAGAAGACCCTCAGCACCTGGTGATGTCTATGAATCACAGACTTCAAGCAATCATATCTGACAAAGTCCTAAATATGTGGGCTTTAACAGGCCTGCCATTGCAGCTGTGTCCTAAACACTGTGGTGCCCAGACAGGGGAGGAGCGGGGGCTTGTAGAAAAAGTATTATGTGACTGAAATGTGTGCAAATCAACTGAAGTGACAGTCTGCAATGTGCACTTTAATCATGATGTCTGAATATTTTGATCTGTAATCTTAAACTGTGGAGCAGAGGAGAAAATCAAGGAAAAATGTGTCTTTGTTCCAAACATTGTGGAGGTCACTGTATATGCACAATTACTGACAACCAAGTCAGAGTTATTTGACCAAAAGAACAGCCTTTTTATATTTTGTGCCCAGCTTCCCAGCACATTCAGGTGGTCTTGTCATGCACACAACTAGTATTAAACACCAAAGACTGCGTTTGCAACTCACCAAGATCATTCAGGTTGCAGTATGGCCTCCAGGCAGCACTATCTCTGGCTGTCTTTCTACTCTTAAGCTGTAAGAAACATAAAAAAGTGCAATGTGAGCATGCTGGTACAAAGTGTGCCTGCAGTCAGGGAAGATTCTTAGGATAGGATTTCAATAGAATTGAAATTAAATTGCAGATAGATGGCCTCAGAAAGCATCTCCTTTGGTTGTTCTATGTAAAGAAATTAGGGCCATACTCCACTTGCTTACCTTAGGAAGCTTTGAGAAAATCATTTTATACCTTACTGCTGGGGTTCCTGCTCAGACTGCTGGCACCCTGAGATAAAGTGTGGTAACTTGGATTTGAGAAATAGTGTCCATTGGCACTGCTATGGGAGGCATCTGGGGAGAAAATACATCGACAGCAAACATCTCAGAAGCATGACAGTAGAGTCTCGCTTTAATGGGAAAAAGCTATGTACAGATACAGAACACACTAATGTACTAAACATGTGCGGGGATACCCAAACACACACAGAGGAACTCAGAGATATACTGGTGTCAGACAAATAAATAAATGAAGGCATTTTAAAACACTGCAACATACAGAACACTCTAGCACAGTGGTTCTCAACCTTCTTGGCCTTGGGACCCAGTTTTAGCTGTTTTTGTTCAGTTTTAGCAGTAATTTTAATATAAACTAGCCACCTTTTTCTTTTCAATTTCACACATTAACAAATAACAGTAAATACATATTCATCATTGATAAAGATTGTACGTAATAGATGAAATATGTAAGGTATTCATCCAAACATAACTCGACACATGGGTGTCCAGCAACATTCTTTTAGCTTAATGGAGAATCGCGTACTCAAGGACATCAGTAGAAATTAAGGGAAAGCGCATTTAAAACTGAAGCCAGGAAGCAGTTCTTTATGCAAAGAACAGGGAGAACCAACTACCGGGAGAAGAAAAGTTGACAATCTTCTGGATGAGATATTGGGACAGCTTAGCTATTAGCTGACCAAATGAGCCTGATAGACTGAATAGTCTCCTCTTGTTTGTCAAATTTCTTATGTTCCTATGTTCTTAATACGAAAATGAATTTAGTGTTCATTAGTCTTTTTAAAAGTCTGATCTTCACCAGTTTGTCAATATGATGGGCAACTGAAGTGAGTGCAGAGAGGAATATGTTCAAGTTTGCAGGCGACAGACATGTCTTGAATTTCAGTGCACACGTCTACTGCACAAGGCCAACCAAGCGGTTCTGCATTTGTGTGTACTTTCTTTTATTTGGCAATTCGATGTGCAACAAGAAGTCTCCCCAAGGAAATGCTAGCTTGTTGTACAAACGCTAGAATGTTGTTTGTGAAGCCTTAAGACTTTCATCTTTTCATATAAAAAAGTCAAACGATTTTACTTTCATAAAGTTGCATGCTTTGTTTCAAAATGTCTTTATAGTTTGGAAGGCTTTGTGCTTTTGTTTGGTAGTAATGCACTGCAAATAAGGCACAATGGGTGTTGCTCACCTCTCTAAATGGCAAAAGTAAGTTATACCTCAGAAAAGCTGGGTTGTATGTTCTTTAAACATTCCGGTTTGGTTGAGATTTTTGGGACTAATCTTTGGAGGTTGATACACAATTGGAAGAGTTCGGAGTAGGTGATGCTACAGGGCCTTTGACCATGAGCTTGTCCATGTTCGTTGACATTTTTAATGAAGTATGCAGTATATAACTTGTTGTCATCTGCTTAGGTCAGTCATTTTGGTTTCCCAGTATGCAGTATTTTGACTGGATGCAGAAACCTTGACAACCTTTAAGAAGAATCTTTTTGAGATAATGAGACAGCTTAGCTATTACGTAAACAAACTGACTTGATGGACTGAATGGTCTGCTCTCGTTTGTCAAATTTCTTATGTTTCTAACTGAAATCTGCCATCAGTAGCCTCGAAAAACATTAAAGTGATATCTGATATTATTTATTTATTACAACTTGCACTAATGACCCATCTAGGGTATTGTGATGAGTGGTCTGTGGCGCAGTGCAGGTTTTTAAATAAATAATTTAGTCCAGAGAGTGTGCAGGCTAAGAATGGGTATAGATGTGCCCATACTGGTGCTACCCCGGGGTTGATTGTGGCGCTTGTCTGATCACACACTCACGTACAAATGCGAGTGAATCAGTCAGGTCCCTCATTCACATCTCGGAGTAAGGGGAGGGTCACACCTGCACCCAATCAGGCCATATAATGCAGCCTGCCGACAGAGGGAAGGAGGAGAACAAAAGAAAGAAGAAACAAGAATAGAGAGGAATGGAGATTAAAAGAAAGAAAACAGAGAGGCCGAATCGGGAGAGCCCATACAGAGAGGAATGAAGGCCAGTGTTTGGGGGCGAGCCTCAGAGAGAAGAGCCTTAGGCTGAAGAAGGGACGCTCACATAGGACAATATTGGGGAATAGGAGCAGCTCATTTGGCGGCGTCTCCCACAGACGCCAAAGGACTGGCAGAAGGGAGTACGTGTGTTTGGCTCAGCATGGCGCCACATGGATGGCGATGGGGACTCAAGCCAGGAATTTAGGGTTGACTGCACCTGGGGCTCATATGGCGCTTTTCCACTGCATAGTACGGCACAGCACGGTTCAGTACCGCTTTAGAGTGGGCGGGATTATTCACGTGTCGTTATAGTTGCGCCGCCTCTACTGCTCGCTCTTCATTTTTTTTAACTTGTCCCTACACTTTTTTTAAGTCCGATGGTAGCCATGTGCGCCCAAGAGCTTAGCGACCTCCTGAAAAACTTTTTCATTCCGCGTCGCCCCATCCAGCTCTCGTTGGATCCGCTCCACGGCTACCAACGAGAGGAACGTCTGTACTTCCTCAATAGACCACGAAACACCCATTTTTGGTTAAAACAAAATGGTGCGTCCGAACCTTCGCTGGCTGTGCTAAAAATCTAGCGCGTCTGTTGTGTCTCGTGTCGCAAGTTCAGTGACGCAGTAATGATGATTTTCTCCGGCCAATCAGTGACCAGCAGAGTTTACACGTCACGTTTAGGGAACGGTTCGGCGCGCTTGGAACCTCGGCTGAGGTGGTACTAAAAAAAGGACCAGGTACCAGTTACTGTTCCCAGTGGAAAACCCCCCAAAAGTGAGCTGAACTGAACTGTGTTGTGCCGTACTATGCAGTGGAAAAGCGCCAATATTTACATGGAAGAGCTGTTTCTGGATTTTAATCTAATTTAATTTATTTAAATTTTTTCTTAACCTTTATGTTTATTTATTGACTATTTATTGAAGATCATTCGTTGCACTGCACTTTCAGGGACTGCTGCCTGTTCTTCTGGTTTTAATAAAAGCACTGAACACTTCTTGCACCAACCCTTTGCTACATGCATGTGAGCCTCATCTTGGCTCATGACTGCCAGGTTGAAGAGGCTCCAGGAAGAGACAAAGGAGCATGGTATCCAGGTACCCACAGATTGAGAAACACTGCAATAACAGAGCAAACCAAACCAACCATAACACACAAATACTTAGATCACACTTAATGCACGTATACTGTATGCACGTAGAATAGGTACAGGTACTGTACATCAGCAGAGATGTTCCCCTGTAATGTGCAACATGTATGTCCACAAATGCTCACACACATTTACATGCATGGGCGCCCTGAATATAGGTAACGCTTGAACCTCATCAGAACATGCAAAATGCACACCTGCAAACACATGCTGAGACACACCCTCAAATAATACAGGAATGCAGTTAAATATACACACAGACAAGAGTACACCCACATACTGTTGAATAGATATTAAAAATCCCACACACACAGATGCATTTTAACAGTATAAAACACAAACATGTACTGAAATACAGGATGACTAAAGCTTCATAAAGACACATTTTCCAAAATACTTATTTATCACAATGTAGACATATTGTCAAATACTCACATGTAAACACACCATTTCTTTCTCTCCCACACACACTCTTAAAGCAGCATCACTGCATAGTGGAAGACGACAGCACCTGTGGCTGTGATTGATCCAGGTGAGGTGGCTGACCCCCCCGCCCACCCCCGAAAAACCGAGGCCTAGGTCCCTCCCGGGCCCTACCTGACAGTGAGTAGTCAGTAGTGCTTATCCTCATGCCTGAGGTGTACGAGACGCTTGGCATGTCATGTCCCTTCTCCCTCTGCTTATACCGGTACCACACAAAAAGGCCAAGCAGGGTGATTATGATGAAGAGCAGCGTGATGATGCCCACAACAGCTCCCACTGAGTGTCTCTCTGATGCCAGGGCAGGGCTGATCTTAGTGTAGGGATTTAGTTCCTCCATCATAAGGGCAGCTGCCAAAGGAAAAGCCAAGGCACAGTTGACTTGGGGCAGATGGTGACAAAGCAGGAATTCAAGCCTGGCACTGTTCACTCACCTTGGTCACATCGGATTCCTTTGAAGCCAGTGCTGCAGTAGCACGTCCCAGTCACATGGTCACAGGTGGCGTTATTCAAACACTCGCACAGCTGTTTGCACCCATAGCCAAATGTTCCAGGAGGGCATTCTGTAGGAAATTAATTAAATAAGCGTACTGCCAGTAAAACAAACTAAGCAGTTCAGAAATGAAAGTAATGATCAGGATATGAATCTATAATGTTATGGTTCAGTTATGATTATTTCTTTGGCTTAAGTTTATTTCTTGTTTATTTAGTTTTTTGTTGTTTATAAATAAGTTTGTATGTTATGTTATTAATTCTTTTTTTGGTTTTACTTTTGTGTTTCTATGCAGTGTTGATTCTGTTCTGCCATGTCTCTTATATGTGGAACCTAAGAAGGCGGGGCCACCTAAATAGTCAGCTGCAGTTCCAATAGTACTCACATTTACTTTTACTTATTTGGCTGATGCCTTTATCCAAGGCAACTTAAATCATTTGAGATACAACTGGTTACATTTCTTTGGGTTTCCCAATTGGAACACAGGCAGGTGAAGCGACTTGCTCAGGGTCACACAGTGTCAGTAGCAGGATTTGAACTCATAACCTCAGGGTTTGAAGTCCAAAGCCTTAACCACTACATGTCTTAAGATTCTGAGTCTTCATCAGTTTCATCCTAGTTAGTGTTGCGGCTTGTTTTTACTCTCACCAATCAGGAAGGGCTGGGGACTGATAAGGTCTGCTCATGTAGAACAGTGCCAGTATTTATCAAGCGTCTTGGAATTACTCCTAGGAGATGCACTAAAAGTCTGAGTGACTGAGTGGGATATGAATTTGTCCTACTCCAGAGTAGGACATGAGGAGTAGTTATGAAGCGTCCAACACACATTCCCTGCAAGGAGCAAAAGTTCACATTTGAGAATAATTGATGTTACAATTTTATGGCACCCCCAAGATGCAAAATGGCACTCATGAAAACGTTTTGTAGTTTCCTTGGAAGCCTTGAGGATGCGTTGTAGTTTATTTCTAATACTAATGATAAGCCTTCACCACAACGATAGTAATAATAACAATAATAATATTCAAAGTAGCAGGACAAGATGATGGAAAACATAATAAGGTAGGATATTGTGCTAAGCAGCACGTAATTGTTGCCACTTCACAACAACATGAAGAATAATATTGTAACCAGCACTAAGATGGAAAGACCGAGACATGCACATTGAATCAGAGTAAAGCCCAATAACGGCCATCTTTCTTTAACCACCAATGATCCACAGCTGTACTTTGAGAAGAATTACCTTCTCGCTGATAAGGAAAATGCCTCGTACAGTAACCATTATACTGAAACTGGCCATGGCTATTCCACGGCTGTTTCTGAAACCACGTTCTCTCTTCTTGAGTCATGTGTCTTGCCTCTTTCCATGATGCAACCTTATCTTTTGCCAGGCTGTATTTACCCAATGCCTGTCCTATTGAACATTCCCAGGCTTGTAAAGTGTAACACGAATGCTCGAGATGTTCATGAAATGCAGAGCTCAGTGCACCTGCATGACATTTCACTGCCAATGGCCCATCCTGTCCCTCCTATCTTCAGGGTAATATACTGGCTACTACAAACCAGTTTGCATCCATGGCCTCCTGTGTGTTGATACTGTGATTATCGCTTGCAATTCACATATGCATGTTGAGCGTCATTTGGGGCAATGTTCTTTATGCGTGTGCCATCAATAGCACCAACAACTACAGGAAAACCAGCGATTGGCATGAAGGCAGCTTGATTACACGTTACCTTGAGTAGAGTGATGGAGAAATGCATACTTCTGTGTATTACCTCATGTGTTCTAAGGGTATTTGGTAGAAAATTTGAGAAATAGTTGTTTGTGACATATCCAAATCATTGCCATCGCAAAGCTGCATTTTCTACATGGCCAAAAGAAAAAATAACCTAAGCACCACTTTTATTTTGGCTGACAGCGCACAGCTTCTACATGTAGATGGAGCAATCATGTAGCATATTTTATATTTGTTTGAGTTGCTGCTGTGTTGAATTTAGAATGAATATTATCCACTTTGCTGCAGATACCCTAGCTACACAGTCAAATCAGGCTTTCTTTGAGCAGAACCTCATTGTTATTTTTAGCAGGTGCAAACCTTGAGGCGGAAGGTGCGATTATGAGACATGCAAACAGTATAAGATTTGTTCTGAGTATTACTCCATCTCTGGGTATCTTTTTATAAGTTCATTGATGTCCTACATTTTCAAAACATTTGCCTTTTCTGGAATGTCTCTGCCTGGACACCATCTTGTGGTAGCTCCTACAAAGTTAGGACAGCTCACAATCCCTCCTAAATCCAGGGGAAGTTTCCAAAATGAAGAAAATCGATAAAATGGTATTACTCTTGCTCCTAAGGATAGGACAAAATTTGCATCACTCTGAGATTTTTCAGCCAGTTCGGATCATTTTTCTACTTTGGGACGCTTGATAAATACAAGCATTGGATTTGCAAATGGAATGTGTATGATATTAGCAGAGAACACTAAACTAGACTGGAATGGTCTTCAAAGAGCAGAGACTGTCATAGCCTATCGGTGAAGGCTTTGAACATCTCACCATCTGACTGGCAACCTGCTCTGTCGGAGTCTGCAACCAAAGCAGACAGCCTGAACCAATGGAAAGACTGAGTATCCAAAACGAGTCAGTAAATAACTGGATCTGAAGACTGTGGACACTAAAATCACAAAATCTTGGGATATCACAAAAAAGGGCATACTAGACCTGCTAAAGAACCCGTTTTTTTAAAGAGAAGATCCTAAATATGAGATGGCCTGTAAGTAAATCTGAATATGCTGCTACCAATTAAGGATTAAGACCCCCACACGCCACAGGGTGACTTAGTAATAATAATAATAATAATAATACTTTACATTTATATAGCTCCTTTTCTCACTAATCAAAGTGCTTCAGTGAGTGAGGAGCCACTTTAACCACCACTAATGTGTAGCACCCCCTGGATGATGTAAAGGCAGCCAGTTGTACACTAGCATAACGGCACACATTAGCTGCTAGGTGGTGAAGTGGTGAGAGATAGTTAGCCAATTAGAGTCATGGGCCGTGGTGGGCAATTTAGCCTGAACATTGGGATACACCCTGCTCTTTATGAAGGATACCCAAGGATCCTTTATGATCCCAGAGAGTCAGGGCCTTATTTTTACGTCTCATTTGAAGGATGGCACCATTTTTACAGCACAGTGTCCCCATCACTGCACTGCGGTATTAAGATCCACATTCAGAACACAGAGTAAGCGCCCCCTGCTGGCCTCACCAACACCTCTTCCAATAGCAAGCAAAACTTTCCTAGATGGTCTCCCATCCAAGTACTGGTCAGGCTCAAACAAACTCAGCTTCAGGTGGATGACCCCTTCTGAAGTGTATGTGGTATGGCTGCTAGTAGATCATACTTTTAACAATGCAGCACTTGTTAGATTAATGCTTTGTGTTATTCCCCACTCTTGTGATCTTCACTTGGAGTCTAAATTGTTTGAATCAAGTGTGTGTGGGGGGTTAGTTTATTGTATCATCAACTGGAGGGGGGTTCCCGCAGGCCATTTCGCTGCACAGACACTCCATCATTGCATTGAGCGCTTAGCATTTATGAATAGGCCTCTTGTCATCACTGCCACTTGGCGTGCACCCAAAACACCCTGACTCACTGTGCTCGCAGCGGTCTCCCATAAAGCCAGTCCGACATGAGCAACGCCCAGTGATATGGTCACAATCTGCTCCATTCTGACAGTGACACACTTGAGCACACTCTCTTCCAAAGAATCCTGTTGGGCATCCTGAGAAGACAAAGTAAAGCAGCAAGAACCGTGACCTCATTTTCACTTCCAAAATACATTTTAATAGTTTTATTTAAAAAATCGCCTTTCTCTCGATGACATCTAGGAATTAAATTGATGAAGTGTATTTATAAACATATCATTTTATATTTGTTTGACTTGCTGCTGTGTTGAACTTAGAATGAACACTATCCACTTTGCTGCAGATACCCTAGCTACACAGTCAAATCAGGTGTCTATGAGCAGAACCTCATTCATATTTTTAGCAGGAACAAACCTTGGGACATGCAAGGAGAGGAAACAATGAAATACTCACTCTGTGTGCAGTACAGTCCTATCCAGCCCTCTGCACACTTGCACTCCCCATCATAGGCACTACACTGCGCTCCATTGTGACAGTTGCATGTGTGGATACAATTTGGACCCCATAATCCCTGCAGGCAGGCTGTGCCATAAGAAAACAGAAGTTAGTTTCTTGCCACTGTCTTACACTAGGGGGCAATGTCACTCCATTAGTACTGCATGTCCCTTCCTGGATCAGTAAGTAGCGCAGAGGCTTATCACAAGTACATATGTATGGAGCAAAATGCAAATGTTGTCTAACAATAAAAGGCTAAACAGACAATACACTATTTTAGCAGATCCATCCATATCAAAGAAATGTAGTCTGAACCACAGAAAGTCTCCATCTGGCTCACGAAACTAGTCACTACCTTCAAGTCAAAGCTTTGTGAGCCTTCTGTGGCTGCACTATTGTAGAGACCGACTCTGGTCCAGCTGTGCCCACTTTTAAGAATAACTGCAATTGAGCACCCCAAATTGAATAATGTCCCACCCCACCTGTGGCCACACTATGACAGCGACAAAATCTACATTTAGCCACATTCACATTATTAACCATACCAGGCTTGAATCCCATTGTATTCACCCCCTGGACTGACACAGAATTGGAAATAAAAGTGAAGAGAATGCCAACCCTGTGAGCAGTCCTCTCCGATCCAGCCAGGGAAACACTGGCAGGAGCCATCCACTGGGTTGCAAGTGCCGTTGTTGGTACAAGAGCATATCTCTTCACAGTTCTTGCCAAACTTTCCACTAGGGCAGACTGAAGAGAGAGAAACACTGGTTATTGAAGTAGTCTTCCATCCACCCCGCGACACCTGGCTAGAAAATCCTAAAAGCAGTCACTGGGGAGCAAAAAAAGTGATACAGATGCCACAACACTGCAGATATAGAATCAGACATAAACTGCTAGATGCTGACCTTGGTTACAGAGGGACCCAAAGAATCCAGGCAAGCACTCGCAATGGCCCGTGATGTGGTGGCATGGCCCATTACTGTGGAGACACTGTGGACAGCTCTGGCTGCAGTAATGCCCGTAGAACCCTGGAGAACAGACTGGAAAAACGGAGACCTGATGAAAGCCTTGTGGTCACGTCAAAAAGGACTGGCTGCTGGTGCACAATGTAACTGTTATGGTTTAGTCAGAGTTTTTTCTTAGCTAAACCATAACCATGTAACTTGCTTTATATGTTACTAGCCAACCTGCGGCGTACCATACGCCGCATAATCAGGCTGGTTTTTTAATGATTTTTAAGCACAGGGAGAAAATTAACATTTGAAAAATTGGTAATGTAATAAATCAGCAAGAAAAGCAACATTGTAACAACGCACGGAACGAACCAACACACAATCGTCCGTGACTGAAAACTGGCGGACCACCATCGCGCCTTGCTTGCTCATGTGCCCACCTCCAACTCGTCACTTGAGTCATTGTCGTCTTTGCACAGTCCACATGCACCTGCGACTCACGTAGACTTTTCATTGCTCTGTGCAGTTTTGGCTGCTTTTCTATATATAATCCACCAAGACACCCGACCACGGTAGTAGCGCGAATTGCTATATGTAGCGTGTAAAACAGTTTGCTACGGTGCAAGCAGTCATGTGTCTTAACCAAAAACTCGTTTTTTAAAGACTGCTTACTTCATTGTGTTTTAACCTCAGCTGTAAAGGATTGTTTTAAGGATCCCATGGGATACCCCTCGCAAACCGTTTTACACGCTGCATATGGCGATTCACCTCCGTGAGAAACATGCCTCTATGAACAGTCTACGACAGATGAATATAAATGACGCCGTTTTTTACAGTATGTGTCGTCGCTTCCGAGTTGGTGGGTGTGGCTCTGCGAGTTGTCGTCGTATCCAATGGTCTTGGAGTTGGTGGGCGTGGCTCCTTCCTGCGTGCGTCATAGGTGTCTTACTTGTCGGCGGCTTAGTGAATCCACGCCCCTTCCGGCGTGCTTTCCATGGGTGTCTTGCCTTAGTGAATTATATATATATAGATTATTATATATGTTATTATTTTCTTTGTTAGTTGTAGTGATTGTACTTTGGAGATGCATGATATTGCATACGGTGTACCACAAGCGCAAATCTGGGTCCGCTGCTCTTTTCAATCTACATGCTACCTTTAGGTCAGGTTATCTCAAAGCACAAGGTGAGTTACCACAGCTATGCAGATGACACACAGCTTTACTTATCGATAGTGCCTGATGACCCTTGACGCTCTTGACTTCTCTGATCCAGTGTCTTAGCATTAGTTCCAATTGGATGAGTAGAAACGTTCTCAAACAAAATACGGAAAAAACTGAAGTTGTAGTGATTGGCAAATATGGAAATAGCAATGGTTTTACAAATAAACTTGATCCCTTAGGTTTAAAAGTCAAGGCAGACATAAAGAATTTAGGGGTAACTATTCACTCTGACCTAAATCTTTGAACCACATATTAACCAGACTACTAGGTCTGCATTTTTTCACTTTTCACTTTAAAAGATGCTGAAAAATTAATTCACAATTTTGTTTTTAGTCAACTAGATTACTGTAATGCACTCCTAACAGGACTACCTAAGAAAGATATCAATTATTTGCAGTTAGTGCAGAATGTAGAAGACAGAATCTTAACTAGAAATAGAAAATCTGAGAATGTCACAGCAGTTTTAGCACCGTTAGTTGGTTACCAGTGTTATTTGGAATTGATTTTAAAATACTACTAATGGTTTATAAAGCCTTGAATAATCTTGCCCCTTCCTATATTTTGGAGTGCCTGTCCCCTATACTCCCATGTCTTATCCTTAGACTGTCTGTAATAAGTGTATATGTTTGATATGTCACTGTGCTCTGTACAAATATTTTATAAATCTACTTTTCTTTTTACTCACACGCACAGCTAATACAAAGCCAGATTTAGCACATGGGCTCATCATTTAGAACTGCGAGGCAAGCCTTAGAAGACAAGATAGGGTCAACTGTGAAAATGGGCATTGTATACTATTTTTGTGTGTCAAAGTGAGTATGAAACTGTATCCTCTTTGCCTTGATTCACCGAAGTGGGGGCCAGCACATAAAGAAAGAGTATAAAGCCTTGGAACATTGCCTGGCACACCTTTGAAGCCAACGGACAGATGGGAGATAACATCATCCGATCCGGAAAATCCTTCCAACGCAGTGACGAAAATGGCAGGCACTATACATTAGGCCCCCATTCCCAAACTGGGTTTTTGTCATGGCTTCCTTCATAAGTCGTCATTAAAGAAAGCCAAGTTATTTCTCCTATGTGATTTCTTACCGCCATATCACTAAGGGATGGGTTTTGCCTTTTTACATTATACAGTATCTGTATAGTTTTGGGTTATGTAACACGCCGCAATTACAAAAGAACTTATTCCAACAAGGGTGCTAGCGCCCCCTGCTGGATACACCGTCTAATTCTGCTCTGCTTTTAATTCCAAGAGCCAGGCTTAAAAGAAGTGGTAAGGCAGCCTTTTGCTGTTATGCACCTAAAATCTAGAATACTTTACCAATAGAAATTTGCCAGGCTAATATTGTTGGGGTATTTTAAATAAATTGCTAAACAGCCCATTATTTTAATTTGTCTTTTTGTGGCTACATTTCAGTTGCATTCCTAATAGACTATCTACTCTATATATATAAAATCTTAACCCTAAAAGTGCAATGACTTTTTTGTCACTCTGTAAATCTGGCTTATTTTAAAACCTACATACATTGATCCCTCGCTATATTGCGCTTCGACTTTCGCGGCTTCACTCCATCGCGGATTTTAAATGTAAGCATATCTAAATATATATCACGGAATTTTTTCTGGTTCGCGGATTTCTGCGAACAATGGGTCTTTTAATTTAAAGTACTGTACACGCTTCCTCAGTTTGTTTGCCCAGTTGATTTCATACAAGGGACGCTATTGGCTGATGGCTTAGAAGCTACCCAATCAGAGCATGTATTATGTATTAACTAAAACTCCTCAATGATATACGATGTGCTTCCCTAGCGGTGCTTGATTGTTTGCTTTTCTCGGTCTTTCTCTGACATTCTCTGCGCCTGACGGAGGGGGTGTGAGCAGAGGGGCTGTTTGCACAGAGGATATGGACGCTCCTCTAAGAAATGCCGCTTTATCGTGGTGCTTCAGCATACTTAAAAGCCTAAAAGCACGTATTGATTTTTTGATTGTTTGCTTTAATCTCGGGCGCTCTCTCTCTCTGACTTTCTCTGCTCCTGACGGAGGGGGTGTGAGCAGAGGGGCTGTTTGCTTAGAAGATACGGACGCTACTCTAAAAAATGCTGAAAGACTACCTTCACATTGCTCCCTTCTTTGCGGCTGCTTTATCGCGGTGCTCGGCATACTTAAAAGCCCAACAGCACGTATTGATTTTTTGATTGTTTGCTTTTCTCTCGCGCTCTCTCTCTCTCTGACATTCTCTGCTCCTGACGGCGCTCCTTTGAAGAGAAGATACGTTTGCATCCTTTTAATTGTGAGAAAGAACTGTCATCTCTGTCTTGTCATGAAGCACAGTTTAAACTTTTGACTAAAGGGTGTTATTTCATGTCTAGAGGGCTCTAATAATGTTAGCAGTGTGGCAGAGTTTATAAGGGCTTAAAATATATAAAAATAACCATACAAACATGGTTTCTACTTCGCGGATTTTCACCTATCGCGGGGGGATCTGGAACGCAACCCCCATGATCGAGAAGGGATTACTGTATATATATTTGGCATTATTCTTTTCAGAATTTATCGAACTTTAATGTGATGTTGTTAGATTCTCAGATTCTTATTCCATTTTAAAATTATAAACTAGAATATCAAGAAATTAGTGGCGCAGCCTACTATGCCACAAGTGGCGTTTGGGCGCCAAAGGCGCCAGGGGGGCTTGTACCTTATCTTTAAATACAATCACTTTCTCTAACGGAGCGGCTCAGCTGTGGGATAGATGGGGGCCCAGCGCCCACCTCCAGGTTTAGTGAGTGAAGCGAGCAGTGGACGGAGCCTCCTAGTATGGGTATACAATTATCATACTCTTCAGGGATTTGCAATCTTTACTAATCTCTACTATTTTCTGCTTTCTCTTCCGATTCTTCTGCGCCTCCACTGCCTGATCAAGGCACCACAAAGCCCCCTGAGATGATGGAATGAAGGTGGGTGTCTTATCTATCCATGAGACCAACATCAAATTCTTATCATGTGAAGCCTGAAAACAAAGAGGGCTTACTTAAGAGCATCTGTGTTACGTAGAATGCCTCTTTTGCCTTTGGAACCCCTGCAGATTTTGTTTTTTTTTCTCTAATATCACCTTCTCAATCACTCTGCCTATGCAGGTTGCTGTTATAACTTCACGGAGGCTGCCGCTAGCCACACCAGCACATATCACATGATAAATGTTTGATTAAGGTTCTAGCTTCAGTGGTTCACAAGTGTGACAGATGGACACAAACCCTTAGTATTTTATACAGTATATATAGAATAAATGTACTACTCCCTAGGCCTGTAAATGGAGATTAGTGTATATAAAAATAAACCTGAAGTAACACAAAGGTTGGTGATCAGAGTGGGAGAGCTGGAAATGTAAAGAGAGTTACACTTGGGGAGTTAGGGAAACACAGCAGAGAAGCAGCAGTTACCTGGGAAATGTACAATAAGTGACTTGGGTGAATTATAAGGAGGATCTTGGAGAAGGAGCATCCAAGATAAGCAGGAGAGCACTGAACCTTCTACAAAGAGAAAGGAGATGGAGGGGCACAGAGATAAGCATGTCCAAGGTGGAGATTAGAGAGGAGAGCAGTAAGACAGCAAGGGAAAGTGTAGGAGCAGAAGATGGAAGAATTAAAAGGGAAGGGTGGCAGGCATAAGTCACCCAAGTATTAAAATAATATAATAAAAGCATTTATTTGTCTTGGCAGAGAGGAGTGGGGTTAAGACAAACAGTGAAGAGTCAAAGAAGGGTAGTGAAGGAATTGCAAGATCTGATTAATGAAGAGAGAGAAAAGAAAAATGAGAGACAAGGGAAAGGGACAGAGAAGGAGCACCCAGCAATGAAAGAGCGCAGAGAATGAATTAAGTCACATTAAAGGGATATCAGGCATGGTGTGATTGATGGCACTGTGAACAAAAATCCAGCCAATGAAAACGAGGCTAAGAATCTGATAAAAACTCATCAGCACTCACTTCTCTGGCAGTTGGCACCTCGGAAGCCTGGTGTACATTCACAGGAGCCATCCTCTGGTGAGCAGGAGCCCCCGTTTTCACAGCTGCAGGACATGGAGCAATTGGGCCCCCAGTGACCAGGAGCACAAATATTGTCACAACGGACACCTGGAGAGAAAACAAAGTCACACAATGTGTTCTACTGGTGCAGAGCGGCAGGCAGCTCACATACTAGTTTAGATTAATGACATTCTGCTAGGCCAGCCGTGCAACCACACTTGCAAGAAGTCTGTAGTAGGGATTTTAAGAGTCACCCTTCTCTGACCTAGCCATTGCTACAAAGCACAGCCACTGTCCTATGTAGAACCTCAGCCACTTAATTATTCTGCCCAGATGGCTATATATGCTCCCTTACTGAGTGCCATTCAGAGCGTGAGGTTCTTACCGTTATCTATTTTTTAGCACATTTTTTTTTTCGTCTCATTAATTCAAGCATTTTGCAGACTCGGGTGCTGAAGTGAACAAGCAGAGGATGCTGTAGTGCCAGGTTATTATGCACCTTGGTAAGCCCTTACAATTGTCAAGGGGCATACAGACCACAGGCTTCCCTCTGGGAGAAGACAGGCAGTAAAGTGCACCTCTGTCTCTTTGGCAAAGTGCTCTGCAAGAAGCCACCATCAATTAAACATGAAATCTTCACCCACCAGATTATAGGCATTTCAGAGTTGTATTAGTTAAGCTATGAGAAGACAATGTGGCAATAACGGAGCAAGTAAAGAGGATTTTAGAGCAGGTAATCCACAGTTACTAATCACAGGTCACACTGAATGAACTAGGGTTAAGATTCAGTGGCAGAAGATATTCCAGAACTACGACACTAGAAATTAGACTATGCTCAGATTAGACCACCTTTGCCAAAAACCCTGCCATCCATTTGTTAATTTATTCATTCGAAAAACCTGCTCAAGCCAATTAAGGTTGCAGAACTGGGAGCATGCCAAGAAAAAAAAAGACGGAAACAGAGATGGCTTCAGGATAAAAGCACAGCAAATCAGAGGCTCAAGACGTGGCAGCATTATGGATATGGACTGCCAGAATTAGAGGCAGAAGCCATACCAGGGATATGTCGTGATTTGGGAGTCCCAAAAGCACTTTCAAAAATGTCCCACTGATGGTGGTGGGGGGATATCATCAACCTTGAAACATCTTTATAAAATAAAAGGTTTATTTCAACAAAAGGCTTTTCATTGCACGAAGCTAAGAGCCCAAAGGGAATGCCTGAAAAGGTAAGGCAATCCATAGTAAACCAAGTCCCAATACAGAATCCAAAATCAAAGTCAAAAACAGCACAGATTCAAAAATCTGGGAAATTATAAAGAAAAGGCAAATGCAAAGCACGGCTTAACATAAATAATAACAATGATAATAATAATAATACATTTTAATTACATAATGCTTTTCCCATGCTTAAGGTGCACAAGAAGCACTCCACTCTCTAGCGAGTTCCAAATGAACCGCTAGAAACTATGGAAGGCCCTCCCATAAATAGGGTGGAGGGCTGTTCCTGGCGATGATTGTCAGGTGGCCCCACCCCTTTGGGAACCACCCATATAAAACACATGGGATGTATCTAGGCCACTTCCAATTACAAATAAACACAAAGACAAATATACATAATAAACAAAAGAAACATTAATACACATAAATAATACAAAACTAGACAAAACAGACCAGAAACACAACTTTGAACCCCAGCTAAGCCTGGTTTAGAGGTTAACAGTGCAAGGTGTGCCAGAAATGGACAGTGCCAGGGTTAAACCATTAAAGGACAGAGATTGCTGATTTCAGGAGTGGAAGATGTGTTACACTTAACAAAGAAGAGTATAGAATGTACAATAAGTAAAATGGCAGAATTGAAATCATATGTGGAATAGAAACTAGGCCACAACTAGACTAAGACCATGCTAAGACCATGCAAGGGATAAACGGAGGCTGTACTAGTCAGTACTGTACATTGGGGGGTGGAATACGCCACGGAGCCTGGATTTTAAATCAGCAGTATCAACTTTACCAGAGTCTGTAACAGTGTTTAAACATTGGGTGAAAGTCACCACCAGGGACAGAAGACAGGGGCAGGGTAATGGCAATAGGTCATAGACAGCTAACCAGGACCAATACTGTTCTCTTCATGGTAGGAAAAATGTTGTTTTCCAGCCTGCAAAATCCCAATAAACAACAGCTTTGCCAATTGGCACTTTTGTTTTTTTGCACAAAGCCTGAACATATGTGCCAAGCTGACAGTCACTGGGCATGAGACATTTGCTATGTCCAGATGTAATGGAGTTCCAGGTGTTTATGTATTTTATTGATATGTTTGTTGGTTTTAAGTTATTATGTAGCATATGTTTATGTCATTTCTATTATGTAGTGTGATGGCTGGGAGGCTGTTGTGAAGAAAGGACTGGGGAGCAGATGTGCCTACCCCAGAGTGCTAGATGGCAGTCCCCCTGGGTTGCAGCGGTGCCTCGGATTCCCGCAGGGCTCCGTGGGAGCTGGAGTTGGGCACAGCCACCAGGTGGAGCTGCATAGCCCTACTTTGGGTTTCCACCACACCTGGGAGTACTTCCAGATAATGCTGATGAGCCGGAATCAGGAGGAAGGGAGACGAAGCTTGCTGGAGGAGGAGTGGAGGTGGAAGGAGAGACAGGATAAGAAAGAAAAGAAGAAAAAATATTGTGCTTTATTATCTGTGCTTAGTGCTTCATTGTACTGTGCTTTGGTGGGGAACGAAGGAAATGTGTTTCCCACTTTAAAATAAAGCCTGTGTGCTGCTGGACTTGTGCCTGTGTCTGTCGGTGTCTCCTTCATTCACTGTTTCACAATCTTTTTTCTGTGGTGGCACATTTTTTGTAACCAAAAACATACCAAGGCACACCACTATTCTATAAACCACAAACACCTTATATGTTATACATATGCTCCACCATCCAAAGTGGAGGGACTATTGGAGAAGTCTGAAAAAAAAAAAATGCAGCTCCAAGATCAATGTTCGCAGACATGGCATTTGGAGAGCACTATGGTGGCATCTCCCAGCTGCCTGCCCCTCTCTGCCTCAGAGGCAACTCATATGCCCACTAAATACCAGCCCAGTGAGACTTGCTGATTACCACACACCCAAGCAGATGGACACCAGCAGCCAAGAGATGCATCTAAGTGCTTTAAGTGCTGTGTCTGCAACATAGCAAACATGGCGTTGCTTTAATGTCAGCTACTCCAGGTAGTCCTGTTCTTCTCAGACCAAGGTTATTATAGTTAATGAAAACTAATATCAAAACTGAAACTATTATTAAAAAAAAATTTGGTAAACCGAAGTAATTAACAAAGCCAAAATGAAAAACTAAAACTAAACAAAACTATTAAAGTAGCTGGAAAGACTAAAATAAAATAATACTATACTCAAAATATTTTAGTTTTCATTTTTGAATGAATATTCTTGCCATTAGTCTTTAACCCTTGTAACTTTTAACTCTAGAACAGAAAGTCATCGACCATGAGCCACCCGCATATGTCCGTCAAGTGATGGAAGGCGACTGTTCACACAGCACTTGTGGTGATAGAGTGAGCTGAATACAGGCGGATAAAGCATGTGGAATAGCGATTTACGTGCCGCCTTTCTTTGCGCTTGTTGTATATGAAGATGTACTTTAAATGCCTGAAATCAGAATGTGCTGGTCAACAAAACCTTTACCATATGGACAGAAAAATCACAAGTGAGTAATGTTTCAGTTTATTTCTCAGGTGTCTGCGTTTTGTTGACAGTAATTCACCTGCCACTTTGCTCAGGAGAAATCCTGTTTGAAAATAAAACGGCACTGTTCGAGAGACTGAAAGTCATCATACAGGATCAGCATATTGTTACTGACCAATCACTTTTGCTTTACAGAAGTCGTTTAACAATTAAGCGATACAAACCTTGTAAAATTTTTTAGCTGACAATGTCTCTACTGAACTACAGGTAGGTAGGCGAAGAGAGTCTGCCAACTGGTAAAAAACTAAACCAACTAATGTATTTTTGTATTTATTCTACATTTATTAACTTATCTTTTTTTAGTTTATATTCACAGCTCAAAATTTGTGAAAATAATCCAGTATTAGAATTATGTTTAAAATATTTGCCCCCCTTTTTTCAATTTTTCTCTCACTGTAAACATAGAAATTGAAATATATTCTTTCTGTTCTTAACATCAGCCTTATCATACATTATGCACACCAGGGATTTTTCCTGCCTTGCATCCAAACCTGTTGGGGTAGGCTCCAGGTTTCCAGCCATCCTGCTCTGGATAAACAGGTTTAGATAATGTATATATTATTAATAATCTCAAATGCTGTCTCTGTCATTTTGTGCCCATCCATATACCTATTACTCTTGCTCTGCTCATTATGGGTTTACTGTTCTTATGCAAGGGCTATTCAAGTCTCACTGGCCCTAACTTTGACACTAAATTCTTGTTTTTCTTTGTTTCCCTCAATATAGCTAGGTGGGGTCTACACACTGATTCAAGACTAAGAGCACTGTTCTTCCTATGCCCCCACAATTTTCATGATCACATCTGTCAGAACACAGTAGAATCTATTTTCTGATTTTTGATATCTTTTCAGGCCTGCAGATGCCAAAACTCTGTCTATAAATTGTATGTGCCTGAGATGGAATCAGCGATCAATATGGCTGGTAGAAAATAAAAAGCCCAGTATTGGAGATTTTTGAATACAACATTGAAGGCATTCATTATAAGCGCATTGTCTTGGAGTGAGATAAAAAAACCCTCAAACCTTAAAATTCACCTCAATTTCATTACAAATTACAGATAAAAAGTGCAAACAATTAGCGCATATTTGTTCAGCACAAATGACATAGAAAATATTTTTAAAATTATAAAATTGTGTAAAATTGTTCATATTTAGTATCTGGTTTTGATTATGCTGTTTTTTATCAGACAAAAACAAAACCAGATAGTAAGCCATGCAGTGTAGTATGCATCCACTAATTTATCCAAATTCATTAAGTGTACAGTTCTGTCTGATTGTGACACAAAACTAAACTCCATAGTAGCTCTTTAACCGTACCATTATTACTAAAATTGAAACTAATAGATATAAAAATAAAATAGAAGTGTGAAGTTATTTATGAAATAAAAACTAAATTAAAACTAAAAATACATGATGAAGGAAAACTAAAACTAAACTGAATTTCCAAGTAAAATCAGAAAAAATACAGAAATAAAAACTAATATAAAAAGGCAAAACTATAATAACCTTGCCTCAGACAGGTCTCGACCTCTTCTCCCAGGTTCAGATTCAATTGCTTTATGCTATTATTTCCAAGGCACACCTGGGTACCTCTCACAGTGCACCACTGTTGAAAGACGTGGCTTTAAATGTTCTGCTGTTCCTTGTTCTTTGTGGGTGGAAACCCAGGAGGCGGGGCCACCCTGACATCGCTTGCTCCTGAGCCCTCCCTCTTGCTATATAAGTAAGCTGTGAAGGCTCAGAGGATGGAGATCATTTATTTTTAGGGGTTTTGGTGAGTAATGTGTGTTTTCAGTATTGGGTTTTCTAGTTTTCTTGAATCATTGTGCTCTGTTTTAAGGATTCTGATTGTTTGACTTACTTTTTGGGACTGGTTTGCGTAGTACTCCATTTTAAGTACTTCTAATGTACCTCATTTGTCCTTTTTCTTTGTATTTTTCTACACCTATTTTGAAACTCCAAATCATAACACCAGTCAACATGCAACGTAAGGTCGGAGTTGTAGCCACACCAGATAAATAACAGGCTTTCTTTCTTGCAGTTACAACTGGGCAAATCAGCAGATTTTCTTTACCACATTTTTAATAAAAACAACAAAATTAAATAATATCTCTCCTGTGGCTTTACTGGCTTGAACACCATAAGTACCGTTCCTTACCTGTCCATCCTGCCAGGCACTGGCAGTATCCACTGACGGGGTCACAACCCCTGGCGTGGCTGCAGTCACATTGCTCGCTACACTGAAGTCCGTAAGTGCCATCCTAACAGCAGGAAACGAAACACAAAGTCGGGAGGCTGGCAAAACATTTGCATTTATCTATTTAGGAAAAAGGTATAGCAGCAGCAAATTGCCTGAAAATCGACCCTTAATCTGGCCACTCACCGGGCAGGGCAGTTCGCAGCTCAGTCCTCTCCACCCAGGTGAGCAGGTGCAGGTACCGTCGATGGGGTTGCAGGCAGCCCCATTAGCACAAACACAGCTCTGATTGCAGTTTAGCCCCCAAAATCCACTGGAACATGGAATGGAGCAGTCAGCCCCCTGCCATCCTACAAACCAAAAGGGAGTACAATTTACAGCAAACAAAGTGCAATTAAACAACAAGGAGCTGCACACCAAAACTTTGTGTAACTTCTTACCGTGGACACAGAGTTTGCATTCATGTGTTGTACATGAGAGTGCTTGTAGACACGATAATTCTCACTTGTGTCATCAGGCACCATCATGTCACCAAATGTTAAACATAGATTTATTGTATTACAAAAGTGAGGTTTGCTTGTGTGTATGTAGTGTGTAATAGAACTGTACAGATGTGGACAGATTTGGTGGTCCCCTCACAGCTCAATGAAAAAGTGCTGTCTGCCTCCTGTAAAGTGATGAAATGAAAAGCCCATTGTCCCCAGTATGAGGTGAGACACAAAAAGGACTAGGCTTGGGGCTTTCTTGTAAAACCGTCTGGAGATCGGAATCATAGAACTATATCCCCTCCTACACGCCCTCTCAAACCGACAACCGACTAGGTATATCCTGTGAATAGCCCAGTCAGTATTTGCACAACAATCGCTACACGAGCTGCTGCAATAATGTCGGGTGAAAAAATTGAACAGCGAATCAACATCAAATTTCTTGTGAATTTTCTCTTTTTCCATAAAGCAGTTTTTGACTGACAAAAGTATTCCTGTCCTCCATCATCCACCCTATTTGCCCAGTTTAGCTCTCTGTGATTTTTACTTGTTCCCAAAAATCAAAAGTGACCTGAAGGGAACACATTTTTGTTCATTGGATGAAGTGAAGACAAAAACCGCAAGCCTGCTGAAACAAGAAGACTTCCAGCACTGTTTCAATCAATGGAAGATACGTATGGAGTGGTGTAGAGATCTGGGGGGTATATAGAAGGTGACAATGTTTAGAACGCTGTAATTCATCAATACATTTTTTTTTTTGCCCATCTGGTTATTTTTGTGTCTCACCTCATATACCTGCATGCCTTTCATATATCATCAAGTAAAGCAAAGCAAGTAAGACAAGAGATCAAGTATTGCTTATTCTACAAAGATCTTCTAACATGGCCTGGACACATTTGTTGGTACCCCTAGACATGTTCCTAAATGATTGGAGTCAAGTAATTTTTCAGATTTTCTGTTTTCTTTAATTCATATCATATCTCCAATTGTGCAATCGTTAGTCATTCATCTGATTTAAATGTAGGAAAGTCATCACTCTGCTGTTTGGTGTCATCGTATGTCCCACACTGAACATGGACCATAGAAAGCAAACGAGCGAGTTGTCTGAGGAGATCAGAAAGAAAATTTCAGACCCGGAAAAGTCCAGGGGCCTCATGTATAAACGGTGCGTACGCATAGAAATGTTGCGTAAGAACTTTTCCACGTTCAAATCGCGATGTATAAAACCTACACTTGGCGTAAATCCACGCACTTTTCCACGGTACCTCATACCTTGTCGTACGCAAGTTCTCCGCTCGGTTTTGCAGACTGGCGGCACCCAGCGTCAAAGCAGTGCTACTGTTCCTGTGTGGTTACACCTTATTTTCCTGACGCGGCTTTATAAATACACTGAAACTAACCACAAATTGTTTGTTAGTGTAATGCATCTGATTGTAATTAACTTGTAACAATATAATGTTCCAGGGAACAGCCATAGTATTCCAAATACCATAACTGCTTTAGCGTTGTTACTCTCACTTCTTCTTCTTCTTCTTCTTTCAGCTCCTCCCGTTAGGAGTTGCCACAGTGGATCATCTTTTTCCATATTCCTCTCACTGCACCACTCGGAGTATTTATATCATTGTATCTGAGTGTGAATTACAGCAGCAGCTGATCGGAAAGGGAATTATCGGTATACAGCTTCAAGGAAACGCTGTCTCAGCCACTGCAAAACGTTTTAAAGCCTTTCCTGTACGGACCTCGCGGTTCAGAAACAGTTTCATCCCAAGAACTTTAAATGCATTCAATCAATTGCTCCTTGTAGAACTGTTTGTGCTTATAAGTACAATCACCCCACTGTAAGCTTGCACTACAGTTATAATATCACACAACCTGAGCCACTTTATAAAGCGCGTATTTACATATAATGACAATATCATTTTTAAGGTGAAATGCAGCAAAATATGTTTATTAAATTATACAGATAAAACTTTAACTGGGAGTGTCGTGAAGGATAGAATAATTAAACATGTACTACGAAGATATTTCAATGTTCTTTAAACGTTTTGAAGAATCGGCGCTAAGCTTACAGATGGCTTAACTTCTATTACAGAGCTGATTGTGTGGCGATCGGTTACTTGGGGATAGAAAAGCACGGACTGCAGTGACGGCTACGCCAATATATATTGAGTATAAAACAGAAAGAGAAAATAACAACACAGCTAAAAACGCAGCGACAAATTTCGGCAAAAGTTAATGCTTGTGTCATGAGCACGAGGCGGCTATGCAGTGTCTGCAACGGACGTGGCCATCCACCGTGCATAAGCTACCTTACTGACAGTCGGGCGAAGGAGCCACCGATTCTTCCTCTGCCCAGTGCCACCACAAGCCTAGAGCCGCCCCTGAGTACTGCTGCAATAAATTATTTCATCGAAGTGAAACACATGTTTAATAACGTGCTTTAACTCCTATTATCATGAAAATTATATCACGTATACATCTCAGTATTTTAGTTATTCAGAGAGCTGTAATATCACGAATGTAATAGACTCTGTGTCCAGTTGGAGGAAGAGAGCCGGTTTAAGAAGCAAGTAGTGATTCACACGCACAGAGCACATAGAAGATCAAATACAAAACAAAGCATTTAACGTACTACTTTAATTACGATGTGATTTGAGAAACTGGTTGATTAAACGATTTTAAGATGAAGTTTATGATGTTCTACTTTAATGACAAAATAAACTACGTGATTAAAGTGGAAATGTCGAGATTGAAGTTGACATTTCGTGCTTTTTCCCCACCGTGTGCCTTTTTTTCTCTGTTCCCTAATAAGCTTTCATATGACACTCAGACAGTGGGCTTACAACTCGGCTTTTCATGGCGACTTTGATATGTGACTTCTTTTTTATTTCCGGCACTGTGCGATTTTGTGAACGTGAGCATTCAAGTTTCTCCAACACGCTAAGTCACTCGATCAACTTCCTTTTGTTGATTATACCACGGTTAATTTGAACAAATAGTATGTTTTTCCTTTGCCTCCACTTGGTATTCGCTGAAATTCTTATATTTTCCCCCGTGCTTTTCCCATTGTCTTTTCACAGAAGGCTGCGCTTAAGGGCGATTTATATTGATTTGCATATTCAAAGAGGCGTAATTCTGGGAGGAGTTGGGGCGATACATAAAGCGCGTGCACGAGCGTTAGTTTTCACGCTGATCGGGATTTATGTAGCGGAAGAACGTGGAAGCTGGAGTACGCAAAGATTCCTGCATCTGGATTTTTCTGTGCGTAAGCACATTTCGGCTTTTGTGCTTATGCCATGTTATAGTGCGAGTTCTACGCACAGCGTTTTACATTAGGCCCCAGAAGACCATCTCCAAGCAGCTAGATGTTCCTGTGACAACAGTTGCAAATATTATTAAGACATTTAAGGTCCATCGGACTGACGCCACCCTCCTTGGACAAAGCCAAAAGAGGAAAATTGACCCCAGAATAGGCAGAAGGATAGTGAGACAAACAGCAACAGACAACTTCCAAAGAGATACAAGCTGAACTCCAAGGTCAAGGTTTATCAGTGTCTGACCACATCATCCGTCACTTTATGAATGACAGTGGGCTCAACGGAAGAAGACCCAGGAGGACTCCACTGTTGAATGAAAAACAAAGTCAGACTGGAATTTGCTAAAATGCATATTGATAAGCCATAGTGCCACCTTCAAGTCTGTGTATCCAGTTTGAAGATGCAGGGAGCCCATGGCTATGTTGGCAGCACCAGTCAGCAGTCTATTACAGGGTTCGGTCACAGACACCCACATTCACTCATAGTGGGTAAGATTTAGGGTGACAACGCACACTCTGGTGTACCCAGAGGACGGGATGTAAACATACACTCGTATGGAGAAATTGCTCACTGCACACTGACAGAGTCATGGACTGGATTTGAAGGCACCAGCACTTCAATCATGCCACCGGATTTTAATGTCTATTTTGTTAGTGTGACTATTTTCATTTTTTGAAAAATCAAATGAGAAATTTAATATAAACAGCAAAAGCTGCACATTAGGTAGTCAGATACCCTGTTATCTGTGCGCTGAAGTTGCCTTTCTGGAGCAATCACAACAACGGCTCAGTTGCTAGCACTTTTTTTTCACAATAGCTGCTTGAACCTTTTGCATTGTCTCTGTTTCACAAGCAGATATTCTTGTAAACCTGGGTGCAGGATAACAGCATGTCTACTCTGAAGCGCAACAGAGACAGGCAGGATTGGAATAAGCAGCGCCAGTGCTGCCCCCAGACTTCCATCAATCTAACAAGTCAGAGTCCAATTCAGCAATAGTAGGCAAAACGTCGTCCACGAAGTATTTTGCTTTACGCATTCGCATTGGTCTCCCTACAGATATAGATCTCATTTTAGAGAATGTTTGTTCTTCATGCACGCATAGGGAACTGAGGTCAAATGAACAAAACTAACTTTCCACAGTAAAGAGAGTCAAACTAAAACGTAACGGCGAGTTTTGTCACTGTTTACTGCTGATTACCATCTTCTACCCCTAAATTATGACATCACCCTGAAAGAGTTAAAGATCATGCACAATAGCAATGAATCCAACCAATTTATCCTCCTTCCATCCTCCAATTGAGTGTTCCCCGCTGCCTCCCGACTCTGACCCATCCAATGTGAGGCAGCGGGGATCTTTGAAAGGTGTACCCAGGAATGCTTCTGGTGCCATGTCATGTCTTCCTGGAAGTACTTCCGGGCCATATACAAAGTAGGGAGGATCCCCATCCTGACAGCACCCTCTATTCGCACCCATGGCCTGCAACAAGGTTGCACTTCTGAAACTCCAACTCCCAGCCAACCCTGCTGATGTCCTGACTGGGCTGACACCTGCTGTATGGGGGATGGAACAGCTCCCCACTTCCGCTGGTCCAAACAAAATTTTAGTCCGGTCAGGCACAAAGTTATTGCCTCGTCTATCCAGCCAGCCCATCTGCCTTTCTGTTCTGACTTCCCATGTGGATAAGAAACTGTCCTCCTTCTTGGCCGAGATGCCAATCTATATATATAAAAGCCAAATACCACTGACTCACTCATCAGGAAATCTCCCGAACCATGAGGACTTGGGACTTGAAATTTGGAATGTAGGTTACCCTTGGCCCATAGGTGCTTGCTACGAAACGGTTTTAAAAATTTTGTGGTCCAAGCATGAAATTTCTTATAGTTTTTAAGACCCATTTGTATGTCTGTCTGCATTTCACAAGAGAACAACTTAACAGATTTAGATTGGACTTTTTACTATAATTTGCTTGAACATTCCGTTGATTCTGTGACTTTCTCATCGTGCTCAGTATCATAGTTAGTTTGCAGTACTGGTTTATTAGCTCGAATCCGAGAGAGACTCATCTGGCTGCAGGCAGGGGTGGCGGGACCCTCCTCATTCACACGTCTGCCTCGGGGTGTAACCTTAACTCCGCTTAGTTAGCGGACGAGATAACTACTTAACGGATTTAGATCTTTTTTTTTCTATAATTTGCTTGAACATTCCGGTTGTTTTGGTGACTTCACTCATTGAGCTAAGAATTATAATTCACTTCCAGGAGCGATATATTCACACTAATCCGAGACAGAGGCTGCAGGCCGAGGGGAGGGGGAAGAGTGATGTCAGGAGTAGAGAGCTGGGCCGAGGGATGGCTAGTACTTAATAAATAAAAATGTGATAGCTGACTCTTGGATGAAGCAACTAAAAAAATGTAATGCTCAAACTATCAAAGCCGTTAACTTAGCCGCCAAACTCACCTAAAAGCTATGCCATGTGTGCATTTTGTAAGTTGTTAACTGATGAAAGTATCATACCTGAGGTACACAAAAACATTCTGAACAGCAGGACTCAGCAAGTAACTTCAGATGGCTATACTTACAACTCTTTGTTTTGCTGATGGACGTGTGTTTGTTGTGTACAGCAGGGGTCCCCAACCCCCGGTCCGCAGCCCATTAGCAGGCCGTGGCCATCTGACAGCCGGGCCGCAAGAGAACTGAGAGAGACTCTCTCAGTGAAGGGCTACAGTAAAATGTCTGCCCCCTTCACTGAGGACACTTTTCAGAACGCTAGGCAGGCGGGGCTTTGCAGCAGCGCAGAGAAAGTAGAGAGACCGAGCTGAGGAGAGATACGAGCACATACTACAGGTAAAATTTCGTTACAATGAATATCTTTACAACAAAGTATTTTTATGGTACCAACAGTTTCCCCATATGACACGAGTCTATAGAAATCTCATTATTATGAATTACATTCAGCAGATATTTTCATTACAACGAAATGACCTTGAAATGCCTGAATGAATCATCCACACAGCAGTTAGTTCTGTGGTTGCAGCTCAGTTGTGCACAACGATCCCCAAACAGAAACATTGTAAAAAAAAATTTATTTTCTTCGAACTGTTTTTTCTTTTTTTGCTGTTTTTGTTTTCGGTGGTTTTCAGTGATACCTTTTGCTTATTGCTCGTCAATATTTGAAAAACATCCATTGGAATTTAACTCATTGTCACCCTCCTATAGAAACGGCAGAAACAAAAAAACGATAACAGCTCATATTAGAAAAAAAAAACTTTTAATTTTTGTAGCTCTCGATTGCGGCAAAAAGAAAAAAGACGTTGCCTGTGAATTTGGAATTTCGCCATTGACACTGTCAACTTTCTTGAAAGGCCATACAAAAAAAAGGAGAAAAATCTCGGATTGCAAACGTATGCCAACTGCTGCATTTGAAGACGCTGAAAAAGTCGTTTTTATGTGGTTAAGTGATGCTTGTTCAAGAAATCATTCCTATTAATGTGGCACTCATTCAAGAAAATGTGAGGTTTCTAAACTCTCTTGGGACCTCCCACAACTGGACAACACATCGAAGCGTCCTGAAGTGTGATCACCGCATCTGTGGAGGAATGTTTATCCATTGCCGGGATAACAGCAGGCTCACAGCTCTGGGGCGGCTCTTCACCGAAGAAAACAGAAAAGATCTCGATGGGTGATGCAAGGAACATTGTAAATGCAGGGAACAGGATTACTTGGCCACTAACCTGGCCACAACCTTGCCTGACTGCTGTGACTGTTTATAGGAGAGTGGCAGATCATGCTACAATAAATAAGCGTGCTGTTCCTGTTTCAAGCTGAATAAAGCTGGTTTTGCTAAGGTACTGTGACAAAGCCTCGTGTTTTGGGGTGTAAGACAGGGACTTATAGCACGACCACGATCTTTTAGGATTCTCTTCTAAAGCACCTCACTGCGCTGCTGTGAGCCTGCTGTTGCCCTGCCCCGGCAACAAACAAACAATCTTACACAGATGCATCCATCGTGTAAGAGAGTTCAGAAACCACACAATATAAAGAAGAAGAAAAGGATGATTCGGCTTCTGATTGATAACTGTGCTGCACACAACATGCTTCCACATTTAGATAATGTTCGCGTTGAATTCTTCTCACCCAATTGCACAGCAGTGCTTCAGCCATTGGGTTTGGGCATCATTCGTAGTCTGAAAGTGTATTATCGCAAGGAAATGCTGAGAAAAATTCTCATCAGCATAACTTGTAGGCTGTAGAAGACCGAGTTTAAGCATTATTTCCCAACCACAAAAGACCCTTCAAATGGGAAGGAATGGATCCTCATTTATGAATAAGCCAGGTGAATCAACTTTGTCTGTGCTTGAAGAGGATCAACTGCTTGAGGTTGCAAATGATGGTGGCCTTAAATGTATGTTTGAGACAACTTCAAATCACCATACGTTTTGGATTAAAGTCAAGGTGGAATATCCTGAGGTTGCCACAAAAGCACTGAAAAGTCTGCTTCCATTTCAAACATCCTATCTTTGTGAGACAGCATTTTCTGCAGTGACAGCAACCAAAAAGAGATTACGGAGTAGACTGAACATAAGCAACACACTTCACGTGCCACAGTCTTCCATCATCCCCAGATGGGATCGTCTGGTTGCAGGAAAACACGCTCAGGGTTCCCACTGATTCGGCATTATGGTAAGTTGTATAATTTCTATTACAATAATATAACTTAATAATAATAGAAATGTAATGTAAATTGTGTATAAAACTGCCCTACAAACCTGCCCTGAATGCCCCCACCACCCTGTCCCTGGAAAAATGCGCTTCTATAAAAGCGGTCCATGGTGTCAAAAAGGTTGGGGACCACTGGTGTACAGGATTGTCATGTGTGTGCTCTTCGGCTGAAGTCTACAAGTTTGATTATGAATCAGCGTGTGACAGAGTGCTAGGAGGCATCTGTTGTGTGTTAGAGTTTTGCATTTCTGGCATGGTGAAAGCGTACACTATGAACTATCAGGTCTACAGTGCCCTATATAATGTTTGGGACGCAGACATATCTGCTTCACATATTAAAATTACAAATCAAACAATTCAAACCTTGAAATGGAGGGGCTGTGTATAAAAAGTGTCATTACTACATGGTGTGACCAAAATGTATCCTTTAAAGTCTGCAATGTGCACTTGACTCACAATGTCTGAATTGTTTGATTTGTGGAGCAGAGAGGTAAGTCAAGGAGAAATGTGTCTTTGTCCCAAACATTATGGAGGGCACTATACTGTGGATGCATGAATGATGGATTAATGGACAAAAGATCGTTTGACAATGTGTGTGTAGTGGGGGTCTTTGTACCTTCTCTGCAGATACACAAACCGTCTAACGGAGAGCAGTCGGCTTCATTCAGGCAACTGCACACTGCTGAGCAGTTATCCCCATAGGTCCCAGGACGGCATGTTTGAGTGCAATCTTCTCCCTGGTGTTTCAGGATAAGAAATAAAAAAAAGCAGAGATGAAGAGATGAACTGCTGACTGGCACAGGTGGCAATGCAGCATTCCCCTCATCACCCCATGTTTTAATAAGTGATGTCATTAAAGAAACATGCAGCTCTGGAGAATCACGGCTCTGCGCTCGTTACAGGGGTCTTTCAAGTATAAATGTGAAGACCTTAGAGACAGCAGTTTGAGTGACAGCTGACAGGAAGCATGAGGATCTCAATTAGAGCTCCAGAGCCTGAATAAAGTGCAATGACAGCCCCCCAGCAACCCTCATTACCACCACGTGGGACAGTTTTCTGCCCATCTCACTCCTTCAGCTCAATATTAGTTATTTCCCTCTTGTTTTCAGGGGCTCCCAATGCACTCCTCGGATCTCTGTACTGCCCTCTCAGAAGCAGAAGATCTGCCCTTGGCCTACAGGTTCAATTCATGTTGCACTTGGTATCCTACCGAGCACAATTAGTTTGACAGCAGAACCCTGTGTGTCTAAATGTACCTCTTACCTAGTGGGATCCCCTCCAATTTATAAGCAGTCATTGCTGCCATCCTCCTCAATTGTGAATAAAAACCAAAGTGGTAGAAAACCAGAGCAAACCATCATGAAACCAGCTCCATGACAAATCCTAATGAGAGGTTGATAAGGGAATATCTCCTCTTGTCACTTACACAACATTGTGGCACCTACCGTGAACCCTGGTGCGCACACACACTGTCCTGTTATGCTGTCACAGTCAGCCCCATTGTCACATGAACATGGCTCTTGGCAGCCTTCTCCGTGGTACTGTGGAGGGCACGTTTCATTACAATAGAGCCCTGTCCATCCTGCAGCACAGGTACACTCGCCGGAGAGGGGGTGGCAGCTGGGAAATACAAAAAAAAAATAATAATCACTATTTAGCAGAAAATTAAATTTTGTACAGTATATTTAGTGCAGCAAACATATAAGGTTGACATTATTGAGACATCGATATTATGCAGGCTTACTTGTTACAGTATAGCAGCTGTGACCTCCAGGGGACACCACCACACCCCAGACACAACCACAACAAGACAGTCCCTGGTGCAAGTAAATGTTTTTTTTATTTCACAAATACCTCTTTCACAGTCCTCCCCAGAATCTTCAATTCACAATACTCCTTCTTCTTCTCCTCCAGATGAACTTTGCCCTCTGCCTCCCGAATCTGACTCGACTGGAGGAGGCTGGATGGCTTTCTTTTATATTGGACCCGGGAGTACTTCTGGGTTAAGTGGAAGCTCCCCCAAAATGGGGAGTCCTTCTCCCTGCAGCACCCTCTGACAGAACCCAAGATACTAACATTGTTATCCCTCAAGACTACAAATCCCATGGATTCCAGTGGGTGTCCATATGGGGTCCATGCCAGCAGAGCACTGCCATCTATTGTAGTGGGGGAGGAACTGCTCTTGATAAACAACCTCCTCCAGTCCATCCATTAACCTTTCATCCATCCATTAATCATGCCCCATCCTGGCAGGGATATGCCTCCTCTCATGTTATCCTACCATTAGGCTTCCCAGCCGGGCAAGGAATCACTTTTCACCCCCGTTGGGATGCCAGTCCGTCCACCATGGCACTTACACTGATCACCTCAGAATAAGAATGCCATTTGTATAAACTCAGTATGATAAGCTGCATACCACATTGTAAGAGATGGCATCCCAGACGGAGCAGTACCAGGATCTTTACCCAGCTTTGACACCAGTACGATGGAAGGACAGGAGAAGGCAGTGCATTTAGGCCTTTCACTACACACTAGATGACAGGCTCCCTGGGTTGTGGTATCCTTGCAGATACCCACAGGGCATCATGGAACTTGTAGTTCTGTGGGTTAGCCCTGTTGGGTTCTGTGGGGACCATCAGGGGATGCTGAGAGGATTAGTGAACTCTACATTGTGGGGCTTGAGCCTCACTCAGAAGTATTCTCGAGCCACACTCTCAGGGTTTTATATAAAAAAAGGCAGCCAGCTTCGTTATGGTGAGCCAGAGTCGGGAGGAAGAAGACAAAGTGTGAAGAGTGAAGAACAGAGACAGAAGGAGTGAAGTGTGATAGTGTGGAGTGGGAAATTATGTGAGAGAGAGTTTCACATGAATAAAATTCTTAGTTATACACCAAAACTTGTGTCCATGCTGTTGTGTTGGAGTCTGGGTGCTGCATCGCCCTCTGGTGGTCACAGGATGTACAAGGTCATATGGCGAACGATGTACACATTTACAGGTTCTGGAAGAGGCGTGTGTTCTGCATTTAGAGATAACTGTATATTCTGGTGTACATGTCCTAGTCATGCAGAAATGCTTAAGCATATACACAAAGACAGGGCAGACACATTAAATAATGAAACCTGGGACATTGCATGTTTTTGCTGCCCCCTCAGTTTCAACCCTTGCAATGTATATCCTTACTAGACACGAGTCAATACATTTAACCTACATACACTGTGTATTACGATACAGGGTTCATAATATATACTCCCATCCATCTATTTTCTAAACCCACTTTAGAAAGCTCTTTAGAAAGAGCTGGGGCCTATTCCAGCAAGCATGGGGTGCAAGGCAGAAATAATCCCTGGGCAGGGTGCTAGTCCTTTGAAGGGTTAACACACTCATGCTTACACTAGGGTGAATTTAGCATCGCCAATCCCCCTAACCTGCATGTCTTTGGACTGTGGGAGAAAACTGGAGCACCAGGAGGGAGAACATGGAAACTTTACACAGGGAGAACCCTGTGACAGGAATCCTGGTCTCCTTAATGTGAGGCAGCAACACTATATCACTAAGCTACTATGCCACCCGGGTAAAAAAAAAAAATATATATATATATATATATATATATATATATATTAATTTGGGAAAAATATGAAAAAATAAAAGGATTAGCTAACAGTAAAAAAAAACCACACACACAATAGACATTAAACACAAGCACCTACGGGTATCCCAATGGGGCCTTGCCAGAAGGAATGCTGCCTTCCAGTAAACAGGTGGTGGGGGTGGTGACATATGCATACGGGGCACTTCATTCACTTTGGCCTGCCAACCTGGCAAGGGAAAACTAACCATCCCAGCCAGGATGCCAGCACAGTGTCCTTTTGTGTTACTGGCCTCTCAGCTGGGTAAAGACCACTCATTCATCCCCACCAGGATGCCAGTCTAGCTGCATCTTCCCCTGTGTTGGTGTCCCATCCATTCATCTCCTTCGGGACACCTCTCTTTTCAATACAACAGACTTTCACTAACTGTGTGCCTGTGACCGACACCTTAATAGTCCCTCAGAAATTACAAAATGGCAAAATATATACATTTTGATATGTGAAAGATCAAGAAAATGAACACCAATATCAATTGACTGACCTGTACATTTGAAATACATATGCTCCATTTTGAGGCTTGGGGCCTTACAATGCAGCTAAGCTGTGCAAACTGCAGTCTTAAGATATTTGAAACTTTTAAAATGAAAAGAGTTGTTAGAATTTTAAAAGGCAGTATACTAATTAGGCATGTGATGTGTATGTAACTCAAACTGTTCATACTTCAATTCTTTTGTAATGTTAAAAAAATAATCTTATATGAAAATGGCACCCTGACCCAAGTGCCACCTGAGGCAATCATGTTGTCTTGTCACCCCACATGCTGGCCCTGCACAAAGAGGTGTACAGGTGTGTAGGATAATCTAGTCTGCATTTTTCCAGATGTACAGGGACATCTTAAGTGCACAGGGAAATGTTCGCAAGCATACAGGGTCACGCAGGAGGGCTACACAAGGCTACAGGGTCAGGTACAGTAGATCATGCACCACTGTGGGCAAATGAATAGGGACAATCAAATGCATGTGTAGCGTGTGATGCAGGAAGGTGTTTACATGTCTACACAGTCAAGTAGAGTATAGTCTGTATGTTAGGTCCAGATGTATTTGGTCAGTGATACAATCTTCATAATTGTGGCTCTGTGTGCCACCAAAATGGATTTGAAATGAAGCAATCAAGATGTGAATGAAGTGTAGACTTGCAGTGTGAATTAAAGGCACATAACAAAATCATTGCATGAGCCATTTATATACATGGCTCCCCTCCATTTTCAGGAGCTCAAAAGTATTTGGACAAACTAACATGATCATAAATAAACAATCATTTTCAATATTTGGTTGAAAATCCTTTACAGTCAATGACTGCCTGAAGTCTGAACCCATGGCCTCCTCCAAGTGCTGGGTTTCCACCCTACTGATGCTCTGCCAGACCTTCACTGCAGTTGTCTTCACGTGCTGCATGTTTGTTGGACTTTCTGCCATCAGTTTTGTCTTCAGCAAGTGAAATGCATTTCCAAATGGGTTGAGGTCAGTTAACTGACTTGGTTATTGAAGAACCTTCAACTACTTTACCTTAAACAGCACTTGGTTTGGCTCAATGTCCATCTGTACTGTGAAGCGTCGTCCTATCAGTTTTGCAGCATTTGGCTGAATCTGAGCAGATAGTATAGCCCTGTACACCAGAAATCATCCTGCTACTTCTTTTAACAGTCATGTCATGAATAAACACTAGTGACCCACTTTTTATTAGCAGTCACACATGCCATAACACTACCTCAACCATGTTTCACAGATGATGTGGTATGCTACAAATCATTAGCTGTTCCTTCTCTTCTCCATATTCTTTTCTGCCCATTGTTCTGGTTCACTAATCTTAATTTCATTTGTCCAAAGAAAACTGTTCCAAAACTGGACTGTTTTTTAAAATATTTTCTAGCAAAGTCTTATATGTCCTTTTTATGCTTGAGGCTTAACAATGGTTTGCACCTCTGTCTTTACTTTCATGAAGTCTTCTGTTGATTGTAGACTTTGGCAATGATAGGCCGAACTCCCAGAGGGCTAAATTGTTTTTTCTTCACCAAGAACAGAATTCTGTGACCATCCAGCACAGTAGTATTCCATAGTTTTCCAGACCTGCAGGTGTTACTGAGCTCACCGAATGTGTGCCTTCTCTTTAAGAATGTACTAGATGGTTGATTTGACCACACCTGGTCTTTCTGCTATCTCTTGGATGGGTTTGTTTTGTTTTCTCTGCCTAATTATGGCCTATTTTTACTTACATGGACAGCTCTTTGGGCCTCATATTGAGAGTTAACAGCAACAGCTTCTACACTCACATTCCACACTTGGAATCAACTGCAGACCTTCTACCTGCTCAATAGTTAATGAAAAAATGAGGGACCTGCTAACAAACGTCTATGGAACAGCTTATCGGTTAAATGTCCAAATACTTTTGAGCCTCTGGAAATGGGGGCACCATGTATTAAAATGGCTGTCATTCCTAAATGGCTCATACTATATTTCTATAAAACCCTTTGAATCAATCCTGAAACCGTACACTAAAATCATGTAATTATTTCTTCATTTCATATCCATTGTGGTGGTGTATAGTTCCAAAATTATGACAATTGTGTTACTGTCCAACTACTTATGGACCTAACTGTACATATAAATTGCTAAGGTCTGTCTGTTTGTCATGCAATTACTTGCAAACTACTGGAGCTAGAACCTTGATCTTATTTTTGAGCAAAAGCTTATAACCCAATACGTACTGGTATTGCAAAAGTTTGAAGCACTAGAAAACTTGCAAAACTGACCTGTACTCATGGGGTTCTTATGGCAAAGTGATTGGCACACTGATCAGGAAGGTGACATGGCAGACAGAGAAAGAAGAGCAACAACGTGTGCTGGATGTAAACCAAATTGCAGAAGGTGATTACACGACAGGATGAAAAGGAATGAAAGCTTTGGCATCTACATTGCATCAAGCATATCTGGCGTGAAACTTTGCTGGTATTCGTGAACTACTTGGGCAAGAACCTTGAAAGATGAAAGATTATTCTAGAAACATTCTAGAAAATGGTACTCAGCTTCAGTCTTGGAGGTCCACAGTGGCTGTAGGTTTTTGTTGTAACCAAATTTTTATTTCAGCCCCATTTATTTTCTACTAAAGCAATATGTTTTTGGGATTACTTTATGATTCAAAACCCTTAATTAGCCTACTTTAGTTTTAAGCGACTACATTAAGGTTTTACTTGTTGCCTGTTTTCTTAAGCAGCCATCAGTTAATAATGAGGTGCAGCTCTCCAGCTAATGTGCTTCCATTTAAACCCGAGTACATGCATTACAAAAAGTGTCTGTGTTAATAGAAATCTGTTCTGGACCACACAACATATGGATAACGTTCTCAGAAAATCCAACAACATGTAAAGTGAAAATAGAATAGGCCCCAGAATAGACCCTTGGGGGACCCCACAGGTGAGAAGGGCCTAAGAAGAAGACAGATTGTCCAGGCCCACTGAGGTATGTGAGGCCTTTGAGGTATGACCTGTACATATCCAAAGCAGTTCCTTGGATATCCTCAGACTGATCAAGATGGGCAATAAGAATACCATAATCAGCAGTATCAAGTGCTGCAGTTGGATCTAACAGCAACAAGACAGCAGAATCCATAGAGTCACTAGTTAATAAGACATTGTTTAGAACCCAAAGAAGTGCAGACTCTTGTGCCTTGGCGTGACGTAAAACTAGACTTTGGTCAACTTTAGTTATTTTTATCTTACCAAAAGATCTTGACTGTACAATGTTCTCCTCTCCTGCTAAATTAACCATAGCCTGGAGATGTCCATTAATTTTTAACATTCAAGATGATCTACGTAAAGGTTTTCCAATGCTGTCCCTGTCTCAGTGTCTATATATACACAGGGAGCTCCAATCTCTGTACTACAACCTGCATGAACAAGGGGGCCTGAGCTGCCTCGAAAGCTTGCATGTTGTAATCTGTTCAGACAGCCAATAAAAGGTGTCATTTTGCTTGACTTCTTATTTAATAAATTCAAGTAAAACTAAAATGGATAGTGACAAATGAGAACTACTTTGGAAAGTTACGTCCACCGTGTGGTCACTGTGACGCTGTATTTACTTTCTCGTATATGAAGTATAGGGAAAGTATTGTAATTGACCACGAGATTTTGACAAATCTCAACAGTTTAGACCTTCCCAGGTTCAATTTTCTTTCTCATAGCAAAAGTATTGTAATTATCCAAAAATCAGATTTTGAGATTTTGATGAATCTCGACGTTGTAGACCTCCCTGAGTCTGAAAATACAAATTTTGGAATTATGTCTATGTGTCTGTGTGTGTGTGTGTAAACACGATAACTTGAGTGCGCTTTCAGTTAGGTCAACCAAATTTTGCATTACTGTAGGTACAAAACGTAGATTTCTATCAGCTTTTGAGCTATTTCTGCTAACCAGAAGTGGTACTTTGTTATTCATGTAGCTGCAGAGTCAGAGTCTGATTTATTCAACTTCCATCCATCCATTTTCTAACCTGCTGAATCCGAATAGGGTCACGGGGGTCCGCTGGAGCCAATCCCAGCTAACACAGGGCACAAGGCAGGAACCAATCCTGGGCAGGGTGCCAACCCACCGCAGGACACACACAAACACACCCACACACCAAGCACACACTAGGGCCAATTTAGAATCGCCACTCCACCTAACCTGCATGTCTTTGGATTGTGGGAGGAAACCGGAGCGCCCGGAGGAAACCCACGCAGACACGGGGAGAACATGCAAACTCCTAACTCCGGGTCTCCTAACTGCGAGGCAGCAGCGCTACCACTGCGCCACCGTGCCGCCCCTTATTCAACTTTACTTTTATAATAATTGTTCAATATATTATTAATTTGATTTGATTTGTTGTTGCTGGTTCTTTAATGTACATGATATAAAAATATAATTGTAAGAACCAATTTTAGAAAGTTAAAGTTTTGAGTTAAACTCATATTAATGTTTGCTTAATTTGAATAGAATATAGATTTCTTCCATAGTCATAGACAATGGCATAGTCTTTTCCCCCTATAAGTTAGTAAGAGATAGAACCTTCTTACTATAACTGAGAAACAGTGTGATAACAGATTCTGTTGTGTTTAGAACAGGTCCCAGTAAAGAGGGACTTGAAAGGCCCATTTTCTACTCAGAGATACTCAGGGATAGGCATACAGTTTTCTGACCGTCGTCGTTTTAAAATGGTTCAGAAATGTTAAGTAAATAGTAATGATTTGAGATGTAACAAGATTTAAGCTTTGAACAGAACTTTTCTTAACAAGATTTTTTCTTATTTTTTGCTATATTCATTTTCTTTTACGTGTGAACTGTTTTACTTCTGATTTTTTTTCATGGTTACTGCAAAACACTGTCTTGGCCAAAATGAAAAATTCCGCTTCCTCCATATGAACCACCATTATTTGAGGAGTGGAAGTCCATGTTGTGGAAGAAACGACCGTCACACCCTGGGTGACCTAAAACCTCTAAGAGAAAACAGGCAGGAGGAAGTTTAAATCATAACCATTTATTCTCTTTGAAGAGGGAGCACTCCTATTATAGGACACTGTAACTAGATGCACACAGCATTCTGTAACAAGATGCACATCTTTTCTTGTAGATGAGGTCTTTTTTATACACAACTAAAAGCTACAGAATTAGATTACATCATACAAAGTTTCTTACCCTCACTGGCAGCTTCCAGTTGCTATCCAGACATTGGGCAAAATGAACTGTACTAAATTATAAGTAAATATGGTCAGCAAAAGCATGCAGATCATTAATGTCAAGCATTGTGTGTTTGCTTTGCCATTTTAACTCCTTTCTTTATTAGCACAGAACTTGAAGGCAGAATGCCTTCCTTATACAGCAAATAACAGATACAGTACTGTTGTGCTTGAAAGTTTGTGAACCCTTTAGAATCTTCTATATTTCTGCATAAATATGACCTAAAATATCATCAGATTTTCACTTAAGTCCTAAAAGTAGATAAAGAGAAACCAGTTAAACAAATGAGACAAAAATATTAGACTTGGTCGTTTATTTATTTATTAAGGAAAATGATTGAATATTACATATTTGTGAGTGGCAAAAGTATGTGAACCTTTGCTTTCAGTATTTGGTGTGACCCCCCTTTGCAGCAATAACTGCAACTAAACGTTTCCGGTAACTTTTGATTATTCCTGCACACCGGCTTGGAGGAATTTTAGCCCATTCCTTCATACAGAACAGCTTCAACTCTGGGATGTTGGTGGGTTTCCTCACATTAACTGCTCGCTTCAGGTCATTCCACAACATTTCAATTGGATTAAGGTCAGGACTTTATTCTTCTTTAACCATTCTTTGGTAGAACGACTTGTGTGCTTAGGGTCGTTATCTTGCTGCATGGCCCACCTTCTCTTGAGATTCAGTTCATGGACAGATGTCCTGACATTTTCCTTTAGAATTCTCTGATATAATTCAGAATTCATTGTTCCATCAATGAAGGCAAGCCGTCCTGGCCCAGATACAGCAAAACAGACCCAAACCGTGATACTACCACCACCATGTTTCACAGATGGGATAAGGTCCTTATGCTGGAATGCAGTGTTTTCCTTTCACCAAACATAACACTTTCATTTAAACCAAAAAGTTCTATTTTGGTCTCATCCGTCCACAAAACATTCTTCCAATAGCTTTCTGGTTTGTCCACGTGATCTTCAGCAAACTGCAGACGAGCAGCAATGTTTTATTTGGAGAGCAGTGGCTTTCTCTTTGCAACCCTGCCATGCACACCATTGTTGTTCAGTGTTCTCCTGATGGTGGACTCATGAACACGAACATTAGCCAATGTAAGAGAGGCCTTCACTTGCTTAGAAGTTACCCTGGGGTCCTTTGTGACCTCGCCGACTATTACACGCCTTGCTCTTGGAGTGATCTTTGTTGGTCAACCACAACCTGAGGAGGGTAACAATGGTCTTCAATTTCCTCTATTTGTCCACAATCTGTCTGACTGTGAATTGGTGGTGTCCGAAATTCTTTAGAGATGGTTTTGTAACCTTTTCCAGCCTGATGAGCATCAACAGCTCTTTTTCTGAGGTCCTCAGAAATCTCCTTTGTTCGTGCCATGATACATTTCCACAAACGTGTTGTGAAGAGCAGACTTTGATAGATCCTGTTCTTTAAATAACACAGGGTGCCCACTCACACCTGATTGTCATCCCATTGATTGAAAACACCTGACTTGAATTTCACCTTCAAACTAACTGCTAATCCTAGAGGTTCACATACCTTTGCCACTCACAAATATGTAATATTCAATCATTTCCCTCAATAAATAAATAACCAAGTATAATATTTTTGTCTCATTTCTTTAACTGGTTTCTCTTTATCTACTTTTAGGACTTCAGTGAAAATCTGTTGATGTTTTAGGTCATATTTATGCAGAAATACAGAGAATTCTAAAGGGTTCACAAACTTTCAAGCACAACTGTAGTTTCCTGCTGACAGCCCTGCTTGCATCCCGTCTCAGCTTCCCTAAGTTACCTGAAAATGCTTTTATATTATATAGTGAACTTTGCTAAATGTGCTTAATTAATTTAAGATATAAAATCCAAACCTCACAACTATTAATTAATTTGTCTTGTTGTGATATTTTTTTTGTTTCATAGTTAAAGACATAACAAAACATATACAGCCTTGCAGAATGGAATAAGCCATCATAACGTGTCACAGGAGGAGGAGAATGCAGGTGTATACAAATTGGAGTATACTGCCATGTAGCCGGGACTATATGGATGTACAAATGCAGACATACAGGGTTATGTGAAGTGCAAAGGTACAGAGTAAAATATAGAAAAGAGTGTGCACATGTAATGCAGAAGGTGCGCTGAGTTAATGCTGAAGTAGATCAACATTTAAACACAGAAGGTGGTGTGCAGTTCTATGCAGAGAAAGGTGTGTAGGCGTGACAGACCGGTGCATTATCAAGAAAACATTTTGCCTTGTTTTTAAGCAGAGCTTTGGACTCACCTCAGGGTATTCCTTAAATCGCAGGGGCAATGCTTGTCACACTTTCGTCCGTAGAATCCTTCAGGACAAGAGCGTTGCTGGCACCGGTCTCCTGAATAGCCTGGCTCACATACACAGGCTCCATTGACGTGGAAACACTTGGCTCCATTCAGACAGTCACATTTGTGGGCACACTTGACACCATAGCTGCCGATGACACACTCGTCTTGACACCTAGAATAGAGACCAGAGTGTGTGAGAGGTGGAAGGTGCCTGGTGTTAAGTGTTGCCATGTGTATGATTAGAGTGAACGGCATGATTAGACGCCATTCACTTATTGTGTTCAGTCACTAGGCAGAGGATAATCAGATCATCGTAATTAGTGGGCATACTCATTATAAAGTCAGTATTCCAGGCAGATGAGCTCCTGGATGAACAGGTAGTTTGATTCCTCCAGAAACTGGGCTGCAGTAGCTAGAAATCGGGATAAAGCTTGGAGTATTGTGTGTTGCAGTGCATATCGCATTAAACGTACCCTCAGGCCCCAACCTATGAGCATGCACTGCGGGACTCGACATGACTCTAGTTGGAGAGTATGTCAAAAAGCTTGTCACACCAGTTGATGAAATTTTCAGTCATTGCCTTTATTTACAGTACATAATCTTAACAAGTTGTGGACAGTCGCAGAATACTCCCATGACAGTCAATTGTATAGTGTGACATCCCCAACATCTAAAATAAAATCGCCAAGATTGTGTTACCATTCATCTTTGAGTGTGTGTGTGTGAGTGAACAAACAATCAGTGTTCAGCTAGAAGAATAAGACATACAATGTAGCAGCAAGGACAAAAGCAAAGAAGGTGTTTTGGAACACACAAAGAGAAGAGTGGCTTGTCTCTCCGATATCTCATGTGATTGTACTCCAACAGAATGGGAAGAACATACTGTACAGAATCAAAAGAACCATACCTGGACAGCCACCGGTGCTGTCGAGCATCATGTTAATTGACTGTCAAAATGAGGTACATTTGTACTATTTTTGTAGTGCACTAAGAATTTTGATACCCTGGTGAAAAGGGAGACTGAATGAGGACTCTGAGTGTTTGAGCTTGTGAGTGTCCTGGATAAAAACCAAGATCTAGGCCTTCAACGACATCTTGGGCACAGCCATCTGCAGTGTGTCATTCTGCTTAGGAACATTGACCTTGTTGAGATGTTTACTTACCTTGGCAGCGACATTCATGTTTCTGGTGACTATTCCTATGAAGTCAGTGGATGGATTGGGAGAGCATGGGGAGTCATGAGGTCGATGGTTAGGGGTCCAAGTCTTTAGAGATCTGGTGCTCCCTGATTCACTATGTGGTTGCAAGACATGGACACTATCCAGTGACCGGAGATGAAAACTGGACTCCTTCGGTACTGTGTCTATTTGGAGAATCCTTGGGTACTGCTGCTTTGACTTTGTGTCAAATGAGCGGTTGCTCATGGAAACCTAAATGAGGCAAATTACCTGCATTGTGAGGGAATGTCAGTTATGCCATTACGGCCATGTGGTGTGATTCCCTGAGGGTGATTCGGCTCACAGGATCCTCACTGCTGAGGACCTGAGTGGCAGAAGCCCACGTGACACCTGGCTGTGGCAGATAGATATTCATTTCCAGAGAGTGGGATTGGACCACGTGTCTGCCTGGAGGGTTGTGAACTCGGATCCCAAGTTGTTTTGTCATATGGTGGGTGTGGCAACGCACTGTACTAGTGCATGCTCCCCAACCTGACCTGTGCTGAAAGGTCATGAGAGAGTCATATAAATCCATCATCCCCTGCAATTCTAAGTCATGCAATCTGACATTCCCAAGGCAGTGAGATCTACCAACTGCAGTTATTAAGTATGACATACTCTCCGACTCAAAGTCACAGTAGGCCTCCAGCCTAGCAACTACCGTTGTAGAGTCTGATTATACAATTTCCTTATGAACTTCCACCAAGGCTTCAAATGTCATATTGTGCCACAAAAATACTGCAATGTCATCTCATTTTGACAGGCAACCATTATGGTGCACACCAGAATGAGCCACAGTCTGGGCCTACTGTTTATTCGCTTTTCATTTTGATGCATGTAATCTGTAACTTGCCGTGTTATACACCACTGTGACAAGCCCAGCAGGTGACGAAACCTGCAGCTTGCATGTCACAAATCACTCAAGACACATTCAGAGAGCTTCCACTTCATGAAACCCATGTTAGATGCTACTTGGACAAACCTATAAAGGGATCTCAAAGCCTCTTGTTTATGTCATATTTGGCCAGACACTGGTCTTATGTCACAGGTTCCTCAGGTTTAATCTACTTGACAATGAGAAAAAGGTGAAAAGGAAAGTGCACCCTATTTCAGTTCTAAGGTTTTACTGTATGTACCAATACATAATAAAAAAATCATTTGGTCCTTAGCAGATCTTAAAATTAGGTAAATACAACCACAGATGAACAACACCACATGACATATTACACCATGTCTTTATTAATTTTACAGAAACTAAGCCAAAATGCAGAATTAGTGTGTGAAAAATTAAGTCCACCCTTACTGCTTCCTTAGAAACAAATCCAGTGCACTTCATTAATTGATAATCAGCAAGTGTGACCTCCTCTATAAAAGCAGAAGTTTTGGTAGTTTGGAGCATTCATCCATCCATCCATCCATTCTCTTCCGCTTATCCGAGGTGGGGTCGCGGGGGTAGCAGCTTAAGCAGAGAGGCCCAGACTTCCCTCTCCCCGGCCCCTTCTTCCAGCTCTTCCGGGAGAATCCCAAAGGCGTTCCCAGGCCAGCCGAGAGACATAGTCCCTCCAGCGTGTCCTGGGTCTTCCCCGGGGCCTCCTCCCGGTTGGACGTGCCCGGAACACCTCACCAGGGAGGCGTCCAGGAGGCATCCTGATCAGATGCCCGAGCCACCTCATCTGACTCCTCTCGATGCGGAGGAGCAGCGGCTCTACTCTGAGCCCCTCCCGGATGACTGAGCTTCTCACCCTATCTTTAAGGGAAAGCCCAGACACCCTGCGGAGGAAACTCATTTCAGCCGCTTGTATTCGCGATCTCGTTCTTTCGGTCACTACCCATAGCTCATGACCATAGGTGAGGGTAGGAGCGTAGATCGACTGGTAAATTGAGAGCTTTGCCTTACGGCTCAGCTCCTTTTCACCACGACAGACCGATGCAGAGCCGCATCACTGCGGATGCCGCACCGATCCGCCTGTCGATCTCACGCCCATTCTTCCCTCACTCGTGAACAAGACCCCGAGATACTTGAACTCCTCCACTTGGGGCAGGATCTCTCCTCCAACCCTGAGAGGGCACTCCACCCTTTTCCGGCTGAGGACCATGCTCGGATTTGGAGGTGCTGATTCTCATCCCAGCCGCTTCACACTCAGCTGCGAACCGATCCAGAGAGCTGAAGATCACGGCCTGATGAAGCAAACAGGACAACATCATCTGCAAAAGCAGTGACCCAATCCTGAGTCCACCAAACCGACCCCTTCAACACCCTGGCTGCGCCTAGAAATTCTGTCCATAAAAGTTATGAACAGAATCGGTGACAAAGGGCAGCCCTGGCGGAGTCCAACTCTCACTGGAAACGGGCTCGACTTACTGCCGGCAATGCGGACCAAGCTCTGACACCGGTTGTACAGAGACCGAACAGCTCTTATCAGGGGTCCGTACCCCATACTCCCGAGCACCCCCACAGGATTCCCGAGGGACACGGTCGAATGCCTTTTCCAAGTCCACAAAACACATGTAGACCGGTCGGGCAAACTCCCATGCACCCTCCAGGACTCTGCTAAGGGTGAAGAGCTGGTCCACTGTTCGCGACCAGGACTAAAACCACACTGTTCCTCCTGAATCCGAGGTTCACTATCCGGCGGACCCTCCTCTCCAGAACCCCGAATAGACTTTTCCAGGGAGGCTGAGGAGTGTGATCCCTCTATAGTTGGAACACACCCTCCGTCCCCTTTTAAAGAGGGGACCACCACCCCGGTCTGCCAATCCAGAGGCACTGTCCCGATGTCCATGCGATGTTGCAGAGACGTCAACCAAGACAGTCCTACAACATCCAGAGCCTTAAGGAACTCCGGCGATCTCATCCACCCCGGGCCCTGCCACCAAGGAGTTTTTGACCACCTCGGTGACTTCAGTCCCAGAGATGGGAGAGCCCACCTCAGAGTCCCCAGGCTCTGCTTCCTCATTGGAAGGCATGTTAGTGGGATTGAGGAGGTCTTCAAGTACTCCTCCCACCGACCCACAACGCCCGAAGTCGAGGTCAGCAGCGCACCATCCCCACCATATACGGTGTTGACACTGCACTGCTTCCCTCCTGAGACGCGGACGGTGGACCAGAATCTCCTCGAAGCCGTCCAAAGTCGCTCTCCATGGCCTCTCAAACTCCTCCCATGCCCGAAGTTTTGCCTCAGCAACAACCGGCCGCGCTCCGCTTGGCCTGCGGTACCTATCAGCTGCCTCCAGAGACCCACAGGACAAAAAGTCCTATAGGACTCCTTCTTCAGCTTGACGGCATCCCTCACCGCGTGTCCACCAACGGGTTCGGGATTGCCGCCACGACAGGCACCACCACCTTGCGGCCACAGCTCCGTCAGCCGCCTCAACAATAGAGGCACGGAACATGGCCCATTCGACTCAATGTCCCCACCTCCCTCGGGGCGGGTTGAAGTTCTGCGGAGGTGGGAGTTGAAGCTACTTCTGACAGGGGACTCTGCCAGCCGCTCCCAGCAGACCCTCACAACACGCTTGGGCCTACCAGGTCTGACCGCATCTTCCCCACCATCGGCCAACTCACCACCAGGTGGTGATCAGTTGACAGCTCCGCCCCTCTCTTCACCCGAGTGTCCAAGACATATGGCCGCAAGTCCGATGACACGACCACAAAGTCGATCATCGACCTGAGGCCTAGGGTGTCCTGGTGCCAAGTGCACATATGAACACCCTTATGCTTGAACATGGTGTTCGTTATGGACAATCCATGACGAGCACAGAAGTCCAATAACAAAACACCGCCGGTTCAGATCGGGGCCATTCCTCCCAATCACGCCCTTCCAGGTCTCACTGTCATTGCCCACGTGAGCATTGAAGTCTCCCAGCAAAACGAGGGAATCCCCAGAAGGTATGCCCTCTAGCAACCCTCCAGAGCCTCCAAAAGGGTGGATACTCCAAACTGCTGTTGGCATACGCACAAACAACAGTCAGGACCCTTCCCCACCCGGCGGAGGGAGGCCACCCTCTCGCCCACCGGGTAAACCCCAATGCACAGGCTCCAGTCGGGGCAATAAGTATGCCCACACCTGCTCGGCGCCTCACCGGGCAACTCCAGAGTGGTAGAGAGTCCAGCCCCTCTCAAGGAGATTGGTTCCAGAGTCCAAGCTGTGCGTCGAGGTGAGTCCGACTATATCTAGCCGAACCTCTCACCTCGCGCACTAGCTCAGGCTCCTTCCCTTCAGAGAGGTGACATTCCACGCCCCAAGAGCCAGTTTCTGTAGCCGAGGATCAGACCGCCAAGGTCCCGCCCGCCACCACCCAACTCACACTGCACCCAACCTCCTTGGCCCCTCCCATAGGTGGTGAGCCCATGGGGAGGAGGACCCACGTTACCTCTTCGGGCTGTGCCCGCCGAGCCCCATGGGTGCAGGCCCGCCACCAGGCGCCCATCGAGCCCCACCTCCAGGCCTGGCTCCAGAGGGGGCCCGTGACCAGCGTCCGGCAAGGGAAAACGTCGTCCAAAGGTTTCACTCATCATTGGAGGTTTGTTGAACCGCTCTTTGTCTCATCCCTCACCTAGGACCAGTTTGCCTTGGGTGGCCCTACCAGGGGCATAAAGCCCCGGACAACATAGCTCCTAGGATCATTGGGACACGCAAACCCCTCCACCATGATAAGGTGACGGTTGAAGGAGGAGTTGGAGCATTCAGGTGTGTTATAATACAATGTCAAAGAGGAAAGACATGAACAATGATCTATGAGAAGCAATTATTGCTGCCCATCAATCTGGGAAGGGTTATAAGGCCATTCCCAAACAATTTGAACTCCATCATTCTACAGCAGGTGTCCAGTCCTAGAAGGTTGCAGTGGCTGCAAGTTTTCATTCTATCCCTTTTCCTAATCAGTGACCAGTTTCCACTGCTAATTGCCTTCTTTTCCTTTCATTTTAATAACCCTATTTTTAAGGATTCAGTCCTCTGAGTTGATTCTTTTCATCATTAAATGGCAGCCAAACAGAAATGAAACAGAAGACCAGCTAAATCAGGGCTTCAAACTTCCAATACCAATTTCACTCCAACCAGTTTCTTAATGAGATGCTGATTGTTGCTGCTAATTAAATGTTATTTTGTAACGGCTGACTCACCTTCCCTGAACAGCAGCTACACCACCAAGACCCATGAGCAAGATGAGGAACATTAGACCCGACAAGCCGTACTTCTTCCAAATAAGTTTCCCTAATCGCCGATCAAAGATAAGCCAAAAGACAAACAATATGTAAAATAATAAAGTGAGTATATATTAATAAAAAGAGAAATGAATCAAACTCCAAACAATATATATTTTACGGCCAAAACCCGAAATCAGCCAAAGCGGGAAGTGTCTGGCCAAATCGGGAAATGGCCAATGTCGCTGTAAATTGACCGGCCAATGTCCGATCTTTTCCTTGATTTCGGGATTTGGCCAGCCAGTTTGCGAAATGGCATGGAGCGATCAGCCAAAGACGTAAGAAAAAAGGCATGAGCAGTGATTTATTGCACACTTAGTAGTGCAATTGCATCAAGTGTAGCCTTGGCGGCTCTTGTTAAGAAAGTGGACGCCACTTGGTTGTTTCACAATAATTAAGATTAGGTATATTAGTAGATTTCACATTTCTGTTATCGTTTTAGCCATAAAATAATGACTTAACATCAGGGACCTATTTTATCGACCTTAAGGTTAGTGTTTGGACGAGGGGAAGGCCGTCTCAAGTGGCGTCCGCTTTCTGAACAAGACCAGCCTTGAGTAGTTTCTCATGCAGAATGGAAAACTCACTTCTGAATCTGCATCTGAAAGTTTTTAAGCATCTTTGCACCTTGAGCGGACAGTCTTACATCAGTGCATCGGATTTTGGCCAGGGAATTCTCACCACTTCGCAAAATGGCTGGCCAAAGTAGCATATACGCTGGTCATTTCTAGTAATTCGGACTTTGGCCACACCTCGCGGCCAAAATGCGAAACGGCCGGCCAGTTCAGGAATTGGCTGAACTTCGGATTTTGGCCGTAACACATATATATCACACCACAACCATCCCCGACAAATCACTCAACCCCATTTTAATTCCATGGCTTGTTGCTGGTCTCATTCTGCCACAGCACACATTTCCAAAATTTTTTTCTAAGAACACCGTCAAAGTATTTTGGTGACCTGAGCAAATCAGCCTTACTGAGACCTTCACCTTTCTTTATTTTCAGATACTGTGGTTAGCTCATCATGTGGCAACTTGTTTTGAGTCTCATTATTGTTTGGCTGCTAATTAAGGAAAAAGAAACAACTAAAGGGTCTGAGTCAAGTTAATTTAAACTAAGTTAAAAGAAATTAATTAGCAGCAAGAACTGGTCAATAATCAAGAAGCTGGTTAGAATGAAAACCTGCAGGACTGGAGTTGGACACCCCTGTGCGATGGTGCGGGTTGGCTCCATGTTCCCTTTAGCTTAATTGGGAGCCTTTTGAACCCGCCACTGTCGATAACGTAATCGGATAGGCCACAGCAAGTGAGGACACATATACAGCCAACAAGGGATGGGTGTAAACAGGTGCACAGGGCTTTTATTTAAAGTCAAAATCAAAAGTGTTTAAAATAGTGCAGCTAAAATATCATCCAAAATAAATAAATAATCCATAAGAATAGTGTCCAGGAGGAGTCTAAAATCCAAGAAATAAATAATCCTGTAAAATAAGGTTAAAATCTGAGATCTTCTCCTATTAAAACACAATGAGCCCCAAATGCTGGCTTCTAAAAGTGACTTCTCCTCCACTTACCCCAACTGGGCTCTTGCAGCCAGTGAAGGTATCCTCCCAATGGGTGCAGTCAACCAATAAATCCAGGCTTCATTCTGAGCCGCCCTTCCATCAACATGCGCCGGCTGGACTTTTGAGCCACACGTGTCTTTCCCGCTGCTCACATGTGGCCCTGCGGGAGACACCATCAATCGGGCTGCTCCTACTCCCTGGTGTTCATTCAACAGGAGCGCCTATACCTAAGCCTCAGGCTCCTACAGCCCTGAGACTCTCTCCTGACCACCTACCTCCATTCTCCACAACATGTCCCTCTTTCCTTTCCTTTCCTACCTCCGACCACTCCTTCTGTCCTCTTCTTCTTTTCTGTCTGGACTCGTCCTTTCCTTTTTCTGTTCTCTCCCTCTCTATCACTTGCGCAATCCTTTTAAAGGCAGCTACAGCAATCACAGCTTCAGCGCTAATTAGAGTCACGGACCATCCTGTAAGTGTGCACAAAATTCAGGTCAATCCGCGCCCACCTCTCGCATTGAAGCTGCTCCTGCCACACTAGCACACCCTGTCCAATGACACTAGTGTAGATGCTATTTATTTATTTAAACTGTGCCAGAGCCGTGGATCTCTTACCACAACCTGTCCCACAATTCACAAGTGGGAAAACTCTTCCTAGGAGTGGAGGTCCCAGCAAATTCACTCCAAGGTCAGACCGTGCAATGGTCAGAAAATTTGTAAAAAACCCAAGAGCTGCATCTCAGACTCTACAGGCCTCATTTAGCATGTTAAAAGTTCATGACAGTACAATCAGAAAAAGAATGAATAAGTATGGCTTGTTTGGAAGGGTAGCCTGGAGAAAGCCTCTTCTCTCTAAAAAGAACATGGCAGCACAGCTCAGGTTTGCAAAGTTGCATCTGAACAAACCATAAGACTTCTGGAACAATGTACTTTGGACAGACGAGACCAAGTGGAGATGTTTGGACATAATGCACAGCGCCACGTTTGGCGAAAACCAAACACAGCATATTGGCACAAACACCTCATTACCAACTGTCTAGCACAGTGGTGGAGGGATGATGATTTGGGCTTGTTTTGCAGCCACAGCACCCAGGCACCTTGCAGACATTGAGACGACCATGAACTGCTCTGTATACCAAAGTATTCTAGAGTCACATGTGAGGCCATCTGTCCAACAGCTAAAGCTTGGCTGAAATTAGGTCATGCAACAGGATAATGATCCCAAGCACACCTGCAAATCCACAACAGAATGGTCCAAAGCCCAGACCTCAGCCCAGTTGAAATGCTGTGGTGAGAACTTAAGAGAAATGTGCATAAAATGATCTGCAGCAACGCTCTAAAGAAGAGTGGGCCAAAATTCCTCCCTGACAATGTAAGGGAATGATAAAGTCAGACAGAAAATGATGACTTCAAGGTATTGCTGCTAAAGGTAGTTCTACAACCTATTGAATCATGGGGTGTACTTAGTTTTCCACACATGACTTTTCAATTGTGGCTTCATTTTTTTAAAATAAATAATGACATTTTGGAATCTGTTGTGTGTTGCTTTGCACCTGAGGTTAGATTTAAACAATTCTAGAACCTGGTAAGGACCAGGGGCCTCATGTATAAACAGTGCAAGGGCACAAAAATGTTGCATAAGAACGTCTCCACGTTCAAGTCGTGATGTTTAAAACCTAAACTTGGCATAAAGCCACGCACATTTTCACGGTAGCTCATACCCTGGCATACGCAAGTTCTGCGCTCGGTTTTGCAGACTGGCGGCACCCAGTGTCAAAGCAGTACTACTGTTCCTGTGTGGTTTCCCTTTCTTTTTTAGGTACACGTCCACATCATGAAATGAACCGCATATTATTAGTTTAATGCATCTGATTGTAATTAACCTGTAACAATATAATGGTCCACAGAATGGTCAAACTATTCTAAATACAATAGCTACTTTAGCGCTGTTACTCTCACTGCACCACCTTCTTCTTTCAGCTGCTCTCATTACGGGTTGCCATAGTTGATCATCTTTTTCCATATTACTCTCACTGCACCACTTGGAGTATTTATATTACTGTACCTGAGTGTGAATCACAGCTGTACAGCAGCTGATCAGAAAGAGAATTATTGGTATACAGCATCAAGCACACGCTGCCTCAGCTATGCTGCCTGTTTGAACTGCTCTCACATGGCAAACACTTCAAAGCTTTTCCTGTACGGACCTCGCAGTTCAGAAACAGTTTCATCCCAAGAACTCTAAACGCACTCAATCAGTCCATCAATTGCTCCTTGTAGAACACTTTGTACTTATAAGTACAATTACCTCACTGTAAACTTGCGATACAGTTATAATATTGCACAACCTGAGCCACTTTATAAAGGACATATTTACATATGATGACGATATAATTTGATGAAATGTAGCAAAATATGTGTATTATATTATACAGATAAAAATTTAACTTCATTTAAATAATCTATATTGTTAATTATTAAACATGTGAGGACTTGGTGTTGCAGCGCTAGTGATGATCTGGTGCTCTGTTCACGGATTGTTCCTGCCTCGCCCTGTATTCTTGCTTGGGCTGGCACGACACTGGATGGATAGAATAATTAAACACGTACTACAAAGATATTTCTAATGTTCCTTAAAAGTTTTGAAGAATCTGCGTTCTAAGCTTACAGGTGGCTTAACGTCTATTACAGAGCTGATTGTGTGGCGATTGGGTATATGGAGAAAGAAAAGTAAGGACAGGAGTAGTGGGTTAGTACGTTTGAAAGAGACAGTACTGCTACAATAAATTATTTCATCGAAGGTCGCACAGCAAGAATCTTGCGCAAGACATAAACAATCACTGCACCACCGTGTTCCCATGTTTAATAACGTGCTTTAACTCTTATCATCATGAAAATGAAATCAAGTATACATCTCAGTATTTTAATTATTCAGAGAGCTGCAATATCACAAATGTAATGGATTCTGTGTCCTGTCTGAGGAAGAGAAAGCCCAAAAGCACAAAGTGATTCACACACATAGTGCACTTAGAAGATCAAAACATTTAACGTGCTACTTTAGTTACGATGTTATTTGAGAAACTAGTAAATTAAACAATTTTAAGATGAAGTTTATGATGTTCTACTTTAATAACAAAATAAACTACGTGATTAAAGTGGAAATTTCAAAATTAAAGTTGACATTTCGTGCTTTTTTACCCACTGTGTGCCTATTTTTGTTTCTCTGTACCATAATAAGCTTTCATATGACACTCAGACAGTGGGCTACGACTCGCCTCTTCATGGCAACTTTGATATCTGACAACTGTTTTTAATTTCAGCCACTGTGCGACTTTGTGAACTTGGGCTTTCAAGTTTTCCGACATGCTATGTCACTCGATCAGCTTCCTTTTGTTGTTTATACCACTGTTTAAACCAACAAATAGTACATTTTTCCTTTGCCTCCACTTGGTATTCGCTGAAATTCTTCTATTTGCCCCCCGTGCTTTTGCCATTGCCTTTTCAAAGAACACTGAGCTTAAGGGCTATTTATATTGATTTGCATGTTCAAAGAAACGTAATTGACCTGCGGTGGGCTGGCGCCCTCCCTGGGGTTTGTATCCTGCCTTGCGCCCTGTGTTGGCTGGGATTGGCTCCAGCAGACCCCCGTGACCCTGTAGTTAGGATATAGCAGTTTGGATAATGGATGGATGGAAGAGGCGTAATTCTGGGAAGAGTTGGGGCAGGACAGCAGACACATGCACATGCATTACTTTTCATGCTAACTGGGATTTATGTAGCGGAAGAACGTGGAAGTTCACTTATGCATCTGGATTTTTTTGTGCATAAGCACATTTATGCTTCTGTCCGTACGCCATGTTATAGTGTGAATTTTACGCACGCCATTATGCATGAGGTCCCGGATGATCTTATTATGTCCTGATATGTAAAACTTTAAAACTGTAAGAGGGTGTACTTTTTTTTTCACATGACCGTATCTCCAAAGTACATATCTCGCGCTACTCTGTGCCACCTGCCAGACAATTCACCCTACAGGTGGTTCAACATAACTTCATGTCAACACTTACCTGTCCCCAGTATAGCCAGCAGGGCACTGGCACTGGCCAGTTACATGATTGCAAATACCTCCATTATGGCATGGACAGTCCTGTGTGCAATTAATTCCAAATTTTCCATACGGGCATGGCTGGGCACAGACAAAACCCTGCAGGAGAAAGCCACAATAATGAAATATTCACAATTTGGACATTTATGGTAATTCTGGGGTACGAATTTGAGAAGCGGGCATTCCTAATTCATACCATCCATCCAGCAGGGCATGAGCACTCTCCGGTAATGTGGTGACACATCCCACCATTTTGACAGGGACATCTCATCTCACATTGAGCACCGTGGCTACCAGGGGGACAAAGTTCTTCACAGCTGGAAAAAAAAACAACAAAAATGTATACATAATAGTTCGCACTGGTATTGTGTATCTCTATAATCTGTTCCCTTCCTTGGAGACTTACAACACTCCAGTGTAGCCAGGAGCACAGCGGCACTCCCCAGTCTCATGGTCACAAGTGGCACCATTCATGCACTGGCACTGGAACTGACATCCTTTCCCATAAGTCCCCAAGCTGCACGACTCCTCACACCTCCAGCCCTTGTAACCATCTGTGCATACACATGCGCCAGTGATCGGATTGCACAGCGCACCATTCTGACACTGACATCGGTTACTGCAGTGTGGACCCCAGTGATCACTCTCACAACCTGCAAAAAGACAACAGGGCATATGGGAAATTACATAAGGGCACAAAATAAAAAGCTAGGTCAGTTCAGTTGAATAAATGTATAATTAAAAGACCAGTGACGTTGAGTGGTCCCAACCATACTTAAGAACAAATAGGTAGACTCATTCATTTTCCAGATCTACTTTTTCCCATTATGGGGCTGAAGGGATTTAGAGGCTATCCTGGTAGAATGGACACAAGTATTAATGTATAAATTAGTGTACTGTATGTGCTGTACAGACTGGAAATAGTAATACGGTATTGGAATGCGAGGAGGCCTGCCAGGTTACATTGACTGTCTCTTACATCCTCATATCTTTCAATCACTTTGATGAAGATGCTGAAAAGACCTTTGGACATAGTGCCTATAAAAAATATTCACCCTCTGGAAATTTTCACAATTTATTATTATACAACATTGAATCACTGTGGGCATAATTTGGCTTTTTTGACACCAATCAACAGAAAAAGACTTGAAAACAGATCTCTGCAAAGATGAAACACAAAATAATTGATCACTTCCTTCAAGTCAGTGTTTAATAGTGGATACTCTTTTGGCAGCCATGACCGCCTTGAGTCTGTAAGCACAGGTCTCTGTCAGCGTTGTACATTTAGTAATTTCTTCCCCTATTCTTCTTTGCAAAACTGCTCAAGCTCTCTCAGATGTCATAGGGACTGTGAGTGAACAGCCTTTTTTAAATCCTGCCACATATTCTCAGTTGGACCGAGCCAGTCCAGGGGTTTCACTTATAAGACTTCTTAACGTAAAAATGCTATTACACCAAAAAACAGGAATTTGCTAACGCCTAAAAAATAATCAGATGGTGTACGCACATTTCTACACAATTTACCCTTTATAAATCACAATGGTCTTGTAAATGTGTTTTTGTGAACACACCTCAAACCCTGCCCTGTCCCACCCTGAAACAACCATATATGGACCATGCTAATCAACCTCATACATATGCAAACAGGAAGCTGAAGACCTTCATTGGCTGGTAGCACAGTCACATGACACATCCAATAGTGAGAGACAGAAGTTCTCATGACTAAATTAGAGGCAGATCAAGAGTGTTTATTTGGAGGCCTAAGTGCAGGTGTGAGCAACAAGTGAAAATTTGTTAAATTGTGTAATAAGTACATAAGTTTAATATGTCACTGTGCTCTGTACAAAAAAATATTTTATAAATCCACTCACATGTACGGGCCAGATTTAGCACACAGGGGCTCAGCATTTAGAACTGCTAGGCAAGCATTAGAAGACAAGAAGGGGACAACTACGAAAATGGGCATTGTGCTATTTCTGTGTGACAGAGTCCGCATGATATTGGATCCTCCGTTTGCCTTGTTTGGAATAGCATGATTTACCTAAGTAAGGGCCTGCACATGGAGAAAGAGTATAAAGCCTTGGAACATTACTCTGCACACATTTGAAGCCGATGGACAGATGGGAGATATTGTCATCTGATCCGGAAAATCCTTCCAGCGCAGTGACGAAAATGGCAGACTGTATACATCGAGCTCCCACCTTGGTAAAATAATCTTGCTCAGTCTGTTATGCCACGTAAATCTTCATTAAAGAAAGCTAAGTTCCTTTCTTTATGTGATTTCTTACCGCCGTATCACTATTGGAGGGGTATTGCCTTTTAATATTATATCTATATAGTTTTAGGTTATTTAGGATGCCACAATTAAAAAAAGAACTTATTCCAATCAAAGAGCTAGGGCCCCATAGAGGAAAACAAAAAGTAACACGTTACTCCTGCTGTAAATACCGTGAGTTACGGCCACAACATGCCTGAAATAAAACAAAAGAGGCCCAATTTCTGGCAACGAAGTGGATCGCTAGTCACCTGCAGAGTGCGTGTGTAGTAGGAGGAGTAGAAAACACACATCTACGTTCTCTAATCTCGATCTGTGAATGGCATTTGTAATTGGAGATGATGCCTTTTTATACGGCATTATGCCAGAGCAGTCCTGATGATTGTCAGTCTTATCGTGGCATCACAGATGACTTGATTGTTAATAAAGCAGCCTCCTTCTTGCCTTACTGCAATATGAATACAGTAAAATGCTCAGATTACATTAGTGAAATGGACACTGGTGCAAATTGCCTTTTGATATTGGTAATAACATGTTATGTTTTATGTATGCACCCACACCATACGACAACTGGATGTAGCACTTCGTAGGTTAGTTAAAGGCTTCCAGCACAACGGGCATGACGGAATAAAACTTGGCTGAGATATTCCTGATCTGTCAGCCAATTCCCTGAGAAGTGACAACAGATAGTCTATAGTGACCAAAAATAAACAAAAATGTTTTTCAGTGTAAATACGCAGCATTGGTCCTCTTAAATTGGAACTAAAATACAGTCTGTGCATCATATTCATCACATTTGAGCTTTAATATGTTTGTCATGTCAATGCACATTATAATAACAGCTCGGTGATATGAACTATGCGTGCGAGTTGGCATTTGTCTGATTTGGCAGCATTTCCCTACTTCATCAAAGGTGTCATCATTTCTCAGTCTCTCTGAAATGTTGCATAACCACAGATCAGAGTTGCCGTAAATATATGCATGTTCCCCTGTTCCAACATCTGTGTGGGAAGTTGCATTCGCACATTTCAAGCCTCTGTTTTGTGCGTACGCAAGCTTTTTAAATAAAGCCCCTAGACATACACACTATTGGTTTTAACCCATCTATGGGTTTATGCTTGAGGTTGTTACCTTGCTGAAAAATGAATGTTCTCCTAAGGTACAGTTTTTTTGGCAATTTTCCTCCCCTGTATTTTGTTGTATTTGGTTGTATCGTCTACCTTCACAAGCATCCCCATAGCTTGATGTTGCCACCACGATACTTCACAACAAAGAAGGTGTATTTTTTGATTTACTCTAAACTTGGCATTTAGTCTGATGGCCAAAAAACTCAAATTTGGTCTCATCAGACCAAAACAGCTGTCTGTTTTGCCTTCTGGCAAACTCTAGCCAAGATCTTGTGTACTTTTTCTATTTGCTACTCTCACATAAACTGGCAACCGCTGAAGCACCCAGGCAATAGTTGTTGTGTGCACAGTCCCTCCATTCTCAGCCACTGTCAATTGTAACTCCTTCGGAGATTTCGCAGGGCCGTCTTACTGGGGGCCCTACCTACACAGCCACTCACAGGAATAAAAATGTAAATGGCCAATAAAATTAAACATATATTTATTGTATTGATACTTCCAGCGAAATCAGTGTTCAAACAATAAAAAACATGCTGTACATCAAAGATTAATAAGATGAACAATATATCATGAGCCTTGAAAAACACAAACATTTCAACATATAAATGATACTCAATTTGTAAACCATACAGCATGGGCCCCCTATGTTCGTGGGGTCCCCGGGCGATTGCCCAGCATGCCCATGCGTTACGACAGCCCTGAGTTCTCATAAGTCTCCTGGTGGCCTCCCTTGCTCGTCTTCTTCTTGAATGGTCATTGCATTTTTGTGGACATCCTTTGCCATTCTCTAACCATTTCTTACTACCGTATATACTTGCGGATTAGTTCTCCTGTGGATAAGTCAGGGCTTGATTTTACTGTATAATTTCTGGTATTCTTTTAATGACGGTTGTATAAGTCGAATGCAGAAAACACACGCTATTGGTCCAAGAGATTATGATCTGCTAACACCCACCACAGAGAGTAGCCACAGAGCACACTGCCTTTTTTTTATATGTATTGTGCCTACGTGACCACACGGTAATACCCAAACTATTCTGAAGCAACGTTTGCACTGTTTTGTGTATCTCACACCCTCATACAACTTTATTGTAAGAGCATCCCTTATCTACGATGGAGCGTTCGATCAGAAGAAAATATGAAATGTTGTTGAAACAGCAAAAGAAATTGGTAACTGTGCTGCTGCTGCAACAAAAATTCGATATGTCTGAGAAACTGATGAGAGATTGGAGGAGGCAAGAAGATGTAAATAAAAAAAAAGAAGTGTTGCATTTTTGAATGGGCGTACTGTATAAGTCAGGGACTGATTTTATGATCGATTTTTCGGGTTTCAAGACCTGACTTATACGTGAGTATATATGGTAATTGATTGCTCTGTTCTCCAGGTGACATTCAGTGACTTGGATATTTTTCTGGTGTCCGTCCTTTGACTTGTGCTTTTCAGGTTCCTTTTCACTGAGTGCCTTCATTATGTAGGTTAGACCACAATGCTAACTCGTCACAAGATGGCCCTTCCAGATAAGGTGCATTTATACTGCGATCAATTGAAACCCCTTGACTAGAAACCGGTGATCTCTACTTAAGTAATTAAGTGATTTCTAAAAGCAATTGGCTGCACCAGTGATGATTTAGGAGGGGTGAATACTTATGCAATCAATTTAATTTATGTCTTATAATTTGTCATTCATTTGGGCCACTTTCTCAGAGATCTGTTTTTACTTCGATGATAATGAGTCTTTTCTGAGGATCACTGCCAAAAGAGACACTTCGGCTCAATGTTATATAACAATAAATTGTGAAAACCTCCAAGGTGTGAATCCTTTTTGTAGGCACTATATACCAGATGGCACAACACAAAAACATAAATTTGTCTGAGAAATGTAGTAGTGGTAGATATTTAAGTAAACTGAACAATTTTATGTTTACTCACCACCATGCAATTCACATCAGATCAGCTATGATGTGACTTAGAAACAAAGATCAGATCAGACCCACCACATGTTAATTCATCAGTATCCTCCTAACCATCTCAGTGTAGGCTGGTACCTCATCACCTTCCTACATTGGAATCATATTTACATAGCTTTAGCATCTTCTGAATAAATATGAACTGTTTCTATCAAAGAAAATCTAACTCATTCACTATCATCAAACTATTTAACAAATGGTTCTGAGAATAATTAAAGTAAGTGGAATTCATTCATTCATCCATCCATTTATTCAGATTCAGATCCATTTATTCTGTTCCAGAGTTGCAGAGGGTTCACACCAAACCACGACCAGGGCTAGAAGCTGTTGCAGAACCTGACAGAACCTTCTTGAAGATGGCAGTAGGACAAAGAGATCGTGGGATGGGTTTGGAGTGGTCCATCATAATGCTGTAAGCTTTGTAGATACACCATTTACAAAGATGCCTTCAATGGAGGGTACGAAAGGACCCAACAATGTTTCCTGCAGTGTGCACTATCCATTGTAGGACCTTATGTTCAAGTTCAAGCACTTTATTGTCATTGTGTTAACATAACAAAATTACTTTTTGTGACAGCCCCAAGGAGCATTTAAAGAAAAGTCATATATTTCCAAATATGTCATATACAGTGTTAAGTGATCAAGTAACCAGAGCAAATCAATATTGCTCAAAGTACAGCAGCATAAATTGTTATTGCACCTGTTAATGAATAGTACATTACATATTCTATATCGTATTACATTAGTATATTGCACATTACCAATACAGCTTATTGCACATGTTCAATTAAAAATGATCTCAGACTGAGGGTTCCCAGACTCAACAGTGATGCAGCTGGTAAGAACACTCTCAATGGCACCCTGTGTGGAATGTGGTGAGAACAGCCGCCGAAGGAAGTGGAGATGCTGCTGTGCCTTCTTGTTAATTGACCAAATAAGGTCACCTGCCAGGGGCACACCAAGGAATTTGGTGCTCTTAACCAATTCCACTGCAGGGCAACAATCGCCTCTTTTGTCTTGTCCGCATTAAGTGACAGATTGTTGCACTTGCACCAGTCCGCCCATCATCATATCTCCATTTGGTACGCTGACTCATTTCAATTGCTGATGAGAACCACCACCGTGGATGGTGTTAGAGTTGTATGCAGCCATACAATCATCAGCCGAGTCACCAGAGTGAACAGACATGGGTTTTGAGTATGCAGCTCTGGGGGGGCACCAGTGCTCAGTGTGATGGTACTGGAGTTGGTGTTTCCAACGCGGACTGTCTGGATTGATTCTCTCTGTCAGGAAGTCCACAACCCAGTTACAAAGGGGAGTATCGTAGCCTAGCAGACCCAAGATGCCGTTATTTCTATATGAGGCTGAACCTCACTATGTGGCTTGCCGTTTTCCCCTATACATGCCCTTGCTCCTTCCTGAACTCACTGGCACAATATGGATGGGGTGGCACCAGTAGGAACTGGGAATCACAAAGTGTGACACCAGTTAGTGCACCAACAAGGATTTATACTGCTGAGAGAGCTCAAAACATTATAATTAGAATTATTCATTAAAAAGGAAATCAATGTGACAGTGTGCCCATTTCACATTTCTGTCTGATTTAGCTATGCACCAATGTAATTCTTTATTCCCTTTATTTGTCTTTTTGTGCAGGTGACTGTATATTTCCCACTCACCCAGACTTAATCCACTATGCATCTACAGGGAATGTTATGCTAGTCTTTTCTTCATTGTGCTTCGAGAAGTGATGCAAACCAGTTTTTATTTCTCCTTTTAATTATTTTTTCTAAACTATGTGGTTTGACATAAAGTGGATTACATCTAGGAACAAGAAAGAATACACACATGTGTACATCCGGATCAAATCCCATAATAGCCAGAAGGGGGATTAACAAAGTATCTCAAATCAATAAATAAATAAATAAAAACATAGACAGCCTTGTCCTGGGTCTAAATCCCATGCTCATTTTAGGAAGCCCAGGCCCCTCATGGACCCTGTGATCATCAGAGGTGACTGTGCAGAGGGTACAGACCTATAAATACCTGGGGGTGCAGCTGGATGATAAATTGGACTGGACTGCCAATACTGATGCTCTGTGTAAGAAAGGTCAGAGCCGACTATAATTCCTTAGAAGGTTGGCGGCCTTCAACATCTGCAATAAGATGCTGCAGATGTTCTACCAGACGGTTGTGACGAGTGCCCGCTTCTACGCGGTGGTGTCCTGCGGAGGCAGCTTAAAGAAGAAGGACGTCTCAGGTCTGGACAAACTGGTGAGGAAGGCAGGCTCTATTGTAGGCATGGAGCTGGACAGGTTGACATCCGTGGCAGAGCGACGGGCGCTGAGCAGGCTCCTGTCAATCATGGAGAATTCACTGCATCCACTGAACAGGATCATCTCCACACAGAAGAGCAGCTTCAGCGACAGACTGCTGTCACCGTCCGGCTCCACTGACAGACTGAGAAGATCCTTTCTCCCCCACACTATGCGACTCTTCAATTCCACCGGGTGTGGGTAAACGTTGACATTATTCAAAGTTATTGTCTGTTTTTACCTGCATTTTTATTACTCTTTAATTTAATATTGTTTTTTTGTATCAGTATGCTGCTGCTGGATTATGTGAATTTCCTCTTGGGATTAATAAAGTATCTATCTATCTGTCTATCTATCTATCTCATTCGTTGACTTTATGATGTCTGCATTTTCTCCCTGTGTCTGTTAGGCTTTCTTCCCACATCCTTAAATACACGAAGGTTAGACTGATTGAGAATATACTGTTACATAAATAAAGACAATATTAATAATGACAAAAGTGCAAGTGTTATGTGAGGTGTTACTGGTGACACAGGTTGGCTGGCATCCCCAGCTGAGAAGGATGATTCTTTATCTGGCCATGAAGCCTTTAAAATTAAAGGTCACTGATGGATGGGAATCACGGTTGGGTTGTTGATGGAACCTTTCCTAGCCAGGAGGCCACAATAATGGAACGACAGAGGGAGATTACCTTCTGAGGCCATGTATTCCCCACTGAACAACATGGAAGCTTTTGAGGTACTAAGGTGTGCTACCAGTGGGAGCTGCTGGGAGAGGATTTCTCTTATTTAAGAAGGTTCTGCCTGACCCAGAAGTGCTTCCTGGGTGTAATGGTGTGGTACTGGAAGTACTCCCATGTCCGGCGTAAAAGAAACCATTCCACCTCATCCAGATGACGTTAAGTTGGGACAGAAGTAGGATAACACTCACCAGGGCGGGGGTAGAGGAGAAAGAAAAAGAACTATTTGTGACTAGGATTATAGATTGCAGAACACACCTCTTTAAGTTATATGTTAAAATAAGCAGTTAGTGAACCTGGGACAGTTGTCTGTTTGGTTGTATCTGGGGTTTTAGGCCTTGTTATACCAACTATAGATCACAAAGTCATGAAACATTAGAAACATGTTGATGAGAACAATCGATTTAGCCCAACAACACAACTCATACCCTGTAGTCCTGGAATGAGCTAAGTCGCTCTTCTCTAGAGTCTTTCTAGTACTATTGTGTCTTTTTTTATAGCCTGGAGAACAAACCTGCACACAGTACTCCAGATGAGGCCTCACCAGTGCGTTATAAAGCTTTAGTAGAACCTCCTTGGACTTGTACTTCACACATCAGGGCACTATATAACCTGACATTCTGTTAGCCTTCTTGATGGCTTCTGAACACTGTCTGGAAGTTAGTCTTAATGTTGAGTCCACTATGACTCCTAATCCTTCTCATAAGGTGTACTCTTGATTTTCAGACATCTCATTGTGTATTCAGACCTAACATTTTTACTTCCTATGTGTAATACTTTACATTTACTGACATTAAATTTCATCTGCCACAAATCTGCCCAAGCCTGTCTGCTGTCCAAGTCCTTCTGTAATGATTCAAGAGATTCTCAGTTATCTGGCAATCTAACTAACTTGGTATCATTTGCCAACTTAACCAGCATGTTACTTATGTTGTTCACCATTCCTCATCTGTTTTGTTTTGGCTATGCTTATATTTAATCCCAGCTTCTCTGATTCCAACCCAAATACTCTTAAAAGTTCTACTAATGCTGTTATACTCACTGGCAGAAGCGCTGTATGGTGCACATATTCAAGATCTCTGAGGCTGGGGATCTGCATTGGCAATCGGAAGGTTGCCGGTCTGAATCCCGTAAATGCCAATAGGGACTCTGCTCTGTTGGGCCCTTGACCAAGGCCATTAACCTGCAATTGCTGAGCGCTTTGAGTAGTGAGAAAAGCGCTGTATAAATGCAAAGAATTATCTCTCACAGGTGCTCTGCCAATATCTAGTCTGTCACTATTACCTGTTTCATCAGCCTCCTTCAGGACATGGTCTAACTTCAAGGTGAACAAACATGGCAACAGAATGCATCCTTGTCATATTCCTGTCCTGACTCCAAACCACTGAGAGCTCTCTTTTTATATCCTGGGGAACAAATCTGCACACAGAACTCCAGATGAGGCCTCACCAGTGCGTTATAAAGCTTGAGCAGATCTTTCTTGGACTTGTACTCCACACATCAGGGCGCTATACTGTATAACCTGATATTCTGTTAGCCTTCTTAATGGCTTCTGAACAGTGTCTGGTAATTGATAGGAATGAGCAATCTTTAATCCTTTATTCAAACCTAACATTTGTACTTCCTACACAGAACACTTTATATTTAGTTACATTAAATTAAATTGCCGCACATCTGCCCAAACTGTCCAAGTCCCTCTGTAATTAGACAAATGATTCTAGATTATCTGTCAATCCACCGAGCTTAGTATCATGTGCTTGTTATTTATATTCCTATTCAAATTATTTATATATATATTAAGAATAACAGCAGCCCTAGCACTGACTCCTGAGGAACACCTCTCTTAACATCAACCGATTCTAATTGGGTTCCTCACACCATAACCTTCTGCTTCCTGCGGCTCAGATAATTTTGCACTCATCTACAAACATCACCCTGAACTCCCACTTCTTTTAGTTTGATGCCCAACCTTCAATGTAGCACCTTATCAAGTGCTTTCTGTAAATCCAAATAAATAATATCATTTGCTCCACTTTGATCATATCGTTTTGTTGCTTCCTCATAGACAATCTTCCCTGTCTGAACCCATACTGACTGTTCAATAAAACTCCTGTCCTTGCCATCTGTTGCTCAACCTTATTCTTAATAATTCCTTCCATTAATTTACCTGTGATGCATGTTAAGCTTACTGGCCCATAGTTGCTTGGATCTGTCTAACCAGCCTTTTTATATAAAGAGATATTTGCCATTTTCCAGGCCCCAATTTCCCCAGTTTTCAGGGACTTCCTAAAATTATGTGCTAAGAGGTTATATATGTACTCATTAACCTCCATAAGAACTTGAGGGTTAATATTATCTGATCCTGGTGATTTGTTTTATTCCAGCCTATTTAATCTGAGCAGCACGTCTCAGATTAATTTCCATCCACTCTGTACCTCCCTTTTACCGCTTGGAGGTTATCCACTTCCTCACATGTGAAGACTTCAGAAAATGCGAGTTTAGAGCATCTGCTATTTCTCTGTCTGTAATTTTTAATTCCCTTTTACTATTCCTGATGCACTTCCACCTCCTCCTTGACTGTTCTTTTTACTACAAAAATACTGAAAGGGTCACATTGGGTCACCTTTCACCTTATCTGCAACATTCTTCTCTAACAATAAAATGTGAAAACTTCCATGACATGAGTCACTGTCATCAAAAAGTCTGAAGCGTGGGGTAGCTGTTACACCAGAGGATAGAAGACATAAAATATGAATTTGTAGTACAAGTAAAACAATGGTGGGGGGAGGACACATAAGGATATGAGGATGATATGCACGGGTACAGTAAAACATGGGAGTGCAGAGATGATAAAAGACGTGTGGACACTTTAGCAATAAAACATGTAGTGTCACCTATGGGCACAGAAGGAATGCAAGATGACAGCAGTGTCAAATTAGAATATACTATATAAGCGATAAAAGTATGAGTGCTGTGTCACACGAGGGTGCAGAGAGGGTGATATCAGGTATGAGTAAGATAAAAGATGGGTACAGGTATCATGGAAGGAATTTAAAAAAGAAGCGGTGCCAAGCTATGGTCCACGTACAATCCAAAACATGGAAGATCTCACGTCCTTCCAGGCGCACATCTCCTATGCAGGCAGATGATGCACTAAATGGTTCATTCTGCTGCTTCTGTCGCTGGAACTGCACCCAACCCCTGCTGGCTACCCTGGCAGAAGTACAAAAGGCACTAATAGGCCATAATAAGAGCAGCAGTCTATTTGGCAGTAGGCATCACAGTTCCAGTGTCTCAATTTTATAAGATTGCTACTCTGTGATTGAGTGTCAATCATAGAACCTCTGCTAACTACTTCAAAGGAGCTCATCCTCCTGCCCGAGATTATTGCTGAGAAATCTATCTGGGCACTCTGGGTCGGTGGTGTGTATCAGTGCTACTCAAGTAAAACAGTCGTCTACGCAGCTTTATTTGTGTGCATTGATTTCCTTTTTAATGAATAATTCTAATGGCTTGAGTTTTCTCAGCAGCACAAATCAGTGCTGATGCACTGACTGGTGTCACACTTTGTGATTCCCAATTCCTGCTAGTGCCACCTCATCCATATTGCAGCAAAGAGCTCGGGAAGGAGCCTGGATGTGTAAAGATGAAAACAGCAAGAAGGCCGACAATATAGTGAGGGTCAGCCTCACACAGAAAAATGGCACTTTGAGACCACATTTATTCAAGGATAAAGCATCACATGTAGACATTCACACACACACACTAAGCATTACAATGGCTCTAAAAAGTATTCACCCCCTTGAAAGTTTTCCCATTTTATCATTATACAACATTGTCTCACACTACATTTGATTTGGCTTTTTTGATACTGATTAACAGAAAAAGATTCTTTACTGTTAAGGTGGAAACAGATCTCTGCAATATGATTCAGATTAATTACAAATATAAAACACAAAATGATTGATTACATCAGTATTCACACCCTTCCAGTCAGTATTTAGTAGATGCACCTTTGCCAGCCATGACAGTCGTGAGTCTGTGTGCTCAGGTCTCCATCAGCTTTGCACAACGGCACATTGCAATTTCTTCCCATTCTTCTTTGTAAAACTGCTCCAGCTCTGACATGTGTCATGGGGATCATGAGTGATCAGCCTTTATTAAGTCCAGCAACACCTTTTCAAATGGATTGAGATCTGGGCTCTGATTCAGCCATTCCTGGACATGCTTTATGGTGCTGTCATTGTCTTGTTGGAGAGCAAATCTTCTCCCAAGACACAGGTATCTTACAGACCATATCAGGTTTACCTCCATGTTGTTTTCTACATTAATTTTCGTCTCTACCCTCATAAGCCTTCAAAGGCCTGATGCTGCCATCACCATGCTTCTTGGCAGTGATGGCATATTTTTGATAATTTGCTTTGCTTGATTTATGCTAAACATTCGGTTTAGTTTGAAGAGCAAAAAGCTCAGTTTTTTTTCCCACCAGACTAAACATCTCCCATTTGACATCAAAGTCTTTCGTGCGCCTTTGATAAACTCTAGCCGAGAGGTCCTGTACGTTTTTTCTCTTTGCCACTCTCTCATAAAGCTGCGGCTGGTGAAGCTCCTGAACAACAGCTCTTGTATGCACAGTCTTTCCAACCTCTACTACTGTTACTTGTAACTCCTTCAGATTCCTCATAGGTCTTTTGGTGTCCTCCTTCACTAGTCATCTTGTTTCACAATCGCTCAGTTTCAAGTGGACAGCCTGCTCTAGGTGGATTTCCAGGTCCACCGTACTCTTTTCATTTCTTAACGACGGACTTAGCTAGACTCCAAGGATATTCAGTGACTTGGATATTTTCTTGTCTCCATCCTCTGACTTGTGCTTGGAGTGTTCATCTGTCTTCTTTGTGTTGGTTAGCTCACCATACTGACTCATTACATGTTGGACCCTCCACATGCAGGTACATTTATACTAAAATCAATGGAAATCAGTCAGTTGGTCTCTATTGTACTAATTTTGGAACTTATAAAAACAGTTAGTTACACCAGTGCTGATTTAGAGGTGCCAATATTAGAGGGAGTGAATACTTACATGATCAGTTATTATTGCTTTATATTTGTAATTGATTTAGCCCACTTTGCAGGCATGTGTTTTCATGTTGACTTTAAAGAGATACTAGAAGATTGGAGAAAAATGATAATTGCACCACTGTATGAGAAAGGATGCCATGAAGAATGTAACAATGTAAAAGGTATAAGTTTGCTAATTGTTCTGGGAAAAGTGGTCATTAGAGTGATTCTGAATCGAATATTTGCAAAGATAAACCAATTTGTATGTTAACATCAATGTGGATTCAGACCATGCCGTGGATATCAAGATCAAGTATCCACAATGCATCAAATTATAGAGAAGTCACTGGAGTTTGCACAAAAGCTTTACATGTGTTTTGTAGATTTTAAACAGACTTACGATTTGGTATGGAGAGAAAGACTGTGGGTGATAATGAAGATGGGGTATACCAGAGAAGATCGTAAAGATGGTAATCAAACTGTACTAGAACACAGACGAATGTGTAAGAATTGAAAAAGAGCAATAAGCAATAAGCTGTGGTCCTCCAGAACTCCACTCCATTGAGGAGGCTGTCGTCAGTAATAACACCTGAATGTACTATGGTTAAGGTTAGGATTGGGGGAACAGTTATCTGACTCAAGTCAAGTAAACTAAGTTATAAAAACCTGCAATCCAATTGGCTGTCTGGCAGAGCTACTGAATCATGGCGCTACGGAGGTCTGCAGCTGGACCCACCTCAAAAAGAGAGCCCTCGGTGGTTTGGAGTCAGGACAGGAGTATGCATTCTGTCGCCATGTTTGTTCAACTTGAAGTTGGACCATGTCCTGAGGGAGGCTGATGAAATAGATAATAGTGGAGGACTAGATATCGGCAGAGCACCTGTGAGAGATCTTGAATATGCGCATCATACAACGTTTCTGCCAGTGAGTATAACGGCATTAGTAGAACTTTTGAGAGTATTTGGGTGGGAATCAGAGAAGGTGTGATTAAATATAAGCATAGCCAAAACAAAACAGATGAGGACTGGTGAACAACATAAGTAACATGCTGGTTAAGTTGGCAAATGATACCAAGTTAGTTAGACTGCCAGATAACCGAGAATCTGTTGAATCATTACAGAAGGACTTGGACAGCATACAGGTTTGGGCAGATTTGTGCCAGATGAAATTTAATGTCAGTAAATGTAAAGTAAAAATGTTAGGTTTGGATACACAATGGGATGTCTGAAAATCGAGCGTACACCTTATGAGAAGGATTAGGAGTCTTATTGGGCTCAACATTAAGAATAATTTCCAGACAGTGTTCAGAAGCCATTAAGAAGGCTAACAGAATGTCAGGTTATATAGCGCCCTAATGTGTGGAGTACAAGTCCAAGGAGGTTCTGCTCAAGCTTTATAATGCACTGGTGAGGCCTCATCTGGAGTACTTTGTGCAGTTCTGGTCTGCAGGCTACAAAAAGGACATAGCAGTGCTAGAAAGTGTCCAGAGAAGTGTGACTAGGTTGATTCCAGGGCTAAAGGGGATGAATTATGAAAAAAGGTTAAAAGAGCTGAGCCTTTACAGTTTAAGTGAAAGAAGATTAAGATGTAACATGATTGAAGTGTTTACAATTATGAAGTGAATTAGTACAGTGAATCAAGACTGTTATTTTAAAATGAGTTAATCAAGAACACGGGGACACAGCCGGAAACATATTAAGCGTAAATTTCACACAAACATTAGGAAGTTTTTCTTTACACAGAGAACATAGACATAGAGAGTAAGCGACTCAGTATTATGGTGAACAGTAGGACTTTTGGGACTTTCAAAACTCAACTTGTTGTTATTGTAGAATAATTACAGCAAGTGGACAGGAACAGCAAACTTTTTTGGGCTGAATGGCCTGTTCTCATCTAGATTGTTCTAGTGTTCTAACAACAAGAAACAGATTGGAATGTAAAAGGTCAAAAGCTGGAAAGAGTAGGGAGATTCACATATAGAGAGATCGTAGGTGAAAGGTGGCTGTGAGATGGATGTGACAAAGAGATTAGGTTTAGCAGAAGCAGTATTTGTTAAATTAGAAAGAGAACTTTGGAGGCGCAGAGACATCAAACTGTGGACAAAATTATGAATCTACAACACACTAGTAGTGCCGGTAGCCTTGTATGGAGCTGAAAGCTGGACATTTAGCTAAGCAATCAAGAGAACAACACTTGGGTGTGTTTGACTGAAGACACTTCAGACAGATTATGGGAACAAGATGGGCAAAAAAAATATTAATGAGGATTTGAGAGAAAAGACTGTGTAAATGGAGCGGAGTGAAATAGGCGTATCGAGAATGAAAAGATGGCAGGACATGTATGGAGCAAGGACGACTTAAGAACAGTAAGAAGAGTTGAAAGATGGTTTCCAGTAGGAAGGAGAAGAGCAGGAAGGCCAAGGAAGAGGTGGAAAGATATGGTGACAGAGGAGCAGGGTGAAGAAACCGGGAGGAAGTGGCCCAGGATTGAGAGAAGTGGAGGAAGCTTTATAGCTGGGGGGATGCCACATCAAAAACGACAGAAGCATGGCTGACTAACATTAAAGTGTCTTTTTCTGTTGGTTAATGTCAAAGAAGCCAAATGAAATCCATTGCGATTCAATTTTGCGTAAGAAGAAAATGTGAAAACTTCCAAAAGAGGTGAATACTCCTTATTGACACCATGTACACAATGAATGGCAAAAATGTTTAAAGTCACTCACACATGTGCACATCTAAGGGATGCCATTGTAAAACAGAGATTAGGACTAGAGCTTCACAGCCCTGGGCTCAAATTCGCAGGCACTACTAGTGTGGAGTTTGTACTTTCACCCTGCATCTGCATGGGTTTTTCTCTCACATCCTCAAGGTCTATAATTTACGTTAATGTATGACTCTAAGTTGACCTAGCTCGCACACCATCAAGGGTTGGTTCCCACCTTGTGTCTTGGCTCCAGCCCCCCAACCCTGAACTAGAGAATTAGATCAAACAACAGACAGCTGTGTAAATTTAGTCCCATTACTTAAACGCTTACACCTCCTGTGGCCTTAGACGTATTTAGACACTTCAAGGACACAGGATCAGACCTATCCACTGGTCTTGAGCGAGTCTCTTAACCGGCCTATGTTCAAAATGTGTAAACATAGATTTTTGAAAGAGGCAACACTTAAAATATATGAAGAACTTCGGAATGATCTCACAGCGAAAGGTGCCATAAAAAATAATCAGTAATTGATCCGGAGCCTTACACATGCAGCTGGTGTTTGCCCAGTGCCTCTCACAAAGCTCTCACCTTCCACACTGTTATACTGTAGGTCATTCTGTTTGACCACCCACCCCCCAGCCCCCACATCTCAAAGTGGCCTCTTGCTACTGAATTGAAGGAGACACTTGAGAAAAATCTGTCGGTGCAATTAGTAGTGCGGGCACTTTGTCTCAGGCAACGCACAAAGTATTTGATTAAGAATTCAGCAGAATACTGCACTACCGGCGGCCGGTGGAAATGTGGAATTCATCGACAGTACAGATACACGCGGGCGAGCAGCGCGCTAAATGTCAGCCTTTAATGTAAAATTCAGATTGAAGCTCCACTTGCTTGGAAAAATTAAGAAGTTCCATCTGTAGTCTGTAGTCATTCTCCTCATAGAAATGCTCATGAAAATGGCGTGTGTGTGTATGTGTGTGTCTGCAGCAGACATGAGAAACGTCAGTCCTGGAAGGCTGCAGTGGCTGCAGGTCTTCTAATTCTTGCTTGAAAATGGTGTCCTTGCGTATCTCCTTCATGCACTTTCAGTATAAAAATCATCAATCCACTGTCAAATCCCAGCTCAAGATCACCTAGGTCAGTGCCAATCCTGACAATATTGGGCGCAAGACAGGGTCCAAACCCAGATGGCGCACAAGTCCAAGACATGACACTCTCATGCACCTACCCAGACTTACGATGGTAACCTGTGCATCTTGGAGAAGACAAAAAACCCACACTGAAACAGGAAGAAGGTGCAAATTCCATACAGACACTAACCCCTGGCCCACAGTACCACCCCTGTGTAAAACTGTTTCCATTAATTTCATATTCACTTTTACACTATATTCCAGTATAGACTACAGGCTTTGTGTTTATGACTATCATAACATAAGAAACATTCCACAACCTTCTTTATGAGAATGCATCTCCAGTTAAAAATGACTGCATATGCTGTTATTAACTACTTTACATCTTCACATCTGCACTATTTCTTGACTGATTTAAAATTATCTTCGCTCAAAGTGCCTGTCAATTTAGCATAAGACTGCAAGAAAACAGCCTATTTAGAAAGAGCCTGTATTCATATAACACATACACAACGACTCACACTGGACCAATCAATCGGTCAAACTGCAGAGCAGAACTATTGAACAATGGGCAAACATGCAAAATCTACAAAGAAGGCATACCAGGAAGTAATCAATTCCAGCATAAAGAGGGTTGAGTCATCTGGGGTGTGGAAAGACAGAACTACTCCAATGAGTGAACTCAGGGAAATTGAGTCCAAAGGGACCCTGTTCCAGACCTCAGTTGTGGAAGTGGCAGCTAAAAGCTGTGGTCTTAAATCGTTCGAGAACATCTCATGGTGGCAACTCCAAGCACCCAATGGTAGACACCAGTAGTGAGAGAAGCACTCAGATTGAAGGAGGTGGCCTACAGGGAAATGTTCTCTGTGGTATTGTTTAACTCGGTTGAGAGGTAGCAACAATGATAACAGGACTGCTGCAAATGTCATTGTGGGAGCAAAAGCTTGAGCATTGGAGGAGTTTGCAAAGGCCATGGAGAAAGTCTATCGGATGGCCTCAAGGCAGTACTAGCAAACTGTTCAATGCCTCAGGAGAGGAAGGGGCAACCTTGTCCAGATTGTATTAATCAAGGATGGGGAGGTGTTGACCTCTTCTGGGAAAATTGTCAAGTGGTGGAAGGAACACTTTGAGGAAGTCCTCAACCCGCTAGACATGCTCTCCTACCACATCCTGTTGGGGGATCCCATCACTGCTGCCGAAGTCACTATGGTGGTTAAAAGACTCTGTGGTGGTAAGGCTACTTGGGTTAGATAAAATCTGATCAGAGGTGTTGAAAGCACTGGAAATTGTTGGGATTGTATGGGTAACACATCCATTCAGTGTCACGTGGAAGGCGGATAAAGCACCCTTGGAATGGCAGCCTCCCAGGTAAATCATATTTAAGGGTGCTGGATGTGGATTCTGTCTTCAGTAGAACAGGAGACCAGTTCTTCTCTTTGGCCCAGTTTCAGTTGTCAAGTGGGAATCCTACGGGTAGCATCGTTGCTTCATGCAGATGATGTTGTCCTCTTTGAGTGTGACCTTTAGCAGACACTCGAGTGATATGTTGCAGAGTGTGAAGTGGCTGGGATGAGAATCAACATGTCCAGGTTTGAGGTCATGGTTCTCTCTCGGAAAAGAGTGGATTGCTTTCCCCAGGTGAGAGGGGAAGAACAACTGTACTTAGTGGAGATGTTCCAGTATCTTGAAATCTTCTTCACAAGTGATGGAAACAAATTGAATCTGAGATCGACAAGTGGATTGAAGTGGTGGCAACTGTTCTATAGGGCTGTACTGGTCCAGTAGTGGTGAAGTGGGAGCTGAGTCTAAACACAAAAACCTCAGTTTACTGGATGATCTACATCTCAGTCCTTACCAATGGTCATGGGTTGTGGGTTATGGGTAGTGTCCAAAAGAATGAAAATATGAGTACAATCAGCCAGTTGAAATGTGTTGGGCATGTCATAAGGATACTCCCTGGGCTCCTCTAGAGCTGCTCTAGGCACAAGACTCTACAGCAGACCCAGGATACACTAGAGGTATTATATCTCTCAGCTGGCTTCAGAACACCTAGGAATTCCCAGGAAGATATGCAATCTGTAGCTGTGGACAGGGAAGGATAGGCAGACTTGTTTGGCATGCTGCCAATGTTACCAAGAAAAGCAGTTTTAGAAATGAGATGAGCTGAGGGTGTGAAAAGGCCTGAAAGATGCATTAATTTTCCATGCCATAACGTTAAAAATAATTGAGCACATCTTTTTTAATTCGGAACCAGATTTACAGAAAGGCCAACCAAATATGAAGTTGTTTGACAGGTATGAATCAGCCTCTATTTAATTAATTAACTGAAACAATAACTCAAAACTAATTGAGGCCATCCAGGACCATTCTGGGCATCCGTGGTCTACCGAGTACACCTTGCCACACATGATCTAATCCTTCACCAGATAAAGCTTAGTGTGCACATCAAATGACATGACTAGAGCAGATCAAACAAGGCTCATTAAGATTCTGAACTTAGCAGAACATTACCAGTAAGAGCCCTTTACAATGATTAAGCAATATCACAGTGGACTGCTATTGTTGGGTGCAATCTGAATGACTTATGTAAGTAGCTTGTGGACACTTGTAGCAAGAAAGGATTGGTAATGCATCTGATCTCTGCAACTGTTATGATATAATGAATAAAACTGAAAAAACAGTATGCCTCTGCAGCAACATGAACATGACCAAAAATAGGGTTGAGCTTGCATTGCCCGATTAATTCTTTGCACCTAACTTGCATTGTACACTGCATCATCTGTGTGGAACTGACACACAGAGAGAACAAGGAATCAGCGAAGAACCCAGATCACCTGAACAGCAGCCCAGTGTGCATACCAGATGTACAATGACTTTTAAGGTTCAGGTAGTAGAAACCTTTTTTTTAGCCCCCAGTTAAGATGACATTGATATTTGTACCACTGGACCACAGGTCATCTGAACAGCAGTCTGGAGTATGTCCCAGATGCACATTGATTTCATGCTCTTCTGGCTAAAGTGAGGCATCAGGAAGCTGAGGTTTTAGGTGGCAGAAACCCTCTTCCTCCCTGGTAAGATGACATTGATATTTGCACCATTGAACCACAGTTCATCTCTACAGCAGCCCATTGATTTCATGCTCTTCTGGCTAAAGTAAGGCATCTGGAAGCTGACATTCAGCTGGTAGAAAACATTTTCTTTCCTGGTAAGAGGACATTGATATTGGCACCACTGGACCCCAGTTCATTTGGACAGTAGCCCAGTCTGCAAAACAGATGTACAATGATTTCATGCTCTTCTGGCTGAAGTGAGTCATCTGGAAGCCTAAGTTCAACTGGTATGAACCCTGGAAAGATGATACTGTATTCATGTTTACATCAAGGGACCTTCACTGTGTAAAGTTGAGGAGGACAGGCCACAATGCAGATCTATGCAAGGGTTCCAGACGGAGAGTATTTCATTTCACAAGCAGCTTCTCAACCCAGACGCCAAGGAGTTAAGAGAGCAAAGACAGAAATAGAAGGCAGAAGCACAAGTAATGAGTTCCTGAAAGCTGTTTTTCCTCAGCCTCCAATTCCGACGGGGCTCAGTGCATTTAAAACAAATTTTTATAATGCACCTTTCAGACAACTAACATCTCTCCTTGTGCCTCTCTAATTGCCTTTTAATGATCTCACATTAATGCAAATTTGATTCATCAGGAAATAAATCTTGTGATGCGCTTATGACTCTCTGCAGGTAACTCTTCCTGCTAACTGTAAAAATATGAATGCTTGTGCCAAGAGGCCAAGTCCCAGTAAGGGAGATGAGGCCACACTCCCCATTAAAATGCACATTTTATGACCACCTCACACCCTCTATTTTTTGTAACCAAGGTCCTTAGTCTTACCATATCTACCAACGTAACCAGATCTGTGCCTTCACCAACCACTTGAGCCCCAATCTTTAACAATTACCAGGTGCTGGCTTCCCTGTAGTTTAGGAGTAAAATGGTTCCTTCTATTCAAGTGGGAATAGAAATAAACAACCTTTAATACTGATTAGGGCACTCTAAGACACAGAAATTCCAGGACAAAAGGAACTTGGCTTACTGTACAATATCTATAGCCAGGCTGTCAATTCCAGATGCAGGAGGGTCGCAGTGGCAGCAGGCTTTTGTTTCTGCTGCTTTCTCAATGCATAACCAATTACTACTGCTAATGGAGCACATTTCTATTGCTTTAGTATTAAATTGATTTTTTTTTTATTATTACGATTCAGAACCCTTTCTTCTTTTTTCCTTAACGATAATGGGATGCACAGCGAGCCAACAGATGGCCAGCTAACTCAGGGATCTCAAACTTAGTACCTGGAGAGCCACCATTTTCGATCCAACCAGTTTCTTAATTAGAAGCAAATTCTTGTTGTTAATGAAATAAATTATTTAATTCTGGAGCTTCTTAGTGCTGTCACTCTGCAACAACAGACCTTACCAGAACTGTTTCTTTTCTTTTTATTGAGAGCTCCATCACAATGTTTTCTGAGTCAGGGAAGCTCAATATTTCTCAAGCTTTCACATTTTCTTTTTGTTTAATTTACTGAAAACAGATATGGCAGGCAGTGGCACTTTTGGCATGAAAACTCTGATGGTACTGTAAAAGAATTTTCTTGTGTGTGTGCCCTTCATAATGTTTGAGAAAAATACACATTTTTCCTTGATTTCCCTCTCTTCTCCATAAATCACACAATTCGGACGTGATTAAAGTGCACATTGCAGACTTTCACTTAAGGGGATTTGCATAATTTTCGATCAAACAGCACTTTTTCTACATGGCCCCCCCATTTCAGGGCACAATAATGTGTGACACCTTGCAATGGGTCTTTTGTTTCATATCCCTTACAAGCAATGATTGCTCGAGGTCTGCGATTCATTGACATCAGCAGGTACTGAGGGTCTTCTCTGGTGCTGCTCTGCCAAGGCTCTAATGCAGCCATCTTCAGCTCCTGCTTGTTTCAGTGGCTTGACTCCTTAAATTTTCTCTTCAGCACATGAAAGGCCTGCTCAGTTGGATTTAAATCAGGTGATTCTCTTGATCATTCAAGAACTGTCAATGTTTTAGCTTTGAAAAACAGCAGTATGTTTGGATCATCATCTTGTCATACGATGAGGTGCCATCCAATGAGTTTGGAGACATTTACTGGAACTTGAGCAGATCAGATGTTTCAGTGCAGCTCAGAGTTCATTGTGCCACTGCTGTCAGCAGTTCCATCATCAATGAAGAGAAGTGTGCCAGAACCTGTGGCAGCCATACATGTAATAGCCATAACACCCCCAGCACCATGTTTAACAGATGAGGTGGTCTGCTTTGGATCTTGGGCAGCTCCTTTTGGTCTCCACACTTTGCTCTTGCCATCACTCTGACCAGGTTCATCTTTGTCTTGTTTGTCCACAAGACCTTTTCCCAGAATTCTGCAGGCTCTTTTAAGTCCTTCTTTACAAACAGTAATCTGGCCATCCGGTTTGTGTGGCTAACTAGTAGGTTGCATCTTGTAGTGTGGCCTCTGTATTTCTGTTCATGAAGACTTTTGCTGATAGTCATCTCTGATACGTCAACATCTGCCTCCTGAAGACTGTTTTTGGTCTGTGTGTTCTTTCTTTTCATGATATTCCAGACAGTTGACTGAGGTCTTCCTAAGGTTTTTCTGATGTCTCTAATGGTTTTATTCTTGTTTTTCTGCCTCATAATGGCTTATTTGACTTCCATTAACAAAGCTTTTGTCCTCATATTGAACAATGGCAACGACAGACTCCAAAGCATAGAAGCAAGCCGAGGTATCTTATGAAGCCAGGAAACAAACCTGAAGAATTACAAACACCTGTGACGCCAACTGACTCAAACATTATAGGGGGACCATTTAGCAAAGGTGTTGTCATTTCTACATGTTGCAACTAAATGTATGCAAATCCCCTTGAATGAAAGTCTGTAATGTGCACTTTAATCACAATTTGTAAAGTGTATGATTTGTAATTTTAAATTGTCAAGCAGAGGGGGAAATCAATGAAAAATATATCTTTGTCCTAAACATATGGAGGGCACTGTAGATTTAAATGCTTAGTAAAGCGAGAACCTCACAACCACCCACTGCTCAGGAAAACATATTGGCTATAAACTGCCGAAATCAAACTGGCAGCAAGTTTAGAAACAAACAGCTTTGAGTTGAAAAACACAGACAGAATAAGCAGACTACACACATTGCAAGTCGAGTAGCAGTTCTAACCAGGGCTGGATTACCCATTAAGCAAAATAGGCATGTACTTAGGGCATCAAGGGAATTTGGGGGCACCACAGAAATGTTCCATTGCCGGATTTGCTGTGGACCATGTGGTGCAAAATTGCAAATGGTGCAGCTGAACCAGGCTCCACAAAAAGGGGCTCCCAAATTAAAAGAAAAAGTTACATATAGATAAATACAATAATAAAAATAATAATAAAATAATAGAGGTCAATGAGATACATTAATCTAGGGAATACAACAAAATAAGAATCTGGTAACTGCCACACGGTCCACTGAGCTTCACGTGAATGTTCTTGTCCTGGTCATGTCAGCTTTCCCATTCAGTTCAGGTTCACTGAGAGTGAGTGAAGTGCAGCATTGCCAGATGTACAATAATTTTATGGCATGTATGGTAATACATAGTATATAATTATCATATGCATTTTGTGCGATACTTTGAAAAAATGTTAATTTTGTACAATAATCTTATATGAAAACTAGGGGGCATACCTGCTCGCTTCACTCGCCAACCCCCGTGCGGACGCTATACGTTAGCCACTTTGTAGATCTGCCGCTTGTGTATGGGGAAGCAGATGTACAATTTAAACAGATTGTTATTTTCATGGGAATTGTTACATATGCATAATAGAACTAACTATTTTACATTACAGCAAGTAATAAACCAAAGTAAAAAATAGTAAAATTTAATGAATTGAAAGAAAATTATGTTTCATGTTGCGTTAGAGGTTGTCACAGGCGGCTGGGGGTGGAGCCCAGCCGGGACGCCTGAGGGGACTGGAGGAGGGCTGGTGCCTCCTCCCAACCACGAGGGGGCGACCACCCTGGTTTTGTTGGTGGTCTCGGAGTGCCGGGAAGCAGCTGGAGCCCATCCAGGGTGGTATAAAAGGGGCCACCTCCCCGCATTCGAGAGCGGAAGTCGAGTGGAAGAGGATGGAGCTGGAGAAACTGGAGGCGGCAAAAAGAAAGGCATTTGGGACTGTGTAAAAGGCCCGGACTTTTGGGGAATCGGTGCTGAAGGCATTGGGTTTGTGCACTGCTACACTTGTAAAGATTGTAAATAAATGTGTGTTGGGTGGAAGAAACGATGTCTTTCTGTCTGTGTCCGGGTCCTGTTCCACAGTGGCGTAGTCGGCAGGATTCTCTGTCTGTTCCAAGACAGGGACCTGCAGTAACAAAACATTATTCTGTGGACAGCCCGGTACAGCATCGGACCCCACACACTCGCCGCGGAAGCGGCGCGTGCACAACCCCGGGGGAGCAGTTCTCCCCACGGACTGCCGCCGGTCCTTAGAATGGCCATGTTTTCCGGGTGCAGAGGAAGGAGAACGGGTGTTGCCGGAGTGCAGCAGGCTCCGAGAGTCGCACTGTCAGAGAGGACGGCAAGGCCGGCGTTGCAACGAAGAAGGCCACACCGAGGCAGGTGCCTCGAAGTGACGGGATCCGGGAGGTAAGTGCCCTGCCCCGTGGTAGTAGGCTCTTCGGGGTCGAACTTACCTTGTTTTCTACAGGCAGGGACGATCCGGATCTGCGTCCGTGGCGGGAGCATGCCAGTCCACAGGCTGTCAGCAGCACTAGGGCGGCAGCAGAGGAAGCTGCGAAATCGGAGCCGCTGCAGCTCAGGAGATTGCAGCAGCTGCGAGGCTGCCAGGAGGCACGCAACCTCACCTGGAGAAGGGGAGACAAGATGGCCGCGGACCGTAAGTCCCACCTGCTGACAGGCACGGGATTGGCCGGTGTGTCTTGTGTGCCCACCAATGACTGTATAGAGGCGGGACCAAGGAATGTCAGTCTCGTGCCCGAGAGAGACCCGATTGGGCCAGAGGAAGTGGCCCACAGGAGGCAGGTGAGGTGTGCGGCTGACAGACAGGTAAGCCCACCGACGTCTGTCTTCCTGTTCTCGCCGGTGGCTCTGCATGAGCCGGAGGAGTCCGTCATCTGAGACACCGCAGGCTGCGGAGGAACAGCGCGACGCTGGATAATTTGGCCGGAGGAGTACGGCGGGGAAGGTGAGTGTTGCCCTCCCCGTACAGCATAAGGGAGAAGTCGGCAAAAACAGCTGTGATAATAATGACCGGCAACAAGTAAGCGATTCTCCAATAGTGGACACGGTGGTGCAGGCTACACGCAGAGTAAGAAGAGCGAGATAGCAGGGGCTGGCAGGACAAGGGCTGATGAGTGCCCCGGGTCCTAGCGCCCTGCGCTCCAAGCCTGCGGCTGTCTCCCGTCGGTCTGCATGGACGCAGACGGGGCTGGATTTGAGCTTTCATTGTGCTCAGACCCAGACTGTCAGAGAGTTCAAGAGAGGAAGGAGGAGCCGAGGGGTGTATGCCGGTTCCTCCGACAGGAACGGACGTGTCGCTGGGTGCGCACGTCCGGTGAAGGGCCGTCCTCTGCGGAGGCAGAGGGAGAATCCTGGGCAGGTGGAGGAGCCGCCTGCGAGAGCAGTCCCGGCAATGAAGAACGGACTGGCATGGAACCCACGGCGGAGGCACCAAACAGGCAAGTCGGGAGCTACCGATGGGGTTGAAGAGCTGCAGGTGTAGAGATCGGAGGGATGCCCGGTGCGGGTGTCCAGGCAGCGCTTCTGGCCCTCCCTTTTGTTTCTTCACAGGAATATAGAGGCAAGAGTGGTGCAGACCAGAGGGGCGAGAAAGCCTCGGAAGGGGTGCCGAAGTGGTGTGCCCCAGGGTACGGAGTAGGACCCACTCCGGGGACGTGCTGCCCTGTCAGGATGTATCGCTCCGACGGACGGGTCTTCGCTGGCAGTGGGGCACTGTCACAGGTGGCTGGGGGTGGAGCTCAGCCGGGACGCCCGAGGGGACTGGAGGAGGGCTGCTGCCTCCTCCCAACCACGAGGGGGCGCCACCCTGGTTTTGTTGGTGGCCTCGGGTAGGGGGCTTGGAAGCCCAACCCTGTAGGGACCCGTGGCCACCGGCAGGCGGCGCCCCGGTGCCTGAAGAACCCTGGAGCCCAGTACTTTCGCCACACGGGGGCGTGTCCAAGGAGGAGTGACGGGAAGCAGCTGGAGCCCATCTGGGGTAGTATAAAGGGGCCGCCTCCCTGCATTCGAGAGCAGAAGTCGAGTGGAAGAGGACGGAGCTGGAGAGAGGAATGGAGGCGGCCAGAAGAAAGGCATTTGGGACTGTGTAAAAGGCCCGGACTTTTGGGGAATCGGTTCTGAAGGCACTGGGTTTGTGCACTGCTACACTTGTAAATATTGCAAATAAACATGTGTTGGGTGGAAGAAACGATGTCCGTCTGTATGTGTCCGGGTCCCGTTCCACAAGGTATTCAATGCGTTATACATTTTCATGCTGTTTGGCTTTGAAATTAACACGCAAATACTTTTTAAACTTACACTTTTACTTTAAAACTTCAATAAAAACAATATTTTGAATTAACTTTTCTTCAATATCACATTGAATTTTGATTATGTGTTCAGACTTACATCGTGACAACGCAAAGTAAAACTGCCCTGAGTGACTATCATTTCTTTCTCTCTAATAAATAAACTGACTTCTTTGAATGTTTGTCCCTGTGATTTATTGTTTGTCATAGCAAAAGCTAATCTAACGGGAAACTCTAAATGTTTTAATACAAATGGCATATCAAGATCTCCTTTGGTGTCTAATGTTATGCGTGGAATATGTACTACATTACCTTTTTTTGTTGCCTGTTAAAATTTAACATGTTAGAATTATTCGACCAATTTTGAATACAAGTAATCTTGTCCCATTGCATAGCCCATCACTCAGACATAAATTACACAATAACATTACGATACATCCTTCTTTCAACAGTAATTTGGCCGGTGGAAGACCTGACGGTGTTAATGGTTGTAGATATCCTATGGGATATTGTAAGTTGATGTTTTCATCTTCCTCACCATCACCACCCACTGTTTCTGCATAGTCTATTGATACGCATTTAACCAATTTGCCATTTAACCGATCGACATTTTCGCATTAAATCGTTTGACTTAATTGTTTCTCGGTGCTAGGATAGCCCACATACTCATTTCTTCTGTTGATAACCCTTCAGGATAAAATTCTTCAATAAGATTTGGATGTAATAAGTCTTTAATTGAGAACTTAAAGTGAGGAAAATGTAAAAATTTATAAGAGCGGAGAGTGCAGGAACTGTGTCTGACAAAAACATTCACACAAATGAGAGGTGAGAGGACTGTAGGTGTGGGCCGTTAACCATAAATAGTTGAGAGGAGGGGGGGTCTCGTCTCAAGATTTTCTTCGATAATAGAGAGAAAATAAATATTCTTAATGCCATGTGTGAATTAACCATTAATCAAAACATACACGTGCTTAGGGCACCAAAGGAATGGGAGTTTTTTCCACTAGCTATTAAATCCTTAACTCTTTTAATCTAACACTCGACTTCACTCAGTTTTATTGTAACTGTCCTTATCTACTGTGTTTGGCTTTAATCTGCATTATTAAAAAACTACTTACTTTGGAGGGCGGCACGGTAGCGCAGTGGGCAGCGCTGCTGCCTCGCAGTTAGGAGACCTAGGTTAACTTCCCGGGTCCTCCCTCCATGGAGTTTACATGTTCTCCCCGTGTCTGCGTGGGTTTCCTCCGGGTACTCCGGTTTGCTCCCACAGTCCAGAGACATGCAGGTTAGGTGCATTGGCGATTGTAAATTGTATGCGTGGTGTGTGTGTTTGTGTGCCCTGCTGTGGGCTGGCGCCCTGCCCGGGGTTTGTTTCCTGCCTTGCGCCCTGTGTTGGCTGGGATTGGCTCCTGCAGACCCCCGTGACCCTGTAGTTAGGATATAGCAGGTTGGATAATGGATGGATGGATGTTTACTTTGGCATGGTGAGGTTACATTAGAACATTAAAACAGTTGGATGAGCCCAACAAGCTCATCCATCCCATTAACTTAGATTATCCAAAAGTGGTGGCTCTGAGGCTAGGGATCTGCACTGGCAATCAGAAGGTTGCCGGTTCGAATCCCGTAAATGCCAATAGGGACTCTGCTGTGTTGGGTCCTTGAGCAAGGCCCTTAACCTGCAATTGATGAGCGCTTTGACTAGTGAGAAAAGTGCTATATAAATTCAAAGAATTCTTCTTATTATTAAAGAATTAAAGTCCTGCTCTCCACTAGACAACTTGGTCTTATTTTGTGCATGGTTCTTTGCGTGAAGACACATGTTCTAACATTTGTGCAAGATATGCCTTTAAGAAGTTTCCAACTGTGTCCCAGTGTTCTACACACCTTCACCTACTCATAAGGGGTCAGTTTGAATTATTATGTGTACATCGTTGGAGTCTGGGAGGGGACCACAGCACAAAGAGTAAACATGTTAGTTAATTCCACATGCTTAAAAGCGGAGTACCAAGATCAAAGGGGCCTGCAAGGGAAGGCATCCTACTATGCTGGCCCTCCATTCCTGGGAGCAGGACATCATTTATACAAGTGAAAAGGGAGGCATTTCAAGTAGCTATTCATTTCCAACATGATAATACTGACAGAGGGACGCTGGAGTGTGTATTAACTTCTGGCAGCCTTTCACTTGTAAATTCAGATTAGATAAACACATTTTCTGCAATGGAAATATCGGGTTGTAAGCAGGCAGGTCTTCTACCATCAGGAGGCTTGTGATTTCTAATATTAGGAGCCCACTAATATTATCGATTATCAAACCAGTTTAATCTAGTGTGGGGGACTGGAGCCAATGCAGGCCATACTGAAATCTTTGATGGGGCTTCAGTCCATCATAGTGCACTGTAACCAGAATTGAAAAATAACTATGCAATTCTGTGATTTTTGAGTGTGATTTAGGCTTTAAATACTTATGTTTAGTACAGATGCATACATTTGCTAACTGAAGACAGCAGAAAAATCTTTTCAGGCAGCTGTGAAAATCCAAGGACTGTAAATGAAGGTTAGTGACTGGAACAGGTTCAAGTTCGTCACTGACAGAAGAAGACAGACTGGGCTATAGGAGGCTACTCCATGTATAGCACTGGTCAGCAGAACCTGGAAAAAGCTCACTGAATGTGCTACCTTGGTACTAATCCATACATGATGGTCAATGGAAAGTGTGAGTTTCAAAGAGCCAAAGGCCCCATTGACCAGGATGTGACATTGACTCTGTACCAAGGGAAATGCCACCCACTATTACAGAAATGGGCTTACAACTATCTAAGACCCAATGGACAAATTGGCAGATAATACTGTTCCAGTGGCTTCTCTTTGGCTGCATGTATGCATGTATATATATTTATTTATTATTATACTGCACTGTATATTAGGAGTGAAAGCTGCATTTTAAAAGCAGGTTAAATATCGTATATCCTTTCTTTTGTACCATACGTCTCATGAGTTACAGTTCCGCCATGGTTACTGTTATATCTCAAACAGGGTTCCTCCCTTAGCTAGGGTTCAAAGTCTTCTTTTGTCTTTTTTGTTTCTTTATTTTTGAGTCTATGCTAAGGTTACTTTTGTTTAATGTCGGCTTTGTTTTCTATTCCTGTGCCATGTATTTTGTGGGTGGTCCTCCAAGTGACAGGACCACCTACCAATATGTGCCAAGAACTGCCCCCCACCCTATAAAACTGGAGGATCTCCCATAGGTCCTCAAATTTCAAATGTGCTAGGGAGTTGGTGAGTGTTTTTGTTATTTGATTCTTTGAGGTTTTGGCCATTTATGCTCTGGTTTTTGACTTTGCATTTTGGATTGTATATTGGGACCTTTTTTACTGGCAAGTCAACAAAAACAACAATTTATTTCTTATGGCCAAAAATCACACAAGGAATGCCTCAATGAGCTTTAACAGACTCCAAAAAGCCTTGACTCCCTAAGAATACAAGAAAAAACTCCCAAAAAACCTTTGCAGGGAAAAAGAAATTTTGAGAAATGAAATTCTGAGAGAGAAATCTCCTTTGAGGTAGGTTGGATGTGCAAATTGTGACAAAACAATGGGGTAAATACAACACACAAAACAGAACACAAGTGATCCTCTTCACTGAGCTTGACAGACAATCTATCATGGCTGCAATACAAACTACAATGGAAAATGCAAGAATAGATTAAAGCACTCGCTAAATACTTAATGATCACATATAAGGATACAGATTTGTTCAAATACATGAAAAACAAAGTAGGAAATAATTAACATAAATTAGAAACAACATCATCTGTCCATCAGCTAATTGTAGAACCTGAAAAGGAGTCAGATAACCAGACACAGTCAGAGTCCTGGAGACCTCAACCAATTAGCTGCCTCCCCCTTATTGGCCATTCAAAGGCTGAGTCAGTGCTGGGCCAGCCAATCACATGGAAGTACCCTTTTACTACCTGATGATTCCAGTTCTTCTTTATCCAAGATGACCTTACCATAAGCAAGCAAATAAATTGGCAGTACAGCAGTAGAGAAGTGCCACACGAAAATACCAAGAAGAGTTTTGCTGTGCTCTACAGTGCCTTGTGTACTTACAAAGCATTTTTGTTATAATAAATATTTTATTTTATAAAGATTCTTCGTGGCCCTTTTTGTGTCTGGCCAGGGATTTTAACTGGGTTTGTCCCTCTAGTGGACATTTTTTTGGAAGTGATTGATTATTTTGGAACTCTCAGTCATAACATTTACTTGGGAGGGATATGTATCGTGTCAGACACATGTGAGTAGGGAGCGATTAAGAGAATTTGCTAATCTTGGTAATACCACCCCTGAGCGTGAGAGGGAAACTCAGTCAGTCTCCTTCTTTTCCTTCAGGACAGACTACCAACTGTAAGAGTGACATCACTTCTTCCCCCTTTTTGGTAGATAAAATGCCAAGTAGGGACTGGGTGGTCATCTGGCCTTGGATCCTCTGCAGATTTTGTTTTTCTTCCACCAGTTTAGATGGAGATTTTTTTTTCTATGTTCCTAGCCATCTGCCCTTATTACTGGACTCATCATTTGAGACTTGCATTATGATATTGGATATAATGACGCTACTCTTCTACTAATTATACATCTATGTTTCATAAGATTTTATGGATTTATTTTCTTTGTTACTATTCATTAATATAATATAATTAATATAATTAATATAACCTAATCTTATTGTTTTTTTTTCTTCTAGCTTTCTCTTTGACATCTAGTAAAGCACTATGAGCACATTCTTTGTATAAAAGGTGCTTTAGAAATAAATGTTGTTGGTAATCCACGAGTGCACTACACCTCTTTGAGAGCGACTAAAAAAAAATCTGGAATTGCTTACCAATAGAAATTCACCAGACTAATACGGTGAAGCACTTTAAAAAACTGCTAAAAACCCATTATTTTAACATGGCTTCATTTTAGTGTAACCCTGATATTCTGTATATGCGTTGAATTATTGTTTCTATCATGGCTCCACAATCCGTACTAAATCCTATTTCTCTTCTGTTCCTTTTCAGGTTTTCTGTGGTGGCGATCTGCACCACCACCACCCGATGTCCCAACATTGATGGATTAAAGGCCAGAGGTCCACATAACCATCATCATCAAGTTCTTCCAAGTGAAACCTGTAAACCATGAGGACTGATTGAGATAATTTATGTTGGGTAGAACGCCTAGAGGGGGCTGGGTGGTCTCGTGGCATTGGAACCCCTGTAGATTTTGTTTTATTCATCTCCAGCCCTCTGTGGTTGATGGTCATGTGGACTTCTGGCCTTCAATCCACTAATGTAAGGACAGCACGGTGTTTTGATCAGGTGGTGGTGGCACAGATCGCCACCACAAAAAAAGGAAAAGAACAGCAGAGGGAGTAGGGGTTAATACGGATTTCGGAGCCACCAAGAATGATAATGATAATCAAATGCATATATAGACTATCAGGGTTAAACTAAAATGAAGCTGTGAGAAAGCCATATTAAAATAATGAGTTTTTAACAGTTTTTTTAAAGTGCTCCACTGTATTAGCCTGTCGAAATTCTGTCAGTAAGCTGTTCCAGATTTTTGGTGCATAACAGCAGAAGGCTGCCTCGCCACTTCTTTTAAGTTTAGAAGTCTAGGAAAAGTAGTTCCCTGATATTGATACAGCAGTCTAGCTGTATTGAAATAAATCTAATAAGTTCATGTGGCTAATGCTAAATTTATTCTAGCAAATATTTCAGAAACTTAAATTAGGTTGAATGACCTCCCCTGATCCCAATTGTTCTAAAAATAGGCTTCCCACCCACAAGCATGGAGACTCTTCGACTATACATAGACACATTCTAGTATGCAGATCTCCAAAGAAACTGGTTTAAAGTTCTGCCATTTGTAATGGATGGCAGACAGGAACTGGCATCCCAGCTGGGGCTGAACAGGTATCCTTTTTCAGTTGGGAGTCCAGCATAACAGAAGGACCAGGGGAAGACAATTGATTTAGAGCATTTTCTTCCCAAACATGATACACAGCAGCCTCCCTGGTTTAGGATTCCCACATGGATGCCCCAAGGCATGCTGGGACATGTAGTCCGGTGGGGCAGCCATGTTCGGTTCTGTGGGGGCCATCATGTGGAGCTGAAGGGATTCACACTCCCTACGTTTTAGGATTTCCGATTGACCCAGAAGTACTTCCATTGGTCTATGCCCAGGCACCAGAAGTACTCCTGGTTTCAACATAACAGGAGCCACTCGACCTCATTCAGATCAAGCCAGAATCAGAAGGAATTAGACAAGGCTCATCTGGAGGGGCAGAAGAGAGGAGAATGATTTTGAAGAGTGTAAAGATAGTCACAAGATGAAACCTTTTGTTTACACAGAGACCTGTGTCTGTGTGTTTGTGTTTGGAGTGCTGCAACACCCCCTGGTGGTCACACCTTCCAAAAGTAAAGGTGTCTTTATCCCTGTTAGCTCAAATGCATGCTAGCAGATCTACTTGTAGCAATCTCACATTAAATATAACTCATTATGGCAAAACTCTCCAGCCTGAGCCTAGAGGAGCTCAGTTTTCTCCAGCAGTAAAGCTTCTTTAAAACTCAGCGACCATTAGTGCTTCATATGACCAGATCTGGCTTTGGCGCTCGGATTTCTTCAATGAATGCTGAACACCTTACACACAAGGACGAACCGGTCAGCTCTCCCGTGGAGTATACATTTTTGAAAGCTCAAAACAGGTGCACTAGCCCCACAGGCAATGCGTAATTTGTTTCTCAGGCAGAGACTTTTGAAAATTGCAGGGGATCTGGAAAAAAAGGATGAACTCAATGCACACACACCTGACTTTACAAATTAAAATGCACAATGAGCTGCTGCAAGACACAAATGTGCGGATAAATGTTTCCTTTGTAAGCAAATAGACGCACAGACACACACACACACATATGCAAAGGTGCATATATACACAGAAATGCATTTGAACACAAACACATACATCACAGACAAGTGTAAAGTTAAAGGAACACAGAGACATACTGTACATGGTGGTCTACTGGACATTAAAGGTTGTGGATTAAGTTCCCATAATTAACTCTAAGAGTGAATCTGAATGAGTCATGTAGCATCTCCATTGTCCACTAGTTGTAATAAAAAGATAAGTGCCTGCTGGGACCTGAAGGGATGTGCCACAGAGCCCTAAACCTAGACACAACTCCATACACACAATTTCCAGATTCAAATAATAATTTATTTGGTAAAATACCTTCAACAGGTTTCCAGAAGTTATGCCAAACACAGTTCTCTCTTTTTCTTCTCCTTCTCCACTTCTCCTAGTCAACCTTTGTGTGCCCCCCATAACCGACTCCAACTTGCCTGGGTGAGGCAGAGAGGCTTGCCTTATCTCACGCCTGGGAGTACAGAGCATCATTACCTGTAGGAAGCACTTCCAGGTCAGATGGAAGCTCCACAAAGTAAAGATCATGAATTCCTGCAGCACCCCCTGTCAGCGCTCATGGAACCCAACAAGGCTGATCTATGGGACTACAGCTCCCAGCAAGCCCTGCCGGGGGTCCATACTGGTACCGTAGCCCAAGGATGCTGCCACCTAGCATGTCAGGGGAGTTACTGGTCTAAGTAGGTCATCTCCCCTTGTCCCTCTATTACACCGGCCTTCTGGCAGGGTAAGACGCTCCAGTGTACCCACTTCCATGATGGCATCTGCCAATCTTCTGGCTAAGGTAGGGAATATTCTGCCATTCTTTGTATCCTTTCCGTATGGTAATCTCACAGCCAGGTAAGGTATCATGCATCATCCAGGTTGGGAACATCTGGTCGCTAGGTCTCGATCATTCCCACATATGGGTTTGAAATCTCAGTAATCAACATAGACCTCAATGCTAATAATGTAATATGTGCAAAACCAATTGGAATGTATTTTGTAACATACATAGTAATAAAATGCATTGAATTTGTCAATCCAACATATGGTCATCAAAAACATTTGTAGTAATAAAATGCATTGCATTTTTCATTCTGACAGATGGCACATCAAACATTAATTCTGCTCTTTATGAATCCCATAGCAATAGGCATATAACAGAGATATATGCATTGCATTGGTCATTCCAACATATGGTGCATCACAAACATTTGAAGTAATAAAATGCATTGCATTTGTTATTCCAACAGATGGCACATCACAAACATTAACACTGTGTTCAAGAATCCCATACCAAATTGCAAATAACTGAGAGATATGCACTGCATTTGACATCCTAACCTATGGTGCATTACAAACATTTGTAGTAATAAAATGCATTGCACTTTTCATTCCAATAGATGGCGCGTCACAAATATTAACACATCTTTTATGAATCCCATACCAATAGGCTTTTAACAGAGATATATGCATTGCATTGGTCATTCCAAGATATGGTGCATCACAAACATTTGAAGTAATAAATTGTATTAATACAAATGTCTGTGATGCACCATATGTAGGAATGACAAATTCAATGCATTTTATTACTACATATATTATAAAAAATACATTCCAACAGATGGTGCACTGCAAATGTTAATAGTGAAGTCTATGTTGATTACTTAGATTTCAACCCATGTTAGATGAGTAGCACAGCTTGTATTGAAATAATTGTACTACATGCCAAGTTAAATAAATGTGGAACACTTGAGCAAACTGCGGAATACATAAGACACATCTCCTCAATTCGTGGCATACCAAAGTATACCTCTGTCTTCAAGGGGGAAGGTCACAGTGGACTAAAATACAGCGCTCTCTTCAAGGGAGTTGGCTATAAGCACATCACTAACTGAGGTACATCACTAACAACAAATCTTGCACACCCACATCAAAACAGCATGTTGTATCCCTATGTGGTTGGCGATTTAGAAAGATGCTAAAAGTTTCGATGAAATGCTCCTTAGAGCTCCTCACCCATGCTGGTCATATCTAAACAGTAGAGGTTCATTTCAGGTGTTCTATAGTTTTGAAGTGGCCAGTACACCTTGTAACACACTACACTTGAGGAATATACTCACCAACTCAACCTGCTTTAAGTGCTTTTCCAATGCCCACACCCTTATCTCAGGGTCCTAGAGCTGTACTTTCACCAAGCCCCTCTGACTACTTCTTTCGTCCCTCCAACCCAAATACCCACCCAAAAATGTGTTCAGACTGCCAGACATGTTCATCATCTAAAGTAGCCATCATTTTTATACTTTTGTACAAGCTTTAACATCCACTGCTTTTATTTGCTGATTTTCTAATGTCTTGCAAACGCAATTTATGTCAGGAGCATTAGGATTAAGTCCCCCTCTAATCCCCCCTCCTCACTGCCTGCTCCTTTTTTGTGCTTCTTTGCAATATGACTGACCCCCCCCTGCCGCCACCCCATTGTGTCCTCGAGGCGTTCCATTTGTCCTCCACGTCTTGTTGTAAATAGCCCACTATTCTCGCCTCAGCGGTGCCAGCTTCTCAGATTATCAGGGCAGTTCTCAGCCTGGTGCTTTTATGAGGTTATTATTAACATGGGGGTAACTTCCCTACCCATGGCCACACTTGCACCTCTTAAGATGAAATGGACTAGATGGGCTGATCACTTCAGAGATAAGCTGGTGCAGTCTCTTTATTAAATGGCCATTAGTTACACTCGTGACTAGCACATGAACCTGCTGTGAGACAACAGGACCGGCAAAAACTGAAAACTCCAGCTCCATATTTTAAATCCAAACACACTGGCTCTGTTCCCAGGATGGAAATGAATGCTCAAGATAATACATCTTACTCTGTTGTAATAAAATGAGTGAGTATCAGATCATTACCATTTCACTAGTTCCAACAGGACTGGACTATACACTTAACACGCAAGCTAGACACTGCCTTGCCACTGTAGCCTCCACTGACTGGTCTCTTAGGCCAAGAGAGAACATCAGGCACTGCCAACCTGGCTCAAAAATGCATATGAGAACCCACTGAGCAGGTAACCTAGTCACGACTACCCTGACTGGACACCAGTAATAGATCTGCATCATCATTTTCCTGGGGTTGCCACTCACCACTGGAACAGTCAATGCCTCCCCATCCTGGCTCACACTGACAGGTGTCTGGAGACACACATCGGCCATGAACGCATTCCTCCGTGCACAGAGCTGTCAAGAGAACAAACACAGAAGGGGTTAAGTTCACCCAACTGGAAAATGGGGAAAAGAAAGAAAAAATAAATGTAAGAAGGTACAGTCATTACACATATAGCACCCTCCATAATGTCTGGGAGAAAGACATTTTTCCTGGATTTACCCATTGCTCCACAGTTTAAAATTCAAAAATTTGTATATATTTTGGTCATAATACTTTTATCACATGGTCCCCCCCCCCATTTTTGGACTTCATAATGTTTTGGACAGAGCAATGGCAGATCTGTTAAAGCTGTCATATATAGTCCTTTGTCTCACATCCCTTGTATGCAATGACTGCTCGAAGTCTGCGATTCATTGACATCACCAGCTGCTGAGGGTCTTCTCTGGTGATGTTCTGCCAAACCTCTAATGCAGCCATCTTCAGCTCCTGCTGGTTTCAGGGGCTTGTCCCCTTATGTTTTCTCTTCAGCATATGGAAAGCCTGCTCAATTGGATTTGTGACTGGCTTGGCCATTCAGGAATTTTGCATTTTTTAGCTTTGACAAAACTCCCATGTTGCCTCAGCAGTTTGTTTGGATCAGCATCTTGTTGTAGGATAAAGGAGTCCAAGGAGTTTGGAGGCATTTACTGGAACCAGATCAGATGTTTCTGTACACCTCTGAATTCATTGTGCCACTGCCGTCAACAGTTCCATCAACAATGTAGGTATATGTGCCAGGACCTGTGGCAGCCATACATGGCACAAGCCACAACCCCAGCACCATGTTTAACAGATGAAGTGGTCTGTTTTGGATCTTGGGCAGTTCCTTATCATTTCCAGACTTTGCTCTTGCCATCACTCAGTTGTAGGTTGTGGCAGACGACCAGGGACCTTGCCCCACCAGGACGCCTGGAGCAGGGAAGGACCGGGACAGGGGCAATATCTTCCCTTGGTGCAAGAGAGCCGCCCCGCCGGTATCCCATCAGGAGGTGTCTGGATGGTTCCTGAGCCATGGAGGACAGTACTTGCGCCACACCAGGAAGTGCTGCTGAACCAGGAATTGTACACCCGGAGTGCTTCCGGGTGCAAGGGAAGCATTTCCGCCACACCAGGAAGTGCTGCCGGAAGACCTTCATAGGACACCCGGAGCACATCCGGGGCGGGATAAAAGGGGCCGCCTCACTTCATTCAGGGAGCCAGAGTCGGGTGGAAGAGGACGGAGCTTGCAAGGAGTGGAGTATAGCCGGCAATACAGAGAAAGCAGTGGAAAAGGACTGTGAGTCTTTGGGTACTGTGTTTGTGCTGTGAAGAATAAAAGAGTGCTTTTTTGGACATCTGGCTGTCTCAGTGTCTGTCTGTGTCCGGGTATCTTTCACAAGGTTCATGTTTGTCTCGTCTGTTCACAAGACCTCTATCAAGAATTCTGCAGGGTCTTTCAGTCCTATTCACAAACTGTAATACTGCTCATCCTGTTTGTGTGGCTAACTAGTGGTTTGCATCTTGCAGTGTGACCTCTGTTTTTCTGTTCATGAAGTCTTCTGCAGTTCTCTGACACACACACATCTGCCTCCTGAAGACTGTCTGATCTGTCATACAGGCGTTTGGGGCTTTTTCTTTTCCATAGTGAGGATTCTTCTGTCATCAGCAGTGGAGGTCTTCCTTGGCCTACCAGTCCCTTAAAAATTACTGAGCTCACCAGTGCTCACCAGACTGCAGGCAAAGACAGACCATGAAGCACTTCCTGATCTGCCCTCAGCTGGATGAAAAATGCACTATGGATGACCTCACCAAGGTCACAGACAGAGCTATAGCCTGCACTCACCACTGGAAGGGCATATAAAACCTTTGTTTAAGGACTTGAGGAGAAGAAGAAGAAGAGGACCAGTGCATTCTTTCTTCTTCATGATATTCCAGACAGCTGATTGAGTGATCCTAAGGTTTTACCGATGTCTCTAATGGTGGTTTGATTCTTGTTTTACAGCCTCATGAGGACTTCTTTGACTTTCACTGGCACAGCTCTTGCCCTCATGTTGACAACTACAGCCTCCAAAGAGTAGAAGCAGGCCAAGGTATCTTATGAAGCCATAAACCACACCAGAGGAATCACAAACACCTATGATATTATTGTGCCCTGAAATGCGGGCACTATGTAGAAAAAGTGTTTTGTGACCAAAATGTGTGCAAATCTCCTTAAATTAAAGTCTGCAATGTACACTTAAATCATGTCCGAATTGTTTAATTTGTAATTTTAAACTGTCGGAGTGGAGGGGTTAATCAAGGAAAAATGTGTCTTTGTCCCAAACATTATTAAGGGCACTGTAATTACTTTGTTGCCTCCAAGAATGGAACTGGTCAGACTAGTTGAGTGACTACCCAGGAAAAAAAAATCTCAACACCCCATAGATAAACTGAATTATGGTGGTCCACCTGGGCATTGCTCTGTCTCATATCCCAGTAGAGCTTAGCTGACACTAAGAGATGAGACATTCTTAGTATCCAAAACACTGTCTGCGAAAAAGGAAGCACCATGTTGATTTCTCAGATATTGGCTTAATCCAATGTCACATTAGATGACTACTAGTTGGAGGGAATGTCAAACCTGAGGGCAGTTATGGATCTCATCATGTAAGTATGCCAGATTACACGACTGCGAGTCGCAACGCAGGTTAGATTAGATGACTGTGTGATGACCTTCCATCAGTTTCACATTTCCAAAGGATCGCAAGCTCCTCCCTTTCACTGACATTATTTGTATGAAAATGTGCTATCTAAATAAATGTTGTTGTTGTTGACAGCCAATAGTGTGCAACCTGATGAGCTGGCACACATGCTAAGGCTTTACAAGTGCAGCAAATTCAGCTGCAATCTCTGCCATTATTATTATTTTTTTTTTTTTAAATTGTGTCATGGTACTTAAAACATGAGATATCAGATAGATAAGCCTCTCTGTTACTCATGAGCTCCAACATGAGTACCTACACCTATGTTCTTTACTCCTCGTTGCTGCATTATATGTTGTGTATTCCCTGTGAATGCTCATTGGTTGTCAGCTCTCTCATGCACACAGAGCCCGCCCTTGGACTTAAATCAAAATCAGATCTGTTTGACTTTGTCAGGGCAAGTCACAGAGTGGCTAGGCCGAGTCGCTGGGTATGTCAGACTACATGACTAGTGCCACAAATCCCTACAACTTGCTAAGATTAATTAAATGAAACCTACAGCTGAAAATCACTGGAAAAGTCATATAATGTGACATGGGCTTTAGTTGGGCTCCACATGTTGCTACAGACAACAGAAACTCTTAGGACTGTTTCTACCAGTTACTGACAAGTTGGCACGCATCCATTCATCTACCATACGTGCTTATCCAATTAAGAGGGGCACATTCTTATGTCAGTGTGGTAGGTATCACCCCCGGGTACACCAATTTTTCCTTCCGCATCCCAACTGTAATTTGTAAATTAACCCATATGAAAGAGGGTGCCCCGTGATGGACTGGTGTCCTGTCCAGGGTTGGTTCCTGACAGGGAAAGAGAAACAGGAGACCGGCCACAACTACCAAAGGTCAACAAAGCAGACAACTGTCTAGCGTCCACCCGTATGTGTACAAGGAATGCTGAAGTGTGGACACCTGGTCCTCCCCATCCAAAACACGTATGCTTTCACAAAAGTAAGTGTCGCCAAATTTGAAAGAATGAACAACATACGCACTCCTTCACCCTGGGTGACCTTACAGGTCACTTCCATAACAGATGATCCAGGACGTAACACAAAAGTGAACAGATTGTGTGTGTTGCCAGGTGTTTGTGCAGACGTTTCAGGAGAGATGGGACGCGCTAGCCTCTGACAGTGTGCCCAGTTGCGATGGAGGAGTGTGCGTGAGGAGCATCTGAAGAAGATATTGAAGTCAGTATATATGCTAGCTTGACTAGGTTTCCTGCCAGTGAAGGAAAAGGCAGCAAATTGGAAAGTGCATATGGGGCACAGACCTCTTGTATGACTGCATGTTGGCGTGTGTGGGTTTGCAACAAGCACGGCAGAAAATGTTTAGCACAGAAATGGCACAGTTTGTAAGACGCTTATGATAAAAGCATCAAACAATTTGGGTAGTTGTTAGATTTTGAGTGTTTTGTGGAGTGGAAATTCAAAAATGTAGAAAACAAAAGAGGATGCTTACATCCCTTTAGATGGTTAACACTAGCAAGATCGCATTCTATGGGATGATTACACACACACAGGGCCCTATTTGCTTGCACATATCTTATCTAATTTGTGTGTGTTCATCCTTAGTACACTTGGATGGTATGTGTGTAGCTCAAATATGAGATTTTAAGTGCAGGTTCAGGCTGACGGGATGAGTCCCACGCATCCACGCAGCGCAGCGGTGTCTCGAGAGGCAGACAAAGCCTTATTTATGCTGAGCTGCGGACTCTTCCCAATCGATAAAGAGACGCAGGGCCGCTGCTACAAAACTGCGAATGACAATTCAATCAGCAAAATCATTTTCGCTTCAGTCAGGCCGCCTCGTCAGCAGAGCGGCACAGCTCAAAGCTTCCGCAGGGCGGGCGCAGCGCACAGGCGCTTATCTACGCGAGGCGCCGCGACGATCTTATCGAGCTGCCTAGTAATTGGCAATTGTCACCATGCTGCCAAGTGTGGCTCCTCGTCGTCCTTCAGCATAGCGCAACAAAAGTGACCACCCCCCCTCCTCTATCAGCTATAGCCCCCTGAAACTCACTAACAGTTCCAAGTACTGACATCTTCTCACTACCCAAGTACACCCCCCCAGAATGAGAAATACTCATTTACCATAATCTACTCCCCACCAGCGGTGACCTTTGCAAGGCACTGGCAGTTATTATATTTTGGGTTTCTTTTAAACAGATCAAAATTTATGAAAACAGAAAATTAAATCTTGAGAACTTTGGGGGTAAATGTTTGTGCGTATCGGCACAATCTGTGTGCTCCCTTTATACCCATGTGAAAAGTAACCATCACACAGTTTGCAAATTCCTGCACCTTCAAGGGGTCACAGGGAACGGTAAAATCGTTCACAAAAGAGGAACAACAAAACGAAGAAGGAAATTGAGCAAGTAGACATAGTACTGTGTGAAAGTAGGGATCACTAGGAGGCAGCTGACCCTGGCAGGTATGGTGTCCAGCAAACCTTATTGGTAGGTAGGGTTGGTTTCTAGTCTGGAAAATTCAATGTTCCCCCATGATGGTGCAGTGTAGACACACACAGAGAGAGAGAGAGAGAGAAAAAAAGAGAGAGAGAGAAAAAAAAAGAGTGAATGAGGCCATTGAGGGCTGGCATGAAGTCATCAGGTATCCTGGCAAAACAGGTGGAGGCCATGTCACTTGCTAGGCACACTGTGACCAAGATTCACATATTTAGGAGAAGTGAGGGAGGACTCCCTAGGACAGTGATGGTGAACCATTTAGAAACCAAGTGACCAAACTGCAATCCAAAACCCACTTATTTATCGCAAAGTGCCAACATGGCAATTTAACCTGAATACCACCTAAAACTGAAAACCAGCATAACCAAGGAGCTGGTGGTGGATTTTAGGAGGCCCAGGCCCCTCATGGACCCCGTGATCATCAGAGGTGAGTGTGTGCAGAGGGTACAGACCTATAAATACCTGGGAGTGCAGCTGGATGATAAATTGGACTGGACTGCCAATACTGATGCTCTGTCTGTCTATCTATCTACTGAGCTTTTAGTTTAGAAAAGCAACTCATACATTAACATCTTTTGTCTTAAAAGAAAAACATAATAACAGAGCTTTCAATGATACAAACAACTTTTTGTTGAAAGGTTAAAGTTTGAATTCGGTATGCTTTTGAACAATTAATGTGCTTTTTGCTGTTGTATGCATGCTGATAATTTGTCTAACCTTGGCTCATACTTTGTAAGTTTGAGAGCAACACATGCAGCACTCAGGTCATCTGTTAGTCTGTTTCTGGTGTCAGATTTGATTTAATTCAAAGCTGAAAACAGCTGCGCACAAGCATAAGATGCTCCAAACAAAGTAAGGAAAGCAATCTCAAGTACCTTCATTGACTTAAGATTATTTGGCAGAGAATTCCACACTTTAAGGATTTCATTTTCATAACTAACTGTGCTGTCCTTTGTCATCCCTTCGATCCTCTCAAGTGTTTCACGCAGGTCTTCCCTATTAAGCTCCGCCCCCAAAGCTTCCATTATATATTACGGGGTCGTGGATCAGGTGTAGCGATTAGCAACTCCCGGCAATAATTACAGATGCGGACGACTCCTCACCTGTGCGCTTAAGCGAGGACTGCCCGCATCACAAAGCTCCCGGAAACCGCTCCGGCCACTCTACCATAACCCCCTTTAAGCCGCGAGTGCAGCAATTATCTGTTAAAACTGTCCTTTTCAATTTTGAGCTGTGGACCCGCTGTACCACATCCCCTCCAACCCTACCACGGGAATCACAGACTCAAAAGGCTGCAGTCCGTGCCGCACCCTCAAGCACCATGTGTGCCGCCCGCCTTACCCCAGACAGGAGAGGAAGGAAGCGCTCCCATTGGGCTGCTGGGCAGAGGGGCGGGTGATGTGAGAAACGTCCTCCGGCACGCGTGAAGAGGGGGAGCGGTGAGGGGAGCAGCCCGGCCCCGCATTCCTCTGGCTTTATAGTAACGAACTCTGGGCTCGGGCGACGGCGCGCGTGCCCACTGAGAGGGCTCTGAGTGCCCCCTTTGGCACGCGTGCAATAGGTTCGCCACCACTGCCCTAGGAGAATACAAAAGGGTTGGTTTCTACTGTGGAAATGTAATGGAGAGTGAAATCAGAGAGAATGAGGCAATTGGGGACTTGCATAAAGTCATCAAGCATCCTGGCCAATAGGTGGAATTAGTGTCCCTTACAGAGGATGCTGGAGCCAAGATACACATTTATAGGAGAAGTGAAGAAGGACTAACAAAAGGATAGTACTCTCCATCAAACTACTAGAAGGAAGTAGGCAAATGGGTGTGGCGGACAGCTGGGGATCCTGCCCAGCCAGGCCACCTGGAAGGACAGGGGGAGGGACAATACCTCCCTGGGTCCACGAGAGGGCAGCCGCCCTGGTCTGCATCAGGACCACGGGATCAGAGCTTAAAAGGTCAAGCTGACTGGGGCCCGTGGCCACCGCCAGAGGGCGCCCGAAGGATTGTGAAGCTCTAGATTGCAACATTTCCGCCACACCAGAAAGTGCCGCCAGAAGATCATTCCAAAGCACCAGGAGCACATGCTGGGTCTTACAAAGGCGGCCACCTCAATCCATTAGTCGAGTCAGTGTCAGGAGGAAGAAAGGACGGAGCTTACGAGTAGAGGAGTGAGAGCGGTAGAAGATTAAAGGAAAGAGAGAAAGAAAGAAAGAAAGAAGGGATGGAGTAATTGTGGCTGATTTAAGCATTGTGTGGTGCTGTAAAGATTTGGGAGAAAAGGTTATTAAAATGTGTGATTTTTGAACATCTGGTGTCTGTCGGTTTGTGTTATGGGGCTGACGTTCCTCAATGGTTAGACAGTAACGTTTATATAGCACTATTCTAAGCACACAAAGCACTTTACACTGACAGTGGGCAGCCACTTCAAACACCAATAGTAAGTAGCGTCCACCTGGATGATGTGGCAGCAGCCATTTTTGCACCAGTATGCTCACCACACATTAGCTATCAGGTGGTGAAGTGGAGTGAGAGAGAGTAAGTCAGTTAAGAGACCGGGGATGATTAGGGGGGGCAGAATGGATGAGGTCATGGTGGACAATTTAGCCAGGACATTGGGATATACCATACTACTTTTGGAAGGATCTTTTATGACTTCAGTGGGTCAGGGCCTCAGGTTATATCTCATCCCAAAGAAGGCACCATTTCTATAGCACGGCGTCCCTGTCACTGCACTAGGACTTTGGGATCCACACACAGACCAAAGAGTTAGCACCCCTTCTAGCTTCACCAACAACCCTTCTAGTATCTACCTAAGCTTTTCATTGATGGTTTCCCATCCAAGTACTGGCTGGGCGCAAACATGCTTAGCTTCAGGTGGATGACCTGTACTGATGTGCACATCAGTAACATACCAAGAGTACTTCTCCCAGGTTCTGAATCTCTTCTGGATAAGCGTTATCGCTGAACACCCCTGTCAACTCACCAATAAGGGACACTCCTCTATACTTTCGTATATGCTGTGCCATGAACACTTGGACAGGTGGTATGGCTGCTGGCGTAGTGTACAGTCCCCAACTAACAGACAGGCTGTATTTTTCATTTAAGATAAGTTAAATCTAAAGATGCCTGAAAAATCCTGGATCTTTAAGGCTTACCACAGGCTTCGTATTGCAGGTACATTAGGGACCCCTATCTCCATGTGGAGTTCTGGGACTGGATAAGAAGCAAATCTATGAGTCAATTTATAGACATGAAGGTAAGTCTGGAGTTGAGAGTAGAGTTTTGGGTAAAGGCCTGCTGGTGGGAGGAAAAGGCCAACATGACTGATGAGATTTCTAGGAAAGAATTGGTATTTAGAGACATGGACATGTGGATGGGAGATAAGGGTATAACCAGACCTGTCATTCTGGGATTGGGAATTCTAGGGGCTATGAAGAAAGATTAAAAGAGCTGAACCTTTGCAAAAGAAGATTAAGAGGAGGCATGATTGAAGTGTTTGAAATTATGAAGGGAATTAGTCCTGTGGATTGTGACTACGACTTTAAAATTAGTTCATCAAGAACATGTTGGAAACTTGCTAAGCGTAAATTTCACACAAACATTAGGAAGTTTTTCTTTACACAGAGAACCATAGACACTTGGAATAAACGACCAAGTAGTGTGGTAGACAGTAGGACTTTAGGAACTCAAAACCCGACTTGATGTTATTTTAGAAGACTAAAGCAGATAGAAAAGGCGAGTTTTGTTGGGCTGAATGGCCTGTTCTCGTCTAGCTTGTTCCAATGTTCTAATGTTCTGAGAGGGCCTCAAGGGGATGTGCCCATCTATCAGACTGATAGGTTCATTCAATTAATGATTTTTTTTTTGCTCTTCTGTATTAATTCACAAAGAATTAAATTTGATTGAAAGACACCTATCTAGTAACCATGATTAAATTTCGTGCCCAGGTTGGTTATTTGGCACTTGTAGTAACTCACCGCTATATTAGGTGGGAGCTTATGCATTCATGCAAAGTCATTAATGAAGATAGTTGATTATTACACAGCAGACAGCATCATTTTTCAAAAAAAACGACAGTACGGATATTACAAACTGCATAAAATCACTCATGCGACTTTTATTACAGACAAGATTGGAAAGGATTCTGCGTCTCAATCTGATGTAGTAAAGAACCCCATGTTGAAGGCGACAGAATGCTGATGACAAGTCATAAGAACAGGGGCTTATGCTGGTATTAGCTGAAAAATTGTCACCAAGCAGAGTCCGTCAAGTTTGTTCACTGTGGGTGACGTAGGCACAGAATCCTAAAAAATTTGTACTGAACACCGACTGAAGGAGCTCCACACAAGGTGAGTTGTCATTTTGTCTCTCTCTGCTTAGCGGTGTGCGTGTGCATCCTGTACCCACTGTGGTGTTTGCACTGCTAATTCTGCCACGGTGATGTTGTATTCTGACATCAATTGCATAATTAGAAGTACATCATTCAATTAATATAATATTTGACTAATTTTATTTTTATATATAATACGCTATCGTGGCTGTTCGTTTTTCTGTCCAGGATTTTAAATCACCTGTAGTTTGACATGAAATTTGGTACACATATACTATGTGACGTCTACTATCTGCTTTCGGGGTGATGATTGACCTCCAAGGTTACTCCTCTTTCAATCAACTTTCGGCAGCAGCTCGAAGGGCGGCTGTGTGGCGCATGTGTACGGGCGCTGTTCTCATTCCCTACCACTTTCGCTGTCACTTCCCCTACCTCTTCAAATCTTAAATCATTCTTGAGGCAGATGGAAGACCCAAGTGCCAGCTTAAGTGAAAAATTAAGGAAAATGTACTAAGTAATTGCAACACCAACACTGACTTAATCAGTTTTAATGCGAAAAGATGCCGACAAAAGGAGAAGAAGTGGGCCGCTAGGGTGGGGAAAAGAAGAGCTGCTCAGCAAACAGCAAGCGCATCAACCTCTGAGCAAACGAATGCCAAATGTACAGAGACAGAGTCTGAAAACTAGGAATGGTCAAGTCGAGTGTCTTCGTGCAGCGCGCTGTTACTGGTATTTTATATTACAACTACTGTTGGGGTGTTCAAAATATTAATGCATTTGTCTGGTTTTATTGCTATGCTGTTTTCTGGTTAGCTCCAATTCAGCTTCTGCGTAATCATTTTGGAAATTCATACTGACGAGTGTCTGTCCACAGAAATACAAAAGTCTGCATTAAGATCTGGTTTGGACGACAGTTCTGGGTGCAACAACCTGTGGGACAGCAGGGCGCTTTTCTTCCACGTCACTTACTTTGTGGGTTTTTTCCAATATTTTATATTTTACTCCAGGTGTGGAGAGATGTTAGGAGGGCAGCTGACCCAATTACTATAAGGGATGCTTTTCGAGATTGAAACATGACAGGTTGTTTCATGGCAAAGAATAACTTCAGGAGTCTGGATGTCTTGTGAAGTCACACAGGACTTTATTCACATGGCACAGAATCGGTAGCTGATTCATGTTCTTGTTTCAACCCCCATCCTCTTGTGTGTGTCATCACCTACGCTCAGAGTGCTGGCTTCCTTTACATACAGTAGTCTGTTCATACATAGGACATACCGAAGGCACTTCCTCTTATTGTTCAGGCACAGTTTCATAGTATATGTTGTAACGAACATCAGGAATGGCCTGGCATTCCGGCTAGAATAGCTCATGGACTATTTCCCAGCTGGGAGGCCAGCTTGTTAGAAGAACAGAGGTAGAATAGCTCCATGGTCTATTTACCTCCCCGACACAATAGGTGGCAGCCCTCTTGGACATATGTATATGTGTGGATACCCGCAGAGCTGGCTGGGAGTTGTAGTCCAGTAACACTGCGAATGTGGCATTACAGCCATGCCACCAGTGGGAGCTGCAGGGACAAATCATCCTCCCTTCAGAGAACTTTTGTCTGACTTGGAAGTATCTCCAGCCAGTAATGATGTAACACCAGAAGGGGTTCGGCAGCGTTTCCTGTATGGGTGGGAGGCAATGGACAAATATCACCAGGAGGAAAGAGGAAAAAGGAGAAGGTAGAGAAGGGAAGAATTGCCCTTTGAAATTGTTATATCACATGTGCAGATTTGTGTTATAATAAATCCTCATTTGAGTTTATATTGGTGTTGGGGAGTTTTGGGGCTCACTGGTGCTCCGTACTGGTCACAATGTATACTTATGTTTATAATACATAGAGAAGCATATACAGGTAAAATTCCATCACAACTCACTCCCATGGACCTAAAAAATATTTCATTGTAATGAAAATTTAGTTGTAATGAGATTCTGTATTTGTTACTATAGTGCTTTCTTTAACTTGCGTCCAGGCGTTTGAAATCATTTCAATGGCTTCTTTCGTGATAATTTTAATCTCCTCCTGTCTACAAGTTATGCTGACGAGAATTTTTCTCAGCATTTCCTTGCCATAATACACTTTCAGGGTGCGAATGATGCCCAAACCCAATGGCTGAAGCACTGCCGTGCAATTGGGTGGGAGGAATTCAACGCGAACATTATCTAAATGCAGAAGCATGTTGTGGACAGCACAGTTATCAATAAGGAGCTGAATCATCCTTTTCTTCATATTGTGAGGTTTCTGAACTCTTTTGAGACACCAACCACCCCCGACTCCCCACCCAACAGGAATGACATGCTAAAGTGCGTCCCGAAGCATGATTGCAGTGTCTGTGGAAGATTATTTGTCCGTTGCTGGGGCAGGAAGTGAAGCGCCACAGAAACAAATCATAAAAGATCAGGGTTGCGCTACAAGTCCCTGTCTTGCACCCCAAAACACAAGGCTGAGTCTCAGTACTTTAGCAAAACCAGCTTTATTCAGCTTGAAACAGGAACAGCACAGTTAGTTATTGTAGCGTGATCTGCCACTCTGCTATACACAGACACAGCAGTCAGGCAGGGTCGTGGCCAGGTCTGTGATCAAGTAATCCTGTTATCTGCATTTAACAAATGTACCTTTCACCATCCATCGAGATCTTTTCTGTTTGCTTTGCTGGAGAAACGCAGCATAGCTGCGAGCCTGCTGTTTCCCCCGGCAACTGATAAACTGTCTTCCACAGACCCATAGATCGCACTTCAGGATGCTCTTCAGCGTGTTGTCTAGTTGTGGGAGGTCTGAATGAGTGCCACATTAATAAGAATGTTTCTTGAACGAGCATCACTGAACCACATAAAAACTGCTTTTTTGATGTCTTCAAACACAGCAGTTCACATACGTTTGCACCCTGAGATTTTTATACTTTTTTTGCTCGGTCTTTCAAGAAAGTTGACAGCATTGATGATGAAATTCCTAATTCACTGGCAACTTATTTTTTCTTTTTGCTGCAATCGAGAGCTGCAAAAATGTAAAGTTTTTTTTTCTAATATGAACTTTTATTGTTTTTTCGTGTCTGCCGTTTCTATAGGAGGGTGACAGTGAGTTAAATTCCAATGGATGTTTTTCAAATGTTGACGAGCAATAAGCAAAAGGTATCACCGAAAACCGCAGGAAACCAAAAACAGTATGGAAAGTTCAAAGAAAGAAAAAAAATTACAGTGTTTCTTTTTGAAGATTGTTGTGCACAACCGAGCTGCGACCACAGAACTAGGTGCTCTGTGGATGATTCATTCAGGCATTTCAAGGTCTTTTGGGCACTTCGTTGTAATGAAAGTCTCTGCTGAATGTAATTCGTAGTAACAAGATTTCCATATACTCACATCATATGGGGAAACTCTCTGGACCATAAAAATACTTCGTTGTAATGAGAATTTCGTTGTAAAGATATTCATTGTAATGAAATTTTACCTGTACATTCATTTAAGATGGTTTAATGCGATAGCTCGCTTATTAGCTCATAAAATAACCTATAGTTGGTGCCAAAAAACTTCTTGGACGTCCATATTTTATCAACTCTTTGAGCAGCTACAACACTGATTGTGTCTGACTGGCAGTATAATGGTACTGCAACGATGATGAATTTTATTGCTGTTGTGAGAGACCGCTGGGAGCCTGGCCCAGGTGAGAAAGATCGGTGGAGATAGCATACACAGAGACATTATTTCCCCTGAACTTCCAGGTGGTAGCTTCTCTAGATTGTGGCAGTCCCACAGTTTCCTGCAGGGTATCATGGGAACTGGAGTTCTTGGACTATGCTCCACTGGGATCTGTGGGTACTGATGGTGTGCTGTGGGGTAATAACAAGCTCTGCCTTATTGTGCTCCAGAATAACCCCAAAGTGCTTCCAGACCACGATTATGGGACACCGGAAGTACTCCCGGGTTTCACATAAAAGGAGCTGCCTGCCACTGTTCATGGAGCCAGAGCTGTAAGGAAAAAGGACAAAGCTTGCCGGGAGGAGCATAGGAGGTAGTGACTGTGAAAGAAAGAGAAGAAGGAAGGCAAAGACAAAGTGTTACTGTGGTTTGTAATTGTTGTTGTGGCGTGGGAAACATTTACTGAAGAGTTTCCCACAAATAAAATCCTCTTGTTTTCTCGGACTTGTGTACGAGCCTGTCTCGTGTCGGGTGTTTGGGGAGTTGGAGTGCCCCTCACTGGCCACACTGCACTGCTGACAGTTTATATCAGGGTGTCAGACTGACGCGGTGTTCCAAGTACCTCGGAAGTCAGAGCTGGGAATGATGTCACACTTAAGTTGCCTACGCTTCAGTAAAATAAATATGGGTGCGCCCAGGAAAATCTTTGTTGTGCTTGCTTCATCAGAATAAAATACCAGTTGATAACACCCCATTACGTGCCATTTTGTATATCCAAACACCATAGCAACATGACAACAGATAGACATTGGACAGTACTGTGTGAACGACTGATTTAATGAGACACAAATATATACTGTTTATTACCATGTATGTCTAATACTACAGCTTTCACAAAAGTTTGTGGTTTACATTGCAATTTTGGATCAAATTCATGACCAGAAGTTGGACCATCTCGGACTTTACAGACCAGCCCCGAGTTTCTGAGTGGGCAATCCAACTTAAGGGAGTGTTTCAGTTGAAAATTCCAACTGGGAGCTCTGAAATTCAAACTTCCCAGTTCAAATTGAACGCATCATTACATCCCGGTGGGCTGCAGTGGGTACAGGTTTTTGTTCCTACCACTTAGTAACCAATCACCGCTGATAATGGACCAGACTTTGTTATGTTGATTTTAATTGACTGGTATTTTAAGATTCACAACTCTTGCTCCTTTATTCTTAACCAAAACTGGAATGGTGGCTGTCTAGCTAAAAGGATCTGTGCTGGTAACTGGAAAGGTGCCAGTTCAGGAATGCTACTCCTCTGGGAACCTTGAGCAGGGTCCTTAACCTGAAATTGCTCCAGTGTTGTTGTATAAATAGTTGACCATGTGCTTTGACCCCAAAGCTTCACTCTTCCACTTCAGAGAGTAAATTGGGGTATGCAATAAATGACAAATTCCTAATGCAAAAAATTGTATATGGCAAATAAGAACATGAGAAGTTTGACAAATGAGAGGAGACTGTTCAGTCCATGAAGCTTGCTGGTTTAGCTAATAGCTAAGCTGTCCCAATATCTCATCCAGATTGTTCTTAAATAAAGTGAACTAATTAAATGAACTACTATTATCATCATTATAACGAGATGAAATGCAAATCAACAGATAGCCAGACTATGTGACCATATGTTTAAATAAAACAATTCAGATCAGATCAGGTTGGGTAGCATGCACTGGCACAGCGTTTTGCTGCACCAACCACACGACGAAACAGCCTGGTTGGATCCTGGTTGGCAACCCCCCAGGCAGACACACGGCCCAGCACCACCCTCCGGAAAAGACCCTCTGTCTGCCACAGCCAGGTGCTACATAGGTGTCCCCTTGACCTGGTCCAGCTGCTTGAGGACCTGCGAATTGCGCCACATGGCTGTAGTGCCGTAACCTTCACAATGCAGGTAATGTGCTTCATTCAGGACCCCATGAGCAACCGCTCATTTAACATAACGAATAAAAGATTTGAGTAAAAAAAAAGAAGTCTAAGAAGTATTGATCTGCTCTGCTCTAAAATACATGCTGCTTTTTAGACAAAATAAAATCAGTTTTGGAAATGGTCTAAATTGGCAAAATGAGAGCAATAATAAGCCGTGGAATTCAATAAAGGGTTTCATTAACATCAAGATTTGGTATCTAATAAGGAAATTAGAGATAAAGAAGATGGTGGCCCTCCAGGACTGTTTTGAGACCCCGCCAAGAGTTAACTGGCAATGTGTTGGCTCGCTGTGCATCCCATTAAGGTTTGCTTAGTTCTTAAAGAAAAAGGATTCTGAGCCTTATAAAGCAAGTTAATTAAAATTAAGGCAATAGAAGTCTTCTCCATTAGCAGTAATAACTGGTTACTAATTAGAATGTTGGATGGAATGAAAACTTGCAGCCTCTGCAGCCCTCCAAGATCAGAGTCTGGTTTTATGGGAGATATCTCAGTTTGAGATAGCATAGCAATGCATCATTCCATAACCATAAAGCCATTAGTGCAGCATCTGCAAAGCAAAGAAAAAAATTGCTGAATCAGCTATGCCCCCTATAAGTGTTATTTATACCAAATGTTGCTACACCAAAACTGTCTGCAGTATCAAGAAGCTTCGTCACCCTAGTCAGAAACCTCGGCTCTGGCAGAAGACACCATGAAAAAAGGATAAAAACTGTGGAATTTAGAGACTTTGTTATCTTAAGGCAGTACATTTTAAAGCAGAGGTATGAATAACACTTTCATTTTATGTCCAACCTGCTATTTATCGTCTAGTAGCCTGTTACAACTAAGCGCCAAGTAGGATTACCATGGTGGCCTTCTATGACAGCTCTTCCAAGTAGGAATAGCAAAAGGCAAAGAAACCGAACTTAAGTCTCAGAAATAGTTACAGATCTCCCTTCCTCCTACTGCACTACCCCAACAAAGACCCTAAACTTGTCAAGGTAAACTTCACCCCCCCAACTAACCACTCCCCCGTCTGCCATACTAAGACATTCTAACCTCTAGCATAACATTCACAGCCACACAGAAACACAGCTAGCTGCCATTGCACAGAGTCATTCATTTGCTAGGTCTTTCCAAAAAGCTCCCCCAGGCCACTCGTGTCATAGGCACAGATGCTAACCTTCTTTCTTCTAGATTACCAAAAACCTAAAACACTCACCCTGAGGAAAATATGCCTGCCATTTCTAAGGGGAATTAAAACACACACACACCACAAACAACCTTGATGATTAAGAGTACCCAACTGCCACCTCTGAGAGTGAGGAATGGCATTTTAAACAGTAGAGGCAGACAAGTTCTAGCATTTCATAAATTCTTTACACACTGAACAGATTATAAAGGAAATGGAGTGGCAGTACTCACGAATGCACAGGTCAGCGCTCTCATAGTAGCCCGGGCAGCACTGGGATCGTCGTCGGTACATGGTCCTCAAAGCCCTGCGATACGCCGCCTTGTAGCTGATCCTGAGGGGAAAAGATACAAAAGGGCAGGGTTACAGTAGATGGCTGCATTAAAATACCAGGAGTAGAGTCTCAGTTGTTTTGGGTGAGTTTGCATTCACCTCTGAAATGAGAATTAATGTTGGAGAAGAAGGAGATTTTGGGAGGCTAGTGTTATTCTCACAATCCCCCACACCCATTTTAAGGCAGACAGTGTATCACCACAGGTTAGGTTTCTAAACCTCAGGGTGCTCATGTCAATCTTGACCCAGACTACTTGCTTGTGTTCTATAAAATTGTAATATACATTTTCTGAGCAAATTATGAGGAACACCTGTACTCCTGCTTATCCAAGCAATTATCTAATCAGCCAATCATGTAGCAGCAGCGTAAAGCATAAAATCATTCAGACACTGATCAGGAGCTTCAGGTAATGTTCATAACAAACACCAGAATAGGGACAAATGTGACCTTAGTGATTTCAACCATGGCGTGATTGTTGGTGTTAGATAGGCAGGTCTAAACATTTCTGTAACAGATGATCTCCTGGAATTTTCAAAAACAAAAGTCTCTAAAGTTTATTCACAATGGTAGGAAAAACAAAAAACATCCAGTGAGCAGCGGTCCTGCAGATAAGGGCATCTTGTTGATGACAACGGAGAATGGCCATGAGAGAAAGGGTATGGTAACTCAAATAACCACGCTGTTATTCTGCTCACCACAGCTATACATCTCGGAATGCACAACATGTCGAACCTTGAGGCAGATGGGCTACAGCAGCAGAAGACCATGTCAAGTTTCACTCTTGTCAGCCAAGAGAAACCAGATGAGTCTGCACTGGACACAGGCTCACCAAAACTGGACAGCTGAAGACTAGAAAAAAGTAGCCTGACTGATGATTCTCAATTTCTTCAAAGATACACAAATGGCTGGGTCAGAAAGCATGAATCCATGCATCCAACCTTTCTTGTGTCAACAGCCCAGGCTACGGACGGTGTTGTAATAGTGTGGAAAGTTTGGGCCAATTAATACCAATCAATCATCACTTGAATACCATGGCTTGTCCAAGTATTGTTGCTGAGCATGTGCATCCTTTCATGGCCACAATTTACCCATTTTCTAATGGCTACTTCCAGCTTGATAATGCACTATGTCACAAAACAAAAGGTTTCTTGAACATGACAATGACTTCAGCGTTCTTCAGTGGCCCTCCCAGTCACTGGATCTGAATCCAACAGAACTCCTTTGAGATTATAATAATAAATTACATTTATATAGCACTTTTGTCACTGCTCAAAGTGCTTAGACAGAGGGAAACCACTTCAACCACCACCAATAATGGATGGGGCAATGATGGGCAATTTAGGCAGAACATCTGGATGAACCCTACTCTTTTCAAAAGATGCCCAGGAATCTTTAATGAGCACAGAGTGTCAGGACCTCGGTTTTATGTCTCATCCGAAGGACGGCACCATTTTTACAGCACAGTGTCCCTGTCACTGCACTGGGGCATTGAGATCCAAGCACAGACCACAGGGTAAGCATCCCCTGCTGGCCTAACCAGCATCTCTTCCAGCAGCAACCTAAGCTTTTCCTAGATGGTCTCTCATCCATGTACTGGCTGTGCCCAAACATGCTTAGCTTCAGGTGGATGATCTGTTCTGATGCACAGGTTGAATGGCAGCTGATGATGTGGTGGAAGGGCAGCATGAATTTGCAGCTGACAAATCTACAGAAATTGTGAGATGCAATCATGTCAATATGGATAAGAACTTTGTGGAATCTGAGAGAGACTCATCGGGCTGTGGGAAAGGGGGGGTGGAGCCCTCCTCACTCATGCGTCTGCATCGGGGTGTAATCTTACCTCCACTTAGCGAATGAAAGAGAGAACTACTTAACAGATTTAGATCTTTTTTTCTATAATTTGCTTCAACATTCCGGTTGATTTTGTGACTTCTCTCATTACGCTAAGAATCATAGTTTGCTTGCAGGAGCGATACATTCGTGCTAATCCAAGACAGAGGCTGCAGGCTGAGGGTAGGGGGAAGAGTAACATCAGGAGTAGACAGCTGGGCGGGACACTCCTCACTGTCCTGTTTCACTAATATGCGGGCTTCGCCTCCTGCTCGCTTTGCTCGGTAAGCCCCTGGCCTGCGCTACGCACCAGCCCCTTCATGTCTCTGCCGCTCGCATATGTGGATTTCACTTTCACCAAACAACAAATCTTTTAATCATCACAGATAAGCCTCTTCATTGGGAAGAAACAATGCTTTTCCCTGATGGCAACATGAATTAGACGATCAACAAGTCTCTGACTTAAGTTTAAATCTGAACAATATTCAATCTCTTTTCGCTCTTCTATTATTTCACCGAATAATAATTTCCGTGTGTTAGCGCATAATCATAATCTTTACTATCATTTTTTTGAAACTTTCAAATTTTAGTACTTTTATTATCTCTAACCTTTTCTGTGTGTGTATCGCACCAACGTTTTGGAACCTCTTTACGATGTTCTACTTTGTCATCTGCTCTTTGTCTTTTATTTCCGGCCCCTGGTGTGGTTAAATGTCTTGGCACAAAGTCTCGTCTCACGGTACTTGAAAGTATCTCTCTGAAAAAGTCACGTCTCGTCCAAGGATTTTTTTAATATAATATAGTATATACACATACTGTATACATATATACTGTATTATTTTTGTAATTTGCTGAATTGGCTTCTTTTGAAGTCTTACTCAAGCTATAGGCAACTCGCCGCAGTACAAACAGACCACATTCTGTAATGGGTAATAGCCAGCTGAAGAGGAGATACATATAATATGTAAATACAGTGAATGAGAACAAATTGATAGCGTTGACTGCACTCCTATAAATGCAGCTCATAAAATCTTAGGAAAAATGATTCCTCTTATGACTGTAGCCTACCCATTCTGTAATTTCTTCCTCCAACAAATCAAGCAACCACCCATTTCCCTGATCTAAGATAATGTACCGCGCGCCCAGCTGCACCAAATCCTCACCTGTGTCGTGTGCATTTGAACCAGTTGAGGATGTCTGTGCACCTGGTGTAGTAGACTTGGTCAAACGGATGGGTGTAGGACTCCTGAACGGTGACAGCATAGCTGCAGAGAAACACATGAATTAAAAGGCTTGAGTGGGATTTGGGAACAGGGATACAGTTAGGAATATGTGCTGTACACCACACACCCACCACGTTACTTACCTTTCCCAGTGGCTGCACACATTAGGATCATCAGGGTTCAGACTTGTGGCTGCAGTCAGCCAGGAAAGAAGAGCCAACAGCTTTCTCATATTTACAGCCTAAAAGAGAACATAGGAGACACCGGAATGTACTATGTATTATATAGTACCTTTCATAACCAAATCTTAAGTAGGATGGCAAAATATCTTTTAAAGACCCCCAATCTGTCTGCAAACCCAACTCATTAGTTTGCTAGGGCACCTTTTTCTAACTCTCCGGTGATTATTGATCTAAACTATGGCCCCAGATCTCTACAGTGCAGAAATGTTGCAAGCCAGAAAAAAAAAAAAATCTTCCACTTCCCTCACCCTCAGAAGTGCACAGATAGCCATGACATCCACAGGCAGGACAGCAAGTCCCGACAAGCCAAAATATTCCTGCTTGAAGTGGGGAGGGGGTCCGGAGGTCGGCCTAGACAGGCCACGGAGGATTTTTCTCTTTTGACGCCTTTCTTTGTCAAATGAATCTCGCTGGGAGCAATTAATTTAGCAAATCAAAATTTAATGGAGACAATTATGCATCAAAACCAGAAAGGGGGTGGACCTGTTGGACCTTCTCCATCATTGCAGGAGTGGGCAGCTCCCATTCCATTAATTCACTAAAAAAAAAATTCTTGTTGGAGAGCTCTGCAGACCCTTATCTGCCCTTTACTTATTAAACACGCTACAGTAACCCGTTAGGTTCAGGTTTAGTTTAGTGTGGTGAGAGGCATGAAAGGATCCATTTCAGATTCCAGTGGAAAATCAAAATGCCAAAAACACTCCAACCAACCCACTCAAGCCCCCACCACCCCAAGGTGCACTGGACATCATGCTTATATCTGACAGCTAGCTGCCCTATCATACCTTCACTTTGAGAGTGACAACCTCATTATGGGGTTCGGAGTGAAATGGAAACTAATTAGCAACAACATTAAATTAGCAACGAGTGCAGTCTGTCAATTAGAACAACACCCTCATTAAAACAGGGTTGGGGGGGTGAACTGCATGCAGCATGAAAAAGAGGGGCTGCAAAAGGAGAGCAGCAATGGGAAAAGGGAAAAAAATAATTGGAGGGAAGGTGAATTTAAAGACAGTTGTAACAGAACAATGATAGGGGCCTTGGAGGCCTAAGGGGTGAAATGATGATGGGGCAACTAAAGGATATATAGGAGGAAAGTTAAGACGTGGCAGATGAAAGAATAGGTTATAAAGAAGGCTTATTTTACTGGCTGAAGCAAAAAAAGATGAGGGCCATCAGAAAGACAAGTGGAGGAGATGCTACAGCAAAGAGGATCTGTAAAATGAAGGCAGTGGGGAAGTTCATAGGAGCCATCAGTTGCTCCAATATTTAATGGGATACATTTTAGAATTTATTTGTCAGGATATACTCTGGCAGCACATCGTATACATCCATCACATTCACCCCCTAACTCAAAATTCAGCATTTTCACTAAGAAGTAAACAGTTCATATCAACACCTTCAACACCACAGTAACTCCAGAGCTAAACAAGAAGAATGTTTTGCACCATACCTTTAAAGAAATAAAAAGGACTGTGCCCTCCTGAAGGAGCAGAATGTATAAAGGCACAGACACATTTAAAAAATAAATAAATAAATAAAAAAGGAGACAACTAAAGCACTCAACACTGAAGCTACTGGGTAGACAAAAAGCTTTTCAGCAGCTTCATGTGTTGTGCTTCAAAGGCGGCTCGGCATGCAGTGCTGCCCTCACGCGGGCTCTGTCCTCCGCTGGGCCGCTTTGATGTTGGCTGCAGAGCTCCCAAGACACCAGAATCCTCTGCAACAAAGCACACACAGTATAGCGGCGCAACAAGACTTTGATGTGCCACAAACAGCCCTGTCCGTCACAGACGGGTTAGCACCCCCGGGGGCAAGAAGCAGCACGCATCAGACCTGCTTGTCAAGCTTGCATGTGTGTATATATGTGTGTGTGTGTGTGAGAGCGAGACCATGCATGCACACCAATCTGTGCAGCATTCATGTGTGTGTAGAAAATAACCTATGTATACACTAAAACCTCGTAGGCATTGTGCGAGTGTCCACATGGAGCAACTGCAAGGAAAAGCTCATCTAGGTACAATCAAGATCTGCACAGGGTTGATGTTTGTGCATGCAGAGGTGCCAAAATTGTGCAGTGTAGTCAGTGCGAGAAGCCAGAAAACAAAAAAAATATATATATACAAAAGGGAGGAACCATACCACATGCACTTGAGAACAAGTCCTCCACCTGAAGCTAAGCATGTTCGGGTCCAGCCAGTACTTGGATGGGAGACCAACCAGGAAAAGCTTGGGTTGTTGCTGGAAGAGGTGTCGGTGAGACCAGCAGGGGATGCTTATCAATGAGGTCGGCCTGTGGATCACAGGAAGCTAGGACCCAGAGAGACATGAGCAGTAAAGAGGGTACTTTGATGATGGTCTTGGTGTGGACAATTAAAGTAGTGACTTGTCCGACAGGGGTTGTAAAGCTGTAATTGACCACCCCAAAGAGGCTACAAGTTTTATTTTCCATTTTTCAGCATCCGTTCATTTTTGCACCAGTATGTTCACCATACATTTTCTCTTAGGTGATAAAGGGTTGAGAGAGATAGCCAATTAGAGATGGGGGATGACTTGGGTGAGGCAAGAATGACTAGGCCATGGTGGGCAATTTTTTTTTTTTTGTTCTTTATTTCGCCTTATACAATTTCTTATATGAGGAATTTGTTAGTTTTTGCATACCCCTTGGGGTCAGAGCGATGGGTCAGCTATTGTACAGCACCCCTGGAGCAATTGCAGGTTAAGGGCCTTGCTCAAGGGCTCTGCAGAGTAGGATCTCTTTTGGCAGTGACGGGGAAAGTTGGGACATCAGAATACACCTTGCGCTTTATGAATGATGCCCAGTGGTCTTTTATGACCAAAGAGAGAGAGAGGAAGAGTCAAGACCTCAGTTTTACATCTCATCCAAAGGACAGTGCCATTTTTACAGCACAGTGTCCCCATCACTGCAATGGGGTATTAGGATCCACTAACAGACTACAGGGTAAGTGCCCACTGCTGGACTCACCAGCATCTATTCCAGCAGTAACCTAAGCTTTTCCCAGATGGTCTCCCATCCAAGTGCTGACCAGGCCCATACATGCTTAGCTTCAGGTGTATGACCTCTTCTTAAGTGCATATGGTATGGCTTCTGCTATGAGCTATTAGGAGACAGTAAATAGTTAGATAGTGATATTTATATAGTGCTTTTCTAGACACTCAAAGTGCTTTACCTAGACCAGGGGTCGCCAAATCCAGTCTTGGAGGACCACCGTGGCTGCAGGTTTTCATTCTAACCCTTTTCTTAATGAGTAACCTGTTTTTGCTGCTAATTAACTTCTTTTGAACTAATTTTAATTGACCTGCTCTTGAAGACTCAGAACCCCTTAATTGTTTCTTTTTCTTTAATTAGCAGCCAAACAATAATGAGATGGGGTCCATCATACAATATCTGAAAACCAAATGTCTGCTATTGCACCACAAGACCAGCAACAAGCCATGGAATTAAACAACGGGTTTAATTAACAACAAGACTCGGCACTTCATTAAGCAGCTGGTTGGAGTGAAATTGGTTGGAGTTTGAGGCCCTGACTTCATATTTCATTTCTGTTTGGGTGCCATTTAAGGAAAGATATGAAGCAATTCAGAGGAACAATGAAGAAATTCAGGGGAGCAATTCAATCAAAATGAATTTACAAGAACTTAATTAGCAGCACAATCAGGGCATTCATTAAGAAAAGGGTTAGAATGAAAACCTGCAGCCACAGTGGTCCTCCAGGACCAGACTTGGCGAACCCTGACCTAGACAGTGGTGAGGCACTTCAACCACCACCAATATGAAGGATCCACCTGGATGAGATGACTGCTGTCATCGTTGCCCCAGCATGCTCACCACACATTACCTATTATGAGTTGATTAGGGGGTGGAATTACCAGGCCATGGTCGGCAATTTAGTCAGGATATCGGAAAACACCCTTTTATTTTTTGAAGGATCTTTTGTGACCACAGAGAGTCAGGACCTCGGCTTTATGTGTCACCCAAAGAATGGTGCCAATTTTTACAGACCAGTATCCCTGTCACTACACTGGGGAATTGGGATCCCCACATAGACAACAGGGTATGCACCCCCTGCTGGCCCCACCAACACCTCATCCAACAGCAACCCAAGCTTTTCTTAGATGGTCTCTCATCCAAGTACTGGCTGGGCCCAAACAGACTTAGATTTACTGTGGATTACCTGTTTTGAAGTGCAGGTGGCATGGCTGCTGGCATTGATGGTGATGTGACAGCTGGCACACACAGATAGCCAGTAGGTACCATTTTTCTGTATACCCTCAGATGAGTGAGTGTTTTTAGTGCTGCAACAGACTTCCATATCTGTGAAGTTGTGCATATACGCCCCATTGTGGCTTCCTCAACTCAGGTGTGGAGGAGCAGCACCACCCTCCAGTGGCTACCATTGCCAAGGACTCCTCCTCTCAGCACATGCACACACACCTCTGCTCTATAAATAGAAACACAGAATTTACAAGTTTGAGGTATCCGCCTCCTGTGCAGAGATTGCAGGCGTGCACTAATCCATCGCAGTGCTTCAGGGAAAACTACAAGCAATTTCCATCCTATTGATTGTTTCCCGCTGTCAATGACACTCAGAGTTTTTTTGGAAATTAAATTCCAGGCCACGTAGTGCTGAGCACTCCAGCCGTCAAACTGCGGCTGAGCGGTAACAAAACATTAGGTTTTCTTGGAAAATGGGGGAATAAAAAAAAATAAATAAATACTCTGCAAAACCACAAACCTACTCAAAAGTAATTCACAGACCCCCTGGGTCTAAAATGCCTTTTTTTTGGAAAAGGAGGGCTTACCAGTTTTGGAAAGAAAATCTTGTTCAGATTCCCCTGTATGCTTTGCTCTGTGTTCTAGTCATTATTAACTACTGTATTGCAATTTTACTAGTAATCCACTGTTGGATCATTCACTCAAAATATGTTTCCAATCACTTAAAGACAGAGATACTATTCTCAGGTAAGACAATTATACACTGTGTTTAGTTCAAGGAAGTCATTAGATAGCCAAGACCTCTATACTGTCAATGTGTATACATCCTTTAAGCAACAATACTTTATATGTAATCTTCCAGTAACATGCTATTTATGCTATGTAAAAGAAACGTCAAAAGGAACTTGCCCAAATTCTGTATTTTCCATCTGGGTTTAAGCTTGAATCCATACTAGTTCATAATGACGGACATATCACTAGCAGTAGCATATTTAAAGGCACACACAGCTAGATGATCTAAGCCAACAACTGCACAGGGAAATCTCAATTAGGGTCTAACATAAGGAATGGAATTCAGCCATCCACCAGATACTTACTTTCTTCAATCTGTGCAGTATGTGGTGTATTTAAGCTAAAACTGCATATGGCACACGTTTATTCTATCTAAATTAACAATGGACAATGAAAGACTTTGCTGCAAGGTGTATCTTATTGGATTTTGGTCTGCTGATCACAAATATCACATTTAAATTTTACTGTCACATCATCCATCCCGCTATAGTATATCCTAACTACAGGGTCACGGGGGTCTGCTGGAGCCAATCCCAGCCAACACAAGGCGCAAGGCAGGAAACAAACCCCGGGCAGGGCACCAGTCCACCGCAGACTGTCACATGATGTTTTATTTTATTATTTTTGTGATTTCCTCTTATATGGTAAGCATACACATACAACGCAACAACTGTAACATTTATGGTGATCTTAAAGTGGTGGTACTACAACTAAGAATGCAGCTTGGATATTCAAATGGTACAGTCGTCCTAAAGGGTTTCATTTCATAAAAGCACTGGCTGCTCCGTAAGGAAAGAAAAGTGTGGCATGTAAACCACTTTTCAACCCATCACACAAATATTTTTTGCATTCTCTTTATATAAAAATTTAATGATTTATCCACCGAGTTACTTATACGAATGATAAAATTCACTCTGACAATTTATACTCATTTGGACAGGACATCTACTTGCAACAAACGGGGACTGTAATGGGCTGTCGGTTTGCACCTCACTAAGCAAACCTATTTATGGCAAAACTGGAGGAGGATTTTATGTCAACGTGTCTTAAAACCAATGTTGTATCTCTGTTACATAGATGACATCTTCATGATCTGGACCTCCTCTGTTTTAATAATGAATATAATTCTTTCCAACCCAACATAAAACTGAAGCTTAATTACTCAAAAACAGAAGTCCACGTGCTTGACACCACCATTCGCCTGAAAGATAACTCCCTTGTAACCTCTGTTTTTCACAAACCAACAGACAGATGGACATACCGGAGAAGTAATAGCTTCCACCCCTAGCATATAAGGTGCTCCATCATTTTCAGCCAAGCAATATGTTACAGTCGTATTTGCTCAGACCCGACAGACTGGGATAGACAACTACAGGAGCTTAGACAAGATTTCATCAGATAAGGATATACTTCCAAAGCAACAGACACTCAGATAAGTTGAGCTACTGCCATACCCAAAGACAACCTTCTGGAATATAAAAACAAAGACAATGAGAACCGCATGCCCCTTTTTGACACCTATAACCAACAACTTGAAGCACTTCAAAAAATTATAAATGAACTTCAGCCAATACTAGATAATGATGACACACTGAGAAATGTTTTCCCAGAAGCTCCCCTTCTGGAATACAGACAACCACCAAACCTGCAGTAACTAATTGTCAGAAACTCCCCGATTGAACCAACAGATCTCCCTGCCTACAGAAAAAGATATAAAATGTGTTCTCCAATTTAGAATACAGATCGTGTAGTCATACCCCACTGCCGACAAGAGCATTGCAAAAAGGGATCATTCTCCTGCAGATTATCTAATGTGGTCTACCTAATCAAGTGTATAAAATGTCCCAACACTGCACTCTGTGTGGGAGAAACTGAACAAACACTCCACCAAAGAATGAATTTACACAGTTTCCACATTAAGAATGGCAATAGGGATGTTTCTGTAGGAGCTCACTTTAGTAGCAATGGACACTGTGAGAAGGACTTTAAATTCACAGTGCTTATGGGCAACTTCAAAACATAGCAGGAGAGAAAGGAATGGTAAGTTAAAATTTGACACATTACAACTTGGTTTAAATAGAGACAAGAGTTTTATGACCAGATACGAGGACTATGACTGACCCAGACAACTAAATATAGATCCACATTGTATGGAAGTGTCATCAAAAACTTAATCTTAACATTAACATAACACAAGACTTTGTTGGACAGTTATTGTATGAAAAGATCTTGACTATAAATTGTTCTCCTCTCCTGCTAAATGAATTTTAGCCTGCAGTGGTCCATTAAATTTTTACATTGAAGATGATCCATGTAACGGTTTTCCAATGTGGTGTCTGTCCAAGCGTCTATATAAACATAGGGAATTCCAGTTTCTGGATTACATCTTGCCTGAAGGGGCCTGAGTTCCCTCGAAAGCTTGCATACAGTATTGTAATCTGTCCAGTTAGCCAATTAAAGGTGTTGTTTTGCTTTACTTCTCATTGTATCCATAATGTCTAACACGGTACAACACCCTAACTCTATAAAGCTTTAATAAAAGCGATAAACAAAGAAGGTGAAGGATTTCGATATTTGAGACAGAGGTTTCCACAAATAAATGATGCCAAGATTAAGGAAGACATTTTTGTTGGTCCACAAATCAGGCATTTCATCAGTGACAAGCAGGTTCAAAGATCTGCTAGTCAGGCTGGCGAAAATCACAAGGATGGTGTTGAGAGATTTTTTGCTAACTACACAGCACCAAACCTGACAAACATGTGTCAAGTATACAAAACCATGAAGTACAGCATTTCACTAAAGATTCTTTTTCTACATTCGCACTTGGGACTTCTCTGCCAATGAAGTGATGCGTGATTAAGTCAGAATAATTAAGCAATTAAGCACATTAATTAAATAAAAGTTCAATCCATCCATCCTCAAATAGTCGGCTAACTGATTGTCACATTTGTAAACTAATCCAACACCTCATGAAGGTGGCACTTAAAGCAAGGGCAATGATTTCAAACTGCAAAGCGCAGCAGTGCTTTTGTTAACCTGGTCCAACAGTGAGCAAGCCTCAGATTACAATGAATAGTTGAAATGTCTCCTAAAAAACCCTTTAAACATAGAAATGGGCGTAACGTGCAAAGAAAACATTGCACATGTTAAAAGCAAGCATAACTTGTTGCAAGCAAAAAACCTTTCTGTAGCATCAGATTGGCATTCAAAGACATCAATGGACGAGTGGTAAACCTGAATGTCATTGCAGTTGCTGTGTGCGCTCCCAGTTGTTCACCGTTATGACAACAGTGTGGGAGTCAATGCGAGTTTGAAAGAAATGGCAGCTAGGCTTGTAAAAATATGAAATGTAAAATATGCATTTGAAATAAACAGAGTTAATAATGAAGAGCGACAAGAGATGCAGATTTCAGTACTCAAAACACCAGAATCAACAAATCTGCCTAACGACACCACAGAACAGGCAACACAGCACCCACCTTCAGACTGTGCATCCAACGAGCAACTAAAAGACGTTAACATGACTGTCTAATTGGAAATGCAAACATGCCATGTTAGAATATCTGCAGAATTTTAACACATAATATATACTGTATATAAACCACAATGGTTATCCAATCTTGATTTCCTATTGTTATCCTATATAGTGATGCAATAGTCAAAATGACAAAAACATCAGAGCAAATATAAGCACTCCTTAACTGTATGTAGCTACAGTAGTCTACGCATGCATGTCTGTCTGTCTTCTCCGTTATTACAAATTAATTAATAAGCTTCAGTCATCTTGTGCTGCTGAGCTCCTCAATGGATAATGGCAGTTTTAGTTTTTTATTTCCTTTCAGCGTGAAGTATTTTATTCAGTTTCTTTTGCTGGTTCTCTGAACCCCACCAGTTTAGTTTAGTGCATGGACTGCAGGAATTATGTTTGGGTGGTTTAGAAGGAAGCCCTGCGAGTGCTGCCAGATTGTGCGGCTATTCCGTACAAATTTTTTTTAAAACTGGTTATTTTCAGAGGGGTATTCTCATTTTAGAATCCCATCTAGCCCCATACGACTACAGTCACTTGTCCTTTTATTAAAGTGGATGACCTGGAAGCTATATGTTTGTTTTCATTTTGACAAAAAAAAAAAGTGGGGATCAAAAGAGGGTGTATATTCAAACGCAGCTCTGAACTCCATTGCTGAGATGTGCTTGCTGCCATACCAGTGTCCAGCTAATGGCCATACTACTTTGAGCAAAGGCTACAAATTAATCAGGACCAACTGTATACTACCTATAGGTGTAAACTGTTGCCCTCATGAAAGACTGGGCTTTACTGACATTGACATACCACTGAGTTCAACTCACTGTATTACTAAATTATACTGATGCAGATCCATGGACTGGATTCAAGCCGGTCAGTGGAGTTCAGAGCAGATACTGCACTGGACACTGCACAGTGGCTCAAATATTCTGGGGACTCAAACTGCTTTGTTTTTTGTGGGACTGCGGTCTCCAACTATTGCCATAACAGCCAGGACCTGCTATATCAAACCTCTACATGCAGTGGGCTATCCGTGTTCCCCATCTCCTACCAAGGCAGCATGCAGTTTACACACACGTCAGCCAGAAGTACGGAGCCCAGAGGTGTTTATCTCAGCTGCTTGTGACTTGCTAATCCCGGAAGAAGAAATTGGCTCAAATACACATTGTTCTTAAAGATTTCATACACCTGTGGGCCCGATTTACTGCCCTGACTATTTAAAATCCACATTTACACGTAACCTACTTCCTTCACCACATAACTGAGATCAGCTAGTAGTCTAGGCTCAGTTAACTGTGAGACGGGCAGGTGGTGGCTCCCATCAAAAAACAACCAGAACAGAAAAATGTAAACCTTGGTGAAGTGGTTCGTTTACTCTTTAGGTGTTTATAATGAACATAGATCCAATCACAAATTAAACACTTTCATGATTTAGTCATTCCCACAACAATATCAATAAGGTGCACCTTTGCAAAACACAACCAGTATTACTGTACTTTTATTATCATCAGTGTTATGAATATGAACGCTTTAAAATTCTCATATTAGAAGTTTCAGAATACTTGTAATCTATTTCTGTAATTTTCACTTGGTTCAGAATATTTGAAGTCTTAGAACACCACCACCATTTTGGTTTACATTGTTTTGTGGTTGCTATGCCCATTGCTACCATGTGACAGCAGAAAGTCATGGCAAGTGACGTCACTCATTTGACAGTATAAAAAAATCTGTGTTGCCCAGTTCCCATTGTCCAAGTTTCTGGATAGCAACAAAGAGTTTTTGTGATGTGTTTATTAGACTTTTGGTGTATCTTGGCTTTATTACTTAGCTCTCCTTCTGAAGTTTTTGGATTGTGTTTATTGAATTTTTGTCTTCGAGTTTTGACTTTGAACTGTTTTTTGGCAAACAATTTTTGAGTAGGGTGGCACGGTGGCACAGTCGTAGCACTGCTGCCTTGCAGTAAGGAGACCAGGGGTCACGTCTTGGGTCCTCTCTGTGTGGAGTTTGCATGTTCTCCCTGTGTCTGTGTGGGTTTCCTCTGGGTGCTCTGTTTTCCTCCCACAGTCCAATAACATGCAAGTTAGGTGACATGGCGATTCTTAATTGGGCCTAGTGTGTCGTTGGGATGTGTGTGTGTGTGTGTGTGTGTGTGTGTGAATGTGTTAAGGATTTGTTCCTGACTTGTGCCCTATACTAGCCGGGAAAGGCTCCAGCAGATCCCCCATGACCCTATCCAGCACTAAGCGGGAGAGAAAATGAATGACTGAATTTCTGAGTAGCCCATCTCTCTTTAATATCTATTCTAGTCTGCTTTTTGATTTGGTTTGATATAATTTCTTATTCCCCAAGGGGAAATTGTCTTTTTGCATGACCTTTGGAGGTCAGAGTGCATATTTATGACCAATCAATGCACACTGGTCCCTATATACGTAACAAAAATGATTACAACATGGATAAACCTTGCTAAGAAAATTCACTCTAGTTTAAAACCAAAATAACAAACGTCTGTGTACATCTTTAAAGCACCATACTCCCTTCATATGCAACACCAGCTGAAGTGCCTACCATTGCCTGTAAAAATAAATGTGGAAAAACATTCTTTTGGAAATTCCACACAGCTAAACACAACCCACGATGAGACAAAGAGATACACTCTTAGGCAAAAGCTGTAACTTTAGCAAGAGAATAAAAATGTTATCCAAATTAGTAGAAAAGAAAATGCTGTACGTAACTGTGGTCTTTAAAAATCACATTTTGGCCAGCAGAAAACATTATGCATGCTGAAGACAATATCCGCCAACAGCCATAGTGTATTCCTGCTGCCTGATGGGAATTGTAGTCCCTAGTTGGCACTGGTTTACGGTTTGCACCCCCTCCTGGTATAACCGCTCTCTCTCTGGCATGACATATAGCCTGCAAGGCACATACAGCATTCCGTGAAAATCGGTTCAGCCCTTTTTGTGTGCTTAGAAAACAGACAGACTTCTACACAGCTTACAATCTTATTTATATAGATTCAATTTCTGTACTGGTACACTCACTCTTGCTTATGGTGGTCTGTCAAAAATGTGATAACAATGTAGTCGATCTAATTCACCTGAAAAAACCAATACTACTACTACCACATTATTATCAGAGAATGGAAATACTACCTGGTTAGGTTCATCAAGGGATTAAGTCATTGCTGGTGAATCTGACAGAGATGCTTCTCAAAAAATCATGTTCTTGTGGATTCAATAGACATTATGCCAATTTCACAGACTGTTTTCCATATTTTATGATCTGATGCAAATTGCCCCAGTTCTTCTGATGAGATGTTGCATAGCTTTAAGGATTTCTTCAGATAATCCTTGAACCGCTTTTTTTGTTTAACTGTTATTGAACCGGTCTAATTCATTTCTTTTTAGAGACCTTTTGAACATGGTCACAAGAGCTTCACCCAAGTGGAGGACTTCGTTGAAAGTATCCATTTAACTTCTCAGTTTTCAGCTGTGTGCCACCCAGCTAGAAAACAGTCCTTGTATACCCCAAAAAGATCCTACTGTGTTCTCTGCAACTTGTTTTAAAGGCACAAGTGACTAGACTGTCACACAATTGAGTAACTGATACACATTGTCTACTAATTGCCTAAGTAAGGCATCTGCACACAACACATCAGCTTGGAGAACAAATGTGGAATTCTTCTAAAACAAATTTTTTACACATAAAACACAGCACAGTTTGGAGGCTCCCCCAAAAAACTGGAATCAACACCCCCATGGCAGTTGTTCTGATGATCAGGATAACTATTTGGAATATGTGACATCTAGGATGACCAACCAATGTGGAACTTCAGCTGGGGTGGGAGAGGTGTAACAAGCTAGAATTAAATATTTTCTGCACTACTCTTCAGGCTAATACATGTCACAAAAGAAGAGGCAACATGTACACAAAAAATAGTATCTAAGTGCAAACTTAGTTACAAGGTCTTAATTAAGCTCCGCTGACATTAGGGCGGTAAGTGCTGTTCATATCTGTGCAGCAGACATTGTCCACTAGCCACTCTTGTCACTACCTGCCACCGTAAAAACACATGCTCTAAAGCCCCAGAAGCTCTTGAAACGTACAGCTTGCTGTGTATAATGTTGGCATCATCAAATACAGAGACTTCCTAGCACCTGTCACCAGTGGCCTGGAGGCTGCTGGAAAGGTCGCTGCTGATCTGTATGCAGTGTAACTCTCTCTCAGTTGGGGGGGGGGGTTAGCTGACTGTGCATGGCATGCCCCTCTCTAACTCATGCAAATACACTGCTAACTCTCTATTGATTGATTTTAAAAAGAATTTCTAAGAGCGCTTCTTTTCAAAGCACAGATCCCCAGGGAAGAACAACTTTCAGTAGAATAAAGAAGTGTCAGATATTGAGAGTGAGAAATAAAAAATGGGTCTTCAGGGTGGTGTTGACGCAAGGGTGGTATTGGCATGTAGCTCCTGTGGGATATGAAGGTATGGCACGGAATCAGTCCAAATGCGCCTCCCTCTAATCTGTGCAAGTTGGCCCATGTAGAGTACAGTCTAATACAGCAAGGCAGCTGCAAAGACCCAAGAACCTGAAGGAAGGCCCTGCTGCAGGAGTAGATTGCAATCTGCATGGATGATGTGTCTACAAGTAGCAGATGATAAGATACTCTCTAAATCAAAAACATACAGTGTAGGACAGAAAACTGCTAGATGAGATTGCTTTTGGAACCAACTAAACACGCCTGGAAGCTCATATATTAAAATTCCCCAATAGCCAAACAGATGCTTGGGACAAAATATACTAACACTACAATGTATGTGTCCTTTTCTTTAAAAAGAAGGCATGACCTAGATGGCAATAATGATGAAGCCTATAGGCAGATTCCCAGATTGTTATGGTCCACAATAACAACAACTTCCACCTCTCTGGTTCAACACAAAGCACTCAGCCAAGAAAAAGAAAGCACTTAGTGGGACAGGCTGGCGGCCACGCCATTCTCCAGTCAGCCCATCCCCCATTTGGCAGCAGGAGCAGATCCTTTTGAGTCAAGGCGGTGCTCTCCTCCGCCTCCCAGAAGTGGTCCTCCAGAGGTTAGTACATGTCGGTATGGGGACTGCTGCATTGAGGATAGCGTATGGTGCAGCACTCGCGATAATGCAAATCAAACCCTATATAAAATGCTACTGGCCTGAGTGCCAATCCATCGTGTCCTTGGAACTCCTAACGGCCGAGCTGTGCAGCCAAAAGTCATTCATTAATCAAGTCTAATTAAATTTATTGATCCGTGGATTTGCAGCTGAAAGCCTCTGCTGGACAGTGAAACAGAGCCAGACTTTATAGAAACACAAGACTGGGCTAAACTACATCTGGACAAGCCTATCGAGCTAGCATCCCTTGTATGGTGTTAACTAAATAATCCTGTAAACATTACACATCCACAAAGTAGGCAGAATGACCCATTTTAAGAAGAGATCATTAGCACATAACACAAGATGAGGTTCCCCCCTACTGGATGAATTTGCGCTGGCAGCCATGGCAAGACACATGGGCATTTGCGCATATAAAGATTGACTGATAGAGTAAGTTAAAAAATATGGGCTTTAATTAAAGTGAAAGCTTTTTCGCTTTTGAGTGCCATTTTCAATTCAGCTTTGACTCTCAAGGGAAAGAAGCACTGCCCTCCCTGTTTCAAGGACCGGAAAATGAACGTGGGTGTAAAGATGTGCCACCTCATGAACTTGCTTCTATAACTGAATACCTTTGTTAGAATGTCATAAACAAAGCTGACTGCCATTGCTGACCATTTCCCATGAAACTGCTGGACACCCAGAACATAAAGAACACCACTGAATAAAGTCCAAAGAAGCACAATTATGGGAATTACTATTTCATTACCAAAACAGGTCAATGCCAGGCTGGTCCGCCTCAACCCTAAACTGAGGATTACATCTTGCGACAAGTGGCTATTGACCAGATGCTTTGTAAAAATTCCTAGATCTCAAATCAAGTTACAACCTGGTCAGTTACAATACTTCAAGTGCAATGGTTCCTTTTATTTCAGCTGAGGAACATTTAAAACTGTGCAGTAGACAATTTTCAAGATAAAGAGTGAGACCCACAATCAGCCCCACAGCAGTACTTGCTGGATTTGACATACAAAATTTAAAAACAAAACAAAAGTAAAGTTGATGCTAGATAAGCAAATACACTCACTCTATTACTAGCACCAACTGATGAAGATTCAGGAATGCACCAAGGTGGCCAAACTTGTGTAAAAGAAGAACAAGTAAGGGTTTGGGTGCGGTGACTAATGGCTCTGCATATTACATACCTGCTGGAATATTGACGTGGCAACCAAATCATAAAAGAAAGGAACCTCACAGCATCAGATCTCTGCTGTCATTCAACAATCCTCCTTTTATAGAGTTAGGTAAAGCTTTAAGAAGAAGGCACGCAGAGCAGCTATAGGATAAAAAGGCAGGCCACACTACACTTTAAGACACTCAAGATACTCAAAGATCTGCTAAAGTCTCTCACAGAGGTGTACAGGAATATAGATTCAGTTTCCATCCACGTGACGTAGAAGCCCCCCTCGGATAATCGGAGTGAGTCTGTGCATCCAGCCCACGTACTTACTGTCCGAAGATTAATCAGGTGTCACGGGTGCTTTTGTAGAAAACTGACCCTCGGAATATGCAGGCTGCAGTGAGGGCTGAAGTCCACATCAAATCATCATCTGTCATGATCACCATTAGTAAGAAGCTGCAAAGACTGTTTTCTACCCTCTCTCTCTCTCCTTCTCGCCGCACCTTGTTCTTTCTCATCAGAGGAGGAGATTCGCGACAGTCTCGCCCCTGGTGCAGGTGAGGATTTCCAAGCACGGACGAAACTCCTGCACATCCATTTACTCAACACTGATCTAATTTTCGCCAAACATCAATCATTAATGAAACCAATGTATCCTAATGTGCACTGCTTAGATGCATTAAATCCGAGCAAATTAACGCGTGGCTCAGTTCACTTCTCTGCGGTCCTCTGGTCACCCTGCGGCGCAACACCGAAACGCGAAGCTTTCAGCGGCGCTTTTTAAAACTGTTTTTTCACAGGGAGGCCGAACCTTCAGGGATACCGCAGATACCTCCTTCCCAATCCCAAGTTAGAACCACCTGCTCCCCAACCTCAGTGCTGGACACTGCGCTGTCCTTCTCTCGGTGCTGCGCACTTGCTCTCACACTTCCCCGTCAAACTCCTCACCCGCACCTGCTCATTCAACAATCCGTGCCGCTCAGAAGCCTGCCCAGCCTCATCATCTCAACTTAAAGCCGTCACTGTTTCGCATTCCACATAGCGCAAGGTGATCAAGTCAGCGTAACTACCCTCCCCTAAACACCTCACGCCCCCGATATCAGCAGTAACCTGCCCCTATTAGACCTTAACATACCTTGAAGAATTATTGGCACCACATGCCTTCTGGAAAGTCAAAAAAAAATCAAATCCGGAAAGCTTCGAAATTCGCTAGGCGTTCGAGTGTCAGTACACCCAACACAGCAATCCCACACTGAACACGCCACTCTTCTCTTCACTTACTGCTGGCCGGCCGGCGGAACGGGGCTGCTTTAAACGTCCGTGACGTCACCGGGTGCGCTCTCCGCTCCACGTGCGGCTGGCTTAGGGGCTCCTTGAAACTTCCACCCGGTGGTGGTTGGGACGAAGCGCGGCTAACATGAGTGTGCGTGGTGCCTTGCGAGGTACAGTTTGCCCCGAGTATTTTCGGGGGGAATGCGCTCCACAGTTCGGTGGATCTGGTACTATCTTCGCGAATTTGCGGTAACTTTATAATTATCATGTTTTACCCAGACACCCAATACAAACCCAGAGTGACTCTTCAATTGACAGGACTCAGAGACTAAAAGTCAATTGCTGTCTGTATGAAGTGCTGTCTTCATCCTCCGGGTCCCCTCAGGGCAGTGTTCTTTCGTCTCTTTTGTACATCGTCTACTTTAATAGTAAATCTGAAAACATGTCCCTCATAAAATTTCCTGATGACTCAGCGATTGTCAATCTAAGAATAAATCGAGCCATAGTCAAGTGGTAGGTGATTTGGTTAACTGGCTTGACGAGTCTTTTCTACACGTAAATTTTACAAGAACTGAGAAACTTATAATTGATTGTAGAAGAAACAACATTCACCGACAGGTAACAATGATCAAAGAACAAACAGTGGAGACTTATTGACAACTATAAATATCTGGGGACGATAATAGACTCAAAACTGACATTTAAGGAAAACATATCAGCCATCTGAAAAAAGGACAGCAGTGCCTCTACTGTTTAAGGAAGCCAAATCTTTTTAATGTGAGTTCTTCCATCATGTTACTTTTTTATAAACCTTGGATTGAGTCTGCTTTGTTTATGTGCTGCTGGTCGGATTTGGAAATATTAATGTCAGTAATAAAAACATAATCAAATTGTAAAATAAAACAAATAAACATTAAATAAATAAATAACAAGGTCTCAACAGTCCAATCTCACTGATCTGTTTAACAAGCAAGTATTATGGAAAGCAGACATTCTCAGTTGTTGCCTTTAGGTTACAGGTTCAAGGTTCCAAGGATAAAATGCAATAGAATCCAATCTCTTTCATTCCAACTGATATTAATCTTCTAAATAAGTTCAGCTTTACACAGGCTGAAATCATAGGATGAACAGTTAGCATTTTCATCAGTTATGTCTAATTGTTGGTTTAATTATTATATCTAATATGTTTGATCTAATGTTTCACCATAAGTGCTCACTGCTATATTTTATTTATTTGTATTAAAATTATGCTTGACAGCTGTATTCTTTGTTGTTGTGCTTTTAATATTATGTCATTGTCTCTCTGTGTAAAACCTGCTGATAAACCAAATTTCCCTCGTGGGACAATAAAATTGAATTTAATTGAATTAAAGAACACTGCATTAACAAAAAAAAAAAAAAAAAAAAAGGTTCTTTGGGTATGTTACTATTACTCCTCTAACTTAAATTCACTTTACTCAAAATTAACAGGTTTTTATGCTTCATGTATCTATCTCTAATATACCTGACTCAGATTTATTGGATGTCACATTAAGAAGTATAATTTGCATATAAATAATATGAATGGATTTCATTGCTTTAAATAAGAGCACCATTTGTAGAAATTATTTTTAGGGTATATTTTCCATTACCCAATCATCTTAGCTTGACTCTACTCAAAATTTGTCATTACACATCTGTTTTAACTTGATTCAACTGAAAATGAACATGTTTGTTGACTTTGTGTATTTAGTTCTAGTACACTTGACAATTATTTTGGTTGTCATAAGAACTTAATTTTTGTATATAAAAATCAAATGACTGTGGTGGGCTGGTGCCCTGCCCGGGGTTTGTTTCCTGCCTTGCGCCCTGTGTTGGCTGGGATTGGCTCCAGCAGACCCCCGTGACCCTGTGGTTAGGATATAGCGGGTTGGATAATGGATGGATGGATGAAAATCAAATGAATGTCATTGTTATCATATAAGATGCAGTGATGTCATATCAGCTCATTTTTGTTTTATATTTTGCAGTGTGGGGGAGAATGGTTTTCAAGAATGGTTCAGCAGTTTTGGGTAATTTTTAGTGGCACAAAACGCCTTATTAACATAAGCTGAGTTTATTTGCATTGAGCAACCACCCTTTTTTGTAAAGACATCACAGAGTTTTAGCAGTCTTCACTCATTTGTCTAAGAGAAAGCTGGACATAACAGTCCATAAAGTGCCAAAGATTTGAGCAAGTTTGTCTTCTAAATAAAGATGCCAGAGTGGTTCTTTGGTGCAGTGCCATAGGGGAACCATTTTTGGTTCCCAATAAACACATTCACATGAAGGTTCCAGAAAGAACCTTTATTTATTTAGATTCATAACCAGGTCCATACAGTAAATAACCAGGAATAGATGGCAACAGATCAGTGAAATAGCAATGGCTTAGGAATTTAAAAGGACTCTTGCTGCATACAATAACTCAGGCGAAGTCCCGTTTTTATTAATATGTTAGTGTTCTATTACATAGCCTACATTACACTAGACATTTCAGTTTTTTTCCTACATATTAGGAAATTTTTCAAAGCACAAAGAACCAACATCATATGCAAAGAACTCTTTCCAGAATTAAATGGTGCTTTGTCAAGCAATAGTTCTATGAGGAACCACAAAACCTATAGGGAAGAACCACAAAATAACTTTAAAGAACCAGTATTTTTATGACTGTACAGTAGTCTTCAAATCTTCTGCACACCCTACACTAAATGAGAAGGCTTTACTCCTTGTGGTGACTGGCAGTAATTTAATATATTAATTGCCTAGGTATGATTGGCTACTTGGTAATGTTATTTACTGTACTAATGGTGTGGTTATGGTTAGCAATTTGACAACTTGCTAGTTTAATTGAAATCTAAAAATAAAATTTCTAAAAACAAATATTTGGGGTTTATTTAATGGATTAGAAATTATCATGCAATGCACCAATGTTCAATCAACATACTGTATTTACATTTTGTTAACATTCAGTAATTTGTTAAAACTGTTTTTCATATTTGTCAATCACTCAAATGAATTACATTCACCTAATTTCTTACAGTCTGGTTAGAGTAACTAACTTAAACTGAGTTTAAACTGCTCAACACAAGTACATTTAAATTTTACACATAAGTGTATTAAGTTCCTCCAAAAAAATCATGTTTTTGAGTAGTATTTAACATCAGCATCCTCTAAAATGATTTTTCCCTGTTGTGTCCTTCACGGGCACAAATCCAACTGGCAATGTGCCATGCACTTGGTTTAGACATTATTATTATTATTATTATTATTATAGCAGGCAGTGTAGTGTAGAGGAAAAGGCTTGAAACTCTGAGTTTGTGGGTTCAAATCCCAATACTACAGTGCATCCGGAAAGCATTCACAGCACATCACTTTTTCCACATTTTGTTATGTTACAGCCTTATTCCAAAATGGATTAAACTCATTTTTTTCCTCAGAATTCTACACACTCTACACTCTACAAACTCCAGGCGGGCTCCCATGTGCCTTTTACTATGGAGTGGCTTCCGTCTGGCCACTCTACCATACAGGCCTGATTGGTGGATTGCTGCAGAGATGGTTGTCCTTCTGGAAGGTTCTTCTCTCTCCACAGAGGACCTCTAGAGCTCTGACAGAGTGACCATCGGGTTCTTGGTCACCTCCCTGGCTAAGGCCCTTCCCCCGCAATCGCTCAGTTTAGATGGCCGGCCAGCTCTAGGAAGAGTCCTGGTGGTTTCAAACTTCTTCCACTTATGGGCGATGGAGGCCACTGTGCTCATTGGGACCTTCAAAGCAGCAGAAATTTTTCTGTAACCTTCCCCAGATTTGTGCCTTGAGACAATCCTGTCTCGGAGGTCTACAGACAATTCCTTTGACTTCATGCTTGGTTTGTGCTCTGACATGAACTGTCTACTGTGGGACCTTATATAGACAGGTGTGTGCCTTTCCAAATCATGTCCAATCAACTGAATTTACCACAGGTGGACTCCGATTAAGCTGCAGAAACATCTCAAGGATGATCAGGGGAAACAGGATGCACCTGAGCTCAATTTTGAGCTTCATGACAAAGGCTGTGAATACTTATGTACATGTGCTTTCTCAAATTTTTTATTTTTAATAAATTTGCAAAAATGTCAAGTAAACGTTTTTCACGTTGTCATTATGGGGTGTTGTGTGTAGAATTCTGAGGAAAAAAATGAATTTAATCCATTTTGGAATAAGGCTGTAACATAGCAAAATGTGGGAAAAGTGATGCGCTGTGAATACTTTCCGGATGCACTGTATATCACTGTGCGACCCTGAGCAAGTCACTTAACCTGCCCGTGCTCCAATTGGAAAACCAAAGGAAATGTAACCAACTGTATTATAAATGTTGTAAGTCGCCTTGGATAAAGGCGTCAGCCAAATATGTAAATGTATTATTATTATTATTACCTCTTTAGAGACACATTTATCCAAGGTGACTTATAAAGCAAGTTACTATAATATTAAAATAATTAGAAGGTGCTAGCTTGTTTGCACAGCCTTGGTACATCCCTTCAGATACATGCCGCGATTGGCATCCCCCCTTTTCCCATCCCACCCCTTGTACACACGTTTCCTACCATGCACGTGCCATGCCATGGTTTGGCACTATAGCAGCGTTTTTCTTAAAGTAACCCAGTCCTCCCCCAAAGCAAATTACTCCTTGAAACCAACAGACTGTATAGCCAGATTTTGTTTTCTCTTTATGTACCCTCCTTGGTAGGTGTGTTTTTAAGAGGTACACACCCCTTGGCAAAAACTGATCAACTGATTGACTAATTTTATAACACTGTCTTGTGGCACCTGTTTGCAAGCAGTCCCCGAGACTGATATTTACTCGATTGTGTTGATCTCTTTTGTTGGTTGCTTTGAATAAAAACGTCTTCTAACCAAATGAATGTAAATGTTAATATTCCTCCAATGATGAACAATATTACCGTTGTCCGTAACACTACACTATCTTCATTGAACTTATGTCCCAAACTGGCGAGTTCGTCTACATTACCACTATGTATTTTAAAAGAATACCGGTGTTCCCTGAATTGCATTGCTTTGCGCAACTGATTGCCTTACAGCCTTTATGTCTTCAAATGCCTCAAACTGTCTGGCGATTCTTCGCCAGATTATTATAAAAAATATTGCACTGCAGCATATCGGGTAAGTGTGCTTCACCCCATCCACATCAAACTACACGGTATTGTTTTCCAAGGTGTCAGTTAAACGTCGCGAGTCGTTCCATTTACCCGACCACGAGAAGGAAGCCGGAAAGGTTGAGAACACCTGAGCCCTTCTATTCCATGGAGCAATATCGGCCGCAGTGCATCCATTGTACTTTTCGCATTAAGTTAATTTTTTTCCCATCTTAATCATTTTGTGTGACTGCCTGGGCCTGACTTCGAGGGCATCGAATGGTTAGATCCTGAATTAAGATAACCATCATGCGACAGCCAATTTCGTTCAGTGCTAATCGATAACACTTTGATGTCCAGCAGACTTTTTGGCGTCTGGGCTGAAATACTAAAAATTAATTTATTTGGACAAGTGAGCACAGTGGGATTTGCAGCTATAGGTACAACTGGACAATACAAGCAGCTACTCGAGGATACGCTGTCGTTAACAATGTCGTAACAAATGTTCGCATACAGTAGGAGGCAAGCAATCAAGACGGGGCAGTTGGCTGAACAAAGAGTCTGCTGCTCTCATTATGTTACACTTTTAATATATTTGCATATTATTTAATGATCGATACCTTTTTTCAGTAATAGCGGAAAACAAGCAAACAATGCACTTGTCCCGCGGGGAATCGGAATGCTAAGCCCGTTAAGCGTGCTCAGAAACTAAAGCTTTACCTTCCCGCGCCAGGAGGGGGCGTGCCACACACAATTCTTGGCTGCTGTGCAGCCAATGGAGGCCATGCTGAAAACCGAGAAGATCCTACACATAAGGAGTTCCAGGGGTAAAACAGTGCGAGTCGTGCGGGAGCATTATGTGAGAGATGCAGTTCCCTGTTATAGCTCTCTTTGTCCTGGTTCGTGTCAGAACGGTGAGTACAGAAAGTCGTTTTTCGTGTTGTTTAGTGTTGCGCTTCCAGAAGCCGCGGCCTAGTTTGCGCGCCCATTCAGAAGACGCCTTCTGTCACAGCGGAGAAAGCGAAGTTGTAGCCGTTGATTTGCTGTCAAACCATTATGTAGCCGTCTCGCCATGCTAAAAAAAAGTGTTCAGAGTTGTTTGCTAGGTCCAGTCGGTCGGGGTTTACGGCCGGTGTGAGCAGTTGTGACTGCTGCTCTCTACCCGAAGCAGCGGGTTTGCTAGCAGTCAGTAACCGAGTGGCGTGCACTCTTGTGTGCGAACGGATCTTTTAAAGCATACTGGCCGAAATGGAATCTAGTTTGCGATTGCGAGGTGGGCGTCGAGGGGGGGAAGAGCTATATTAAGGTAAAACTGCAGACCACACGAGAGGTCTTCCCGGGAGTTAGTACAGCACAGCGGTCATATTTAATTTTCATTCCAACCCCATTCTTAATTATCCAGATAATTAACCAGTTATTGTTGTAACAGAACTTTTTGTAAAGTGAAGTTCTTCATTCATGCATATCAGTTTGCATACGGAGGCTTGCAGAAATTTGCAAGTGTAATTTAACAGCACATTAAAAATGATACATTTACACTACCGGTCAAGGGTTTTATGGAAGTGAATGCAGTTTAACGTCTTAATATTTCGTGAATTCAAGGCATACAGTATATAAATAAACAATGGCAAATAATAATTCAAGGAATAATTTTATTCCAATTTTTGATTCATCAGAGTAGCCACCCCTTGCTGATCTAACAGTCAAACTGGTAACCCATTTTATTCAAAATGTCAGTCACTCTGTGCAAGTCACCAACTCTGCCTTCAGCAAAAGAACCCCAGACCATCGCACTTCCTCCTTCATGTTTGACTGTTGGTGTCACCAACTTGCTGGCTTACAAACACCTTGCACAATGAACCGAAGATTTCAAAATTTGATTCATCGGGCCGTAAGACTTTCTTCCAGTCTACAGCAGATTTTTCAAGGCCCTATTTTGCCCTTTTTGGAAGGGCTTTCTTATTGCCAGGTGTCTTGTCAAACCTGCAGCACAAAGTCTCCTCCTCGCAGTACAAACTGAGATTTGCTTTATTTGACCTTCTTTGTTAATGTGCATGAAGCTCTTGTGCTGTGAGGTTCCAGTGATCACACAAGCTGGTGACCCTCAGAAACTTGTCTACTGATTGGGTTGTGACTTTGGGACTGACTCTTCCTATCTGAGTTTCTTCCAGTTTCCAATTGCCTGGATTATGTAGGACACCACTGTACTCACTGACACTTTTATTTTTTTGCAGTTTTTTTAAATGAAAGATGTACACTTCTGAGGGCAATAATACTGTTTCATTTCATTTGTTAATTGCTGTTTTCTTGTCATTATTACTGGAATATTGTCCAGTTAGTACATCAGAGGGTGTAGTGACACAGTCCGCTTTAAGATGCCCAGAGAGCTTTAAGTAATCGACAGAAGCTGGGACACCTGTGTAAATTGTTTGCTTCAACTTTCAAGACTTCATTTACTTCAATTTCTGCAGCACATCTGTAGGTTGTAACCTGTTAATTGTTCCATGAAAAAGGTCCATTTGTAATATTCTGAAATTTCCTTTTCTTTCAATTTTTGCTAAGCTAAACTTGAAATTGAAACCTCTGGCAATTTATTGCTTACCTTTTCACTGCTTTAGGTCATTCATTGCATGAAATGCAACTGAATACATTTGGAGAAAAGCTGAGTTGTTTCAAAACCTTTGACTGTTAGTGTATAAATGTAGAAAATAAAATGTTTTATTCATTTAGAAAAGCCAATTGTTGTGAAACTGGATTACAATCCCCCAAACATTAATTTCCATGTAAATGGAAGTTTGGTAATGGGGTCATTAAATTTAATGTTGAGTTAAGTTCAAATTCTTCTGCAATGTTCAAAATGTCTGTGAAAAATTTAAACTATTTTTCACTTCTTAAGTTAAAATTACAATTTCTGTCAGAAAATGTAGTTTTTTATGTATTGTATAAAGGTTATGGATGACTACATCCCAGTAAAGAGAGAAAAATGTAGAACAAGTGGTTTCTGAGATATCCACCCTGGATGCCGAGACACAGGGCAGTTTTTTCATAAAGTTATCTTTGTTGGGGAACCTTGTTTTTACAAGTAATTTTGTTACATTACTTACAAAAGTAATTAAAGCTGTGCGATGCATGGGTTGCCCACAGCTATTATTTTCTCCATGAACCGAGTCATTGATAGTCATTAATCAAGAAGTACTTAACAACAAGAGTGATACAAAACATTCCTCAATGCATTTATTCAAAATAGTGTCCAAGCAATGAATAAAGTGCCGTGCTTTCTTCTGTAAGTAAATAATCCACAATAAAAGCAATGTTCAAGTGGAGGTTATGATCTCAATAAATAAATACTCCTAATGCAGGCAAATATCAAGTTTCAAAACACAGGATCAGTTCTTTTCAGAATCTTGTGCCTCAGTGCATCCTCCTATGTTCATGTCCCTGCTGCTAACCCATAAAGTCTGCTCAGCTTCATGAGTGCCCTCTGGTAATGACTGTCACCTCTCACTTGCTCGAGTTCTTAACTGCCATCCACCACTGTCTCCTCCCAGCACTGTCCCTTGGTGACTTTGGGATCTTTTTGAGCAAGTAGCCTCCCCTGCTCTCTGGATGCTCAGCAGGAATGACTACTTCTGGAGTGTCACTGCTCTGCCCAGGGCTGTTTCCCCAAACACCATGACGACTCTGTGCCATATCAGCTCTGCCTTGATTCCGGCATTCTCTTTATACCTATTTGTCTTCCACTTGTTTTAACCACTGTCATTTTATTCGATCTGTTTCTCTCCTCTTTCCCACGCTACTTTTAAATCTTGTGGGTGCAGGTGCTCCACCTGACAACCTGTGGAATGTCAATAGAGTATAGCTGAGCTAATCGCACCCGCTAGTATTAAGTAGTCTGCTTGCCTCCCCAACATCCCATGGCCTCACAGCTTTGCAGCAGCGCTCTCCTGTACCCACAAACCTGAGTTTTTAGCCCACATTATTTTTAATGAAAAACACACATTGCCAGTAACCCTTTAAAGATGTTTGGGATTTTTCAAGTCAAAGTTATTTCTTCACAAAAATGGTGTATATGCATTTGTCATGAAAAATTTTGTTCTAAAGTTTAAAAAATATCTTGCCTTCGCTTGTGCTTTACAGTTGAGGCTAATGGGGCATCACTGGAAAATAAAAGTTTAAAAACTATATATCCAAGACAGTTGTTGAGTATTGATCCACATCTTGTAATAACGCACACATTGTAAAATAGTTTATTCATACCATTTTTAAACAGAAAAACACCAATATTATAAAATTCAGTCATTTTAAGAGAAGATCAACTGTGCATGTCATCTTGGAGTTTGTGTTCTTGTGAAATAATCTTTCACAACCTGGAGAACGATTTCCTTTTGAAAGACCAAGTCATAGTAAACTTGGAAGTGTTTTGATTTACCTCCGTATTTATTCTTGCACAAGCAACTAGAAAACATATTTACCATTAGATAAATAGTACCAGGTATATGCAATAATATTGTTTTCCAGATTCCATTTGTTGTCACAAACGTGTCAGAAACATGGAAGGCATGTTTTCTTATATTGAAGCTTTTGCCACTTCATCAGTTAAGTTTTTAGTCTTCTATTTCTTTGGTGGTTCCCCGTGCCCCATTAGTCTCCATTTTAAAGTGGCGGTGAGGGCAAGATTTTTTTATTTATTTATTTATAACACAGGCTGCTGTATTACCAATAGTGCTGGGAGGTATACCGGTTCATACCGAAAACTGTTTATTTTTGTTATGATATGGATTTTTCTTATACCACAATACTGGTTTAAATAGCCTAAACAACGTTTGGAACGTGGCGCAGCAGGAAACTGTTTAAGGGGGGGGAGTTTTTTCACTGCTACACCGCTAAACATGCATGCAATGGAGTACATATGTTAGTGGAGGTATTGAGCGGTGATAATGGACAGAGATCATTCCAAAACTGAAGCTGTAGCAGGCGATAAAGTTGAACATGATGACACAGAAGAACATTTGCTGAATAAAGGAGTCGCATCTGTTGTCTGGAGATTTTGGTTTTAAAAGGTCGGAAGTGGACCAAACAACTATTTACTGCAAATACTGTTGAGCTGAAGTTGTCTTCGGCGGTGACACGAGCAATTTGCTGCACCACCTTAGCCACAAACATGCTTTAGAGTACCATGAATGTATGGAACTAAGATTGGCACCCTTCATGTCCTCGGGTAAAACTGAAAAATCTAGAGGACACTCAAGTCAGATGTTACTTGTAGACGCATTTGCTAGAGGTACTGCCTATGACAAAAAAAGCAAGCGGTGGATCGAGATAACCAACGTCATTACAATCCATATAGCTAACGTGTCAGTGGACAGAGATTTTTAACATTAACAGAAAGTGTAGTTGGTTTACAAAAAAATTTACTATTTATTCCTTTTCTAAGACATGTTCAGTGCAATACAACTTTTGACAAGCACCTCTGAATATTTTACTAAGTGTAAGTGCCTCTTTGGATGGTTGAAAATATGTTGTCAAAATTATAGTTTAAGTTGTTCGCAAAATTTGTTCAATTAAATGGTTCTATATTTTGACTGCAACTGTAATGCAATTCGATTCCTTCTCTTCATTAGTGCCACCCCCTTAAAAACTATCATTTTATGGGGCAATGCAAACCTGTATTAATACTTGTGTGCACATTAAAACGTTTTTTTTTGTACAATGTACAATTCTTATGACCGTGGAATAGGTTATTCTTAGCCAGTCTACTGCATGGGGAAAAAAATACTGTTGAATACCGTGAAACTGGTGTAATTTTGAAGAATACCGTGATATAGAATTGTGGTCATACCGCCCAGCACTAGCTACCAGATCACATTTTCTGAACATATTTATGCCAAATAGCTAGATCAAAACTAAACTGAGACTCTTATTGATGTTTTTGTTACTGGATTGCACGCAGCGCACACTTTTTCTGCATGGCTGTACGATTGAGCTGTGCAAAATACTATTATACCGTCTACCACTTCTTGCCTTACTCCCATTGCTGCTGCAATATTCGTTGGCTGTCAGTGACCCTAAACTAGGCCAATTAAATTTAGCCCTTAGCCCATGCATGATTAAATGTATATTGGTAGCTTTGTTGCAGTTCTTTTCACTTGATCGTACGCTACATATGTGCTTCACCTTTTGCTCCCTGGCTATCACCAGATGGAGTGAACACGCGTGTACACATTGTTACTGAATAAATGTAATACTAACACTAATGCAAAATAACACTTTTTTTTGGAATGTCAAGAATTAGCTGTTGTAGTAATGCATATATATATATATATATATATATATATATATATATATATATATATATATATATATAATATATAATTTTTAAAGTAATGCAGGGATTTTTACATCAGTAGAATATTGCATTACGATACTCATTACTTTAAAACGTAATCTGCCTATGCAATATACCGGTATGTTACCATTAATGCATTGCCTACAACACTGTTGGTATTTATCTTCAAACAAGTTTTGTCATGTTTGCCTTTTGGCTCCAGGCATATTGTTTTTTTTTCAGTATGTATATCTGTTTCTTTCAAAAATAATTTAATGTATATCCAAATATAACTGTAATAGAAATTCTTTAATTTCACAGAGATTTTTATAATCTGATCCATTTAGTCATGAGACCCGACCTATTCATTTGCAGAATTTTTCAATGAGTAGTTTTTGAGATACATAATTTATTTAAATATATATGCACACGCATACAGTGGTACATACAAGTGCACACATACACTCACATTTTTAAGACCACTGATAGCCTGTATGCCATACCTTAGCACATGCTTGATGAGGAAGAGAAAGTTATGAAGACTGGATCAATCTGCTTGTCAATGCACACACTCTGTGTTTTGTTTCAAATTAAATATTATTTAAGTTGTTCATGTGATTCAATTTCCTGTTTGTTGTACTGCACATTTGTGTACATAATAAATATCATAGGTTAATGTACTTGATTTTGTATCCTTGTACAGTACAATTGGTAGTATAGTGTAGACAGTATGTTGTGTGTTTGTGTGTATATATGCGTTTATGTCTGCACACATATGAAGACAACATCAAATTGAATGTGTTACTCTTGCTGGTAAAATTATAGTTGTTGTGAAACTGTGGATTATAATTCCTCAACCTTTTTACTTTTTATTTAACTCTAAACAGCTTATTCAAGCAACAGTGGTATTGTGAATGTAGATGCCTTCAAATTGTGAAGACATGGCTATGCACTGTTTTTATCTATTTTTATTTGCCCATCATTATTAAAATAGATGCTTTATTAATCCCAAGGGGAAATTCATTTTTCATTATTTCTCAGTAGGTGATACTTTTTTGTCCAAGAGGACAATGCTAAATGATAAAACAGATACTTGAATAAACATGTCAGTAGCTTCCAGTATTAATTGGCAAATAGTAGTCCAAATGGTCAATAACTAAACTACTGCATGTGTGTAGGAGCTGTAGGTCATCTTTTATAGCTTTACAAGGGAGAAGATGATAAGATGATGTCTAAGGGGGCAGTGGTACACCTCTGGCATAGAAGATATGGTACAGACTCTTCTACATTCTTCCTAGCCTGTTGTCACATAAGGGCAGGCTGTAACATTGTGAAAATTCACCCTTTCGTTTTTTTTCCTGTATGCTATGAAGTTACAGCTTTCTGTGGTATGCATATGAATATTAGGTATATATGCTGTACTTGCACATGGAAAACTGCTTTAAGGAAGATTAGACTTCTTTCTAGCTGCTTAATAGCTTGATACCTGGACAGCTGCCTTAAGCAAACTGAAACTTTTGCTTGCTACTTTATAGTGCCCCATGTCTACAGCTTTATTGGGAGGTTTTACTAGTTGGCATGAGCAGTTCAAATGGTTGTCTTCTGACCCGAATGTCACTCAACACCTGTGCCACTTATTCATGCAGGTGCCTGCTGACAGTACTCTTTCCTGTTGAAGGTGTCACTTCTCAGTCACTGACCCTTGTGGGAATATGACAGACATCCACACTAGGTTCCTTTATCACTATACCAACTAATGAAACAAGATGTACTTGCTATAGTAACAAAGCAAAATTAATAAAATGGCAATAGTGGCAAAAAGCGGGATATGTATATTAGAGGATCCTTTCTCTGAGGACACAGGTAATGCGACTCCCTTCAAGCCTGAATGCTTAGCTGCTTAAAAGTTTTTTCAGACCACAGAGGCTTTGTATCTTGTCAGTTTTAGTGGGAATGCATATGTCTTGTCTGAGTTGATGGTGAAGATCTTCTCTCTTGCTCTTTGTACAGCATGCATCTCAAACTTTAAGGAGTTTCAGCACATAGAGTTAACAGTGATTGCATTAATGAATGATAATCTGAAAACCACTGCTGTGTTTACATTCCAAAATTTTGTTCTTTTCCCAAACTGATGCTTATGCCAATCTTATTTTCCCCAGGCTTTTTAATGTTGTTTCGCATTCCAGAAGTAAATGTTATGTCTAGCAGTCTAGGTTTTTTTTTTGTTGTTATTGTTTGGTGGGATGGAAATATTTAAGCATCTGTTCATGAACATTTGATATATGTGCATTAAAATGTTTTAATCTTTTATTTACCCTGAGTTTGTAGTAGTGGCTTACAAAAAGCTGAAATGTTTTCATGGAGAACAAAGTTCTGAAGAACTGAAGTTTTTGATTTAATACACTTCACTGGGGGCCAGTACTAAATAACAGCAAACAATATTTAAAATGTACCTGCAAAAAAAATCTCAGAATATTGGGTTTGTACAATTTAATGTTTCATAATCCAAGTCATTAATCCATTTGTACACAATTTCAAATAACTCTTCAAGTCCTCCACTCCTCCTTGGCCGCTTTGTCTTCCTCCTCCTGACACAGGCTCCTGGTGTGGTGGCTGATGGCTCCTTTTATAGCTCACCAGGAAGTGCTTCAGGTGCATAACCACCTGCTTCCGATTGTACCTCCAGGTGTGGCTGAACTACGGCCCAGACAAGCCCAGGAACCCCTGCAGCGCCTCCTGGTGGCAACCCCAGATCCCAACAGGCCTGTGAAGAACACCATTTCCCATGGAGCCCTGCGGGTTTCTGAGGCACCAGTGTCACCCAGGCGGGTTGCCACCAAGTGGCCGGGGGAAGTACTGTGCAGCCCATACCTGCTCCCCTGGAACATATACAGAAGGGGTGTCCCACAGGTCATTTTTATATACAAGTAGAACCCATATGTGTGTGTTTCAGGTAAAAAAAAAACTTGTTACTCTGAGGCCTTCATTTTTTAATAACCAAAAGTAGTAAAAATGCAGTTTGCAAGCTGAAATTCAGCATTGTAAAATATAATTTTTCCTTTTTCAATGACATTAAAACTAGTCTTTTTGAACTTTCTAATAGCTGAGCCATGTAAATTTGATATGGGAAAACATTAAAGTTCATAAGAAGAAAATTACCTATATCTCAAGGTGAAATTGTTAAAAATGAGCAAAATGTATTCCTGAGCTCGGAAGGTGTGTATAGTTCACATGCCAAATTTTATCAAAATTATAAACGGTGATGGGAAAGCTAATAAAAATGTATCATCCCCTCTACTCTGAATTGAATTAAGCAGGATTAAGAGTATCATGTAATCTTTCATTGAATCCATATAGCATTTGTTCAGAAAAACAAGCAATGATATATAGTGTAGTTTCTTAATAGTGAAACATTTGAAGCTAAATAATAAATGTACAGATTTCTTAAACATGTGTGGCTTATGGGAAGGGAGAGAGGGATGCCTTTAGATCTTTCCTCTGCTCTCAACTCCTGAAGTGTTGTAATAGGAAAAAGACCACTGTTTATTTTGAACTGGTTTAGTGGGAAAACATTTATTCACTTTTAGAGCAACTCACTGATGCAGTGATTCACTCTGGTGCTTTATTTCTCCAAATCTGGTAGTTACATGTATTTGTGGTTTTCTTCAGACCTCTTAAAACCATGCATTTTGATTTATTTGGCAGCTCCTTGGTTTATAATGAGTGCATGCATCATACAGGTAACTGGTGTTCCTTATAGTCCCAATTATGCAACCCTCCCATTTTAGCAATACAGTAGACCAAAGCATGGACAGATTGACTGGGCCTTGTTTCTCCTTTACTATGTAATGAAAAAGCAGACTAATTAAAATAGAAATCTTAAAAAGACTGCTTTAATATAAACATCAGAATACAAATGTTCAGTATTGCTCCTTTTCAAGAAGTATTACCACTAGGCAACAACATGTTAACTTTTTTTTTTGGTCACGAGTCAATATTCGCAATTCTTACTGCATTTTTGTGCTGTATTATCAGACTTCCCCACACAAGGGTTTTAAGTGACACACAAGTAAAATTTACAATGAACGTATATTTACACTATATATCGTCAGGGAGCATCTCCCCTAAAAGGTACATGTCTACAATTTTCTGCTGTATTTGGCCTCAGGAATATCCCTATTAAGGATTCAGGATTAGTCGGCAAGTATACCTGGTCTCCTTGGTATTGCTTTTTATTTCTGAAATGCCCTTGTGAAACCATTCAACATGCTCATGGCTGAATGGTCCTGGATTTCCATGGAGAAAGTCTGAAAATGTATAAAACAAACAGCACTAAAAATTTTACTCTCCAATTTAACTTTTAAAACACTTGTATACCTTAATGAGGGTCTATATACTAAGTAACTAAGTATAGATAGATTTCTTTGTCCCCACAGGGAAATTTGGCCTTTAAGAGAATCTCATAAATTAGTAAATCTACACCAGAAAGACTGGAAAGAATGACAACTAAAAAGAGAGAAAAACGTCTGCAGTTTCTGTTGCAGTAAGGCATTATGCAAGTGTATTGCCACTGGTCTAAAGCAACCCTAATCAGGTTTCTTGACTTCTGCTGAATAATTAAAATGTACACATTGTTGGTATGTCAGAGAGAGGATGTGCAGCATTGTTCATAATGACACTCAGTTTTGTTTTCGTTCTATCCTCCACTACTACCTGCAGGGGGTTTAGAGTACATCCCATAACTGACCTTGCCTTTAAATTAGCTTGTTGATTTAGTGGGCCTCTCTTGAAGTGATGTTATCCGTCCAACACATCACAGGTAGAAAATTGCACTGGTCGTCTGAGACTTGTGAAAGGTGTCACTTCCCATGTTAAAGAAATGCAGTCTCCTAAGGAAAAAGTCAGCTCTACCCATTCTTTGCAGTTCTTTTGTGTAACAATACCAGTCCAGCCTGTCATTAATGTGGACCCCTGAGTACTTGTGCCAGTGCACCTCCTCTACATGCACTCCATAAATCAGGCATGGGCAGTCCGTCCTGAAGCGCCGCAGTAGCAGCAGGTTTTTGTTCCAACCCAGTTTCTTGAGAAGTCAATTATTGCTGATGAAGTGCTTGCTGCTCAAGTGACATTTTAATAGTTCATTTTGGTGGTCTTGCTTGTTAAGGTTCCTCACCCTTAACTGCTTATTTCAGTCTTAAACAGTTGCATTCAGTATTGTTAATGGCTCTTTATTAGCAATATGATGCTTTTGACAAAGGCGCCAGCAGCTCTCCAAATAATTTGTTTCCATTTACACGTGTGGATTCATCATGTACTGTTTGGTTTAATAAAACACTTTAAAGAGAAAAATGTTACAGACTGGAAATGATCCATTTTAAGCTTCAAATCATTTGGATGGTATCCTTGCAAAGGAAACTCTACAATATGTGATCCTAACATTGCAGACTAACAAGCTATACAATTAAATAAGGTCTGAAATGGGCCAGAATTGGTGTCCAAACAATGTCTAATTAAGCAATCGGGCTGGAGCGAAACCCGGCAGCTACTGCAGCCCTACAGGACAGATGTTGCCTATCCCTGCCCTAAATAGTGACTGGGTTTAGAGGCTGTTTGGTGCGTCTAAAGTCAAAAACCAGTTACTTAGGTTTGCTGATATTAAGTTGAAGTCAATTCTTTCTGCACCCAGAAGCAAGGTTCTCCATCTGACTCCTATACACTGCCTCTCCTTCCTTCTTCAATGATGCAGATAACTCACTAATCCTGCTTTTTGGAATGTGTTCATGATTTGCCTGTTCCAGAAAGAAAGATTTGATGAAATCCAAGTTGGTTACTTTTGCAGTCAATGCACTGAAACTAGCTAGCAAATAGCAGGTTTAACATAGAGAATTAATGCTTTGCCACCTCAGTAATTAATGAGCAAAGACCAATCATAAAATCAAAGTTTATAAATGTCCTGTTAGTGCTGGTGAAATCTGCACTTCTATTTTAAGAAGCATAAAAAAAATACAATAAAATGTTGAGAATGTCATGCTCCTTTCTAAATGAGCAATCAACATAGAAGCAGAACTCCTTCACCAAACTCTCCCCGGATAAAAGTAATTGGACCCAAATCGGACATTCTGGCATATCCAGAGGAGGGTCTACATAAACATTACTGTTTTACATTTGAGGCTTCAATGATCAGACATTCTCCTTAAGAACTTTCTGGCAGAGAGCTGAATTTATGCTTCCCTAAATTATGGCAAGTTGCACAGGCCCTGAAGCAGCAAAGCATCCCCACACAATCATACTACCACAACTCTGTTTGTCTGTGGGCAAGACTTTTTGAACATGCTGATTTTCCTACTCACTATGGTGGTCATATATTGGACCTGATTTGTACATCTGGCTTATCTGTTGGCCACACTTATTTCAGTGATTTGGGACTCTCTGATCATAAAGCAGTACTTTTGACTGTCTGATTACCTCTACCTCCTGTTACCTGTAAACGTCAAATTTCTTTCAGAGACCTTAAAATATGTCCCTCTATCCTTGCTGGATCCATTTCTGATCTTTTTTTGTCTTCCCCCATTCCATAAACACTAGATAGTCTTGTTGACTATTATATCTCACACATTCATTCAGCACTAGATAAAACAGCTCCTTGAAAACATAAGGAGGTTTCTTTTAAGCGTTCAGCTCCATGGTACAATTCAAAGTTACGATCTATGAAGGCAGCTGGCCAAAGCCTTGTGAGATTGTCACGTAAGACTTGCATCACGTTGCATATCCAGGCTTTCTCTGACCATCAAAGGAATTAAAGGGATGCACTAACTGCAGTCAAGAACATACATTACGACACAATAATAGAAAGTGGCCATGATAACCTAAGGGTTTTGTTCTCTGTAGTTTATAATCTACTTCCACCTGCATCTGGCCCAATTACCTCCTCTACTGAAGTTTCCTCTACTTTTTCTGTAATAAAATCAAAGATTTAAATAATTCAACATAAATCAACAATCTATATCTTTTCTTGTCTGCCCACTCCATCCAGCTCCTTTTCTAAATTTTCACCAGTCACATCTGCATTTGTTAATGATTAGCTTTGTAAGTTGAGCTTGACAACTTATGTACTGGACCCCATCCTCACCACAGTTCTTACATCCTGCCTTTGTGCCATAATCCCAACAATTACAATAGTAATACATCCCTTGACACTGGCTTTGTGTTAGCCACTTTTAAAATTGCTTCTGTAACCACAATATATAAAAAAGTATGGTATTGATGCTGACAATCTTAAAAATTTTCTGCCTATTTTTCACTTACCTTTTCTGTCAAAAGTTCTTGATTGTGTTATAGCCTCCCAACTCGCCAATTACGTAACATCTAATAAATTGATGGAACACTTTCAGTGCACAGCTGTGAAATTGCTCTGTTTCAGGTAACTGATTTGCTTATGGCAGCACACACTGGGCAAACCAGCATATTAATTTTGTTGGATCTTAATGCAGCATTTGACACTGTTAGACATGGCATTCTAATGTCCAGAATGGAGAACATGCTGGGTACCTCTGGCACTGCCCTCCAGTGGTTTGAGTCCTATCTGACTGATAGGGAAGCATTTGTTAATCTTGGCAGCAGCAGGTCCAGCTCGGCACCAGTCACACAAGGAGTTCCTCAAGGGCTCTGTCCTTGACCCTCTGCTCTTCTGTATCTATATGCTTCCCCTTGGCCATATTATTTGTAGTTTTGGACTGGGTTATCATTCTTATGCAATTGATGCTCAACTCTATTTCAATGTTAAAAGCAAAGCTTCATCAAAGCTTTCTCAGCTCACAACTTGCCTCAGTGAAATTAAAACATGGATGGAGCATAACTCTTTAAAGTTGAACTGCAGCATAACTGAACTCCTGCAAATTGACACTAAAGCGCAAATTAAGAAAATGAGTTCCCTTTCAGTCACTCTTGACGGTGATCTCATCAAACCACCTTCTAATACAATGAATCTTAGTATCATTTTTGTTTCCTCCCTTTCTTATTCCATCCACATAAACCACATTAAGAAACTTTCTTACTTTCACCTCCGTAACGTATCCCATATTCGCTCATTCCTCTGCTTTTCTAATGCTGAGAAACTTGACCATACTTTTATAACTGTAACTCCCTACTGGCAGGTGTCTCTAATCTTGTATCACAGCTCCAGCTGATTCAAAACTCTGCTACAAGAGTCCTTACATGGACCAGCAACAACAAACGCATCACACCTATCCTGCTTCGCCTCCACTGGCTTCCTGTGTATTACAGAATTGAATATAAATTTCTGTTATTAACCTACAAAGCCTAAAATGGCCTTGCACACGACTAATTCAGTGACCCTCTTCATCACTCTGCACCTGTTTTGCCCACTAAGGTCCTCTGATTCTGAGAGTCTTGTTGTGCCCCTCACTAACCTGCACTTTATGGGTGACAGGGCCTTCAGCTATATAACACCTAGCCTTTGGAATGACCTTCCTAAATTAAATAGACCAGCTGACTGCATTCATTCCTTAAAAATAACAACTTAAAAATACGTCTATAAAAATGATTAAATGTAAGAATAATGGATCTAATACGCAAAGGAGTAAAGTTACATTTTCAAACACTACTTAAATATTGTGAGTTGTGGAGTCTTCCACATAACTATATAAGAATCCTTCCTGCATACTTCACAATACATATGACCATTTTTCTATGCTTAATTTAATTTATTTTGGCATGGGCTCTAGAGATGTACCAATATGAAAATTCTTAGCCAAAACCAGTTTTCAGAAAGCAATGGGCTGAAGGCTGAATATCAATTCTTATACTTTTTGTGCCATTGCTTAATGTCTGAATTAAATCAGTTAAACTTTTGATTTATGCATCTCAGTGACTTTTTTTTTTTTATAAAACAGCAAGTTGGTGAAAAATCATTTTATTACTGAAGTCTTTTCAAAGACAATGTATCTTTAAAAAACTGAAATGAAAATAGATAAATAAGATAAAGCCAGTAACAAAGTATACTTTTGTAATTTTAGGCGATCCTAAATTGTCCCTAGTGTGTGCTTGGTCTGTGGGGGTGTGTGTGCCCTACGGTGGGCTGGCGCCCTGCCCGGGGTTTGTTTCCTGCCTTGTGCCCTGTGTTGCCTGGGATTGGCTCCAGCAGACCCCCTTGACCCTGTAGTTATGGTATAGTGGGTTGGATGATGGATGGATGGACTTACTCCATTATAATAAATGATGACTTATTCCATTAATGTACACTTCCTCTTCATTCTGACAAATGGTCAAAAAACAGTTTAAACCTACGTAAGAGGGTACACTATTTAAAAAAAGTTTATAGTAAGAAACTGTCTGCTGTAGTTGACAGACTTTTAATGTAAAAAAATATGGTATTACTTTCCAAAGCTCTATATAATGCAGTAAATAACTTGTTTGTTTGCAGCACATTACAAATGAAATGAAGGTTTTACTGTAAACTGAAATTCCAACTGTAAAAAAAATTTGCCAATCATTAAACTATCAAAAATGTTGTTAGACGCACATACCAGTCTACAGGTTGCATCATTAAAATAACAGCCAGTAATAAACATGTCATTTAATTTTATACATTGAAATTAATTCAGTGTTTAATGAAGTAGATGCATGTTCTCTGGTAGAGGAGAAAAGTTTCTTTTTGTGGTGTATGGTGTGTTACAGGTTTGCCAGTTTATTGTAAACAACTCACCATAAATCTGCTTCCATAACTTCAACAAACCTTCATTTCTTTGGTGGGGGTGGAGTGGATTAGGGAAGTTTGCTAACTATGTTTAAGTTTTTTTTTTTTTTTTTTTTTTTTTAACCGGTTAGCTCTCCAGGAACAATATTGTAAAAGGGAACATTGCCTTATGTAAATAGTCATAACTATATGCAAACTTTGAAATTTGTACCAAGAAAAAGAAAATCTGGGAAAACTGCATCATACTCTGTATGGCAAATCACACAAACATATTTTACCTTGGGTGCACGTTAATCAACAATAATATCAAAGAAACCGCTATATAAAGCCAGTACATATGATCATTTTGAGTTAAATTAATATAGGGTATCTATTTAAAGTTACAGAATATATATTCTTAGTCACCAGGTGACAGTGTATTGCATCAAATTCGGACACAAGGATCAACAAACAGCAACTTTTCTTGAAACAGCTTGATGTTGTAAAATGGAAGATATAATATAGTTTCCTTCCTAATAGCATTATCTCATTTTTGGTACAGTGGTTACCATTTTTTCATAGAGAGGCGATTTTTTTTATGGATTAACATTATATTGTTATTCGGTGTTACTGAAACAGGGCTTTGCCACTTTACATTTTACAGTTGTTTATGTTCACTATTTTAACAATTTTATACTGTAAAATGAAAGGCCTTTTTTTTTACAGTGTAGGTGAAAATGTACTGGCAACTTACTTAAATTATCCTGGCTAAATTGACTGTGGTCTGATTGTCTGCTGTCTCTTCTAAATTTAAAGATTTTTGCACCCAGCCATTACTAAATTTGTTGTGCACTCTCAAATGATGTGTCTTTTACTCATACATAACGTCAAGTACAAAGGTCCAAAACCAAGAATATTAAAGTATGAGAACGAAGATAGCTTTTCGAGATGCTTTGACATTCTTTCACTTCCAAGATGTACAAATCCACATTTAGCTCAACTTGTTTAAATAGTATTGCTTTACTCCCTGATTTAATTTGTCCTGATACTTTTTTCCCCTTTCCCTTCTCCCTTCCTTTGCTTTTGTGAAAGTCTTGCAGTCTCTCACAGTATGTCACATATTCCTTGTTGTATATACAATTTTCTAAACATCATGTTTATGTCCCACAATGCGCTGCAATATAACATACTACTCATTCCTTGTAGAACTGGAGGTGCGGTTTGAAAGCATCATTTATAACCAGTACATACAGCATCACTTATTTGGCCAAAAAAAACTATCATTTTTACTTATTCTTCTGAATGTGCCATTTTTTTCCTAGTTTTGACCAGAAATTTTCATTAGCTGAAAATTTGGTGCAACTTTATACGAGGTGTGGCAGAAAAGTAATGAGACTGATTTTTTTATTTACCAAAGTTTTTATTTTTTTTCAAACATCAATGTTATCCCCGTCAAAGTAGTTCCCTTGGGCAGCTACACACTGAAGGAAACGTTGTTCCCGCTGTTGGTAGCAGCGCTGGAAGTCTTCGACCGGTATGGTCTTCAGCATGTCCGTTACACTCTTTTGGGTGTTTTCTAAAGTCCCGAAATGACGTCCTTTGAGGACATTTTTCAGTTAAGGAAAAAGTCACACGGACTGAGGTCAGGTGAATAAGGGGGCTGGGGAACCACAGGAATGCGTTTTTTCGATTGTCCTTCTGCTCAATTGTGAGGTTTTTCGGCACCATTTTGGCACAGACCTTTCGCATGTGCAAATGATCAGTCAAAATTTGATGAACGGTAAATCTGTTCAAATTTAATTGTTCACTCAACATTCTTAATGTTAAACGACGGTCTGATCTCACAAGAGTGTTCACACGTTCGATGTTTTCATTGGTTTTCGAAGTTGAAGGCCTCCCTGAATTGTGTTCATCTTCAACGTGTTTTCTGCCTTCCAAAAATGATTTGTGCCAGCGAAAAACTTGAGCTCGGGATAAAGAATGTTCCCCATAGGCCTGTTTTAACTTTTCAAACGTCACACTTGCCATTTAATGGCACAATGTTGCTCCAAATTCCGCTGTTTCATTTTGCGTGACGCACAACCAAAAACACAGCTTCGCTAATAGCAGTCACAAAAATCACGTAGTTAACGGAAGGAGTTGAAACTCGCATTGAGCTATGGGAGGGTACTGATACACGTGCTCTATCAAGGACAACAGCGCAGCGTTGCCAGATCGCTTGCAGTGTTGCCAGTCTCATCACTTTTCTGCCACACCTCTACTTTGATTAGCAAGCCAAGAGTACACCACATTTATACTGTATGACCTGGACTGCAGTTAAGAATTTCTTTACTTTTAAGGGTTTTGTATGTGATTGACCAGTGCCTTTTTTAAAATTGTATCTTTATATTTAATTGCACCACTCAAGGGAGGAGGACCGACAGAAATCGGTAAAATCCAATATTAAGTTTACTGTGTTGATTATTGACGTTTCAGTGTATTTGAAAATCTTTGTTTAACAAAGTGTATAAAGGATTTTCACTCTCCTTTACAGGGTCTGATCATTTTAATATTGTAATTTTATTTCCTCTGCTCATTCTTCCACCTTAAGTTATACATCATATACAGCTCTAAAATTACTGGAAAGCCTATATTGCAAATGAAAATTTACATTTGTGCACCAAATGAGGAGCTGGGGAATTGGTAAAGCTATTTCCATACTTAGAAAAGCGGAGCATGATCTCTTTATTTCTGAATGTAAATATAGAAAGAAGAAAAGCCACCTACGTATTAAAATAAAGAAAATCTAAATCCAAGAATTTGCCTGTGATTTTGGAAAAAAAAAGTCATACTAAGTTTATTTCTTTCAGTTTATAATTAGGAATATTAATTGGAGTAAGTAAAAAATACAGTTGTCTTCTTTACCCTAATGTGTCTATGGATGAAATTTAACGGACCCCCCCCAAACTGGGTGTCCCATATAGGCACCAAACACAGGCAAGAGAAAGCGTCAGTCATTCTTATTTATTATCTTAAGTCTTGCAAGAGGTAACACCTTCAGCACAAGCAACTTATTAGCAAGTGTTACAAAGGAGCACCTTCTGCACTATATTTATACTTCATTGATTAGGTCACAATTAAAGGAATTCATTACATAATCAGAAACCTTTTAACATGATTGGTTACACCCAGTTGCTAATGAGACATGACAAACGTTGATACTTTAAACAACCACAATTAACCTGGTCCACTAGGATGATTGATAGTACTGTCAGCTTAGGAGTACGTGACTTTAAAAATGTGTCCAAAACTACACTACTTGGAAAGGGTTTGCACATTCATTCAGTTTCTCAAGGTCTGTGAGACAATGGGCTTTTCCCTTTTAATCCAGCTGGGATCATCAACAGGAAACGTAGCCTAAACATTACAGTACAACAATGATTATGCTTTAAAATGGCTTTTTCTCTTAAGCTTTATATTTTTACTATAAAAAAAAAAAAACTAAAAATGCCTTTATAAAGTTAATTAAAATGCCTTTATCATAGTGAATATTAAAGTAACAGCTTCAGCCTTTAAGCATAAGCTCAGAAGATAAAAATATGAATCTCCGTACATGTTAGGTACACATCAGACCAGGGTTCAAATTTAACTGTTTCATGTCCCATTCCAGTTTGGGTGGCATCTGGGTAGTGGCTATTATTTGTGTGAAGCAGTAATTCCAAGCAATGCATTTCTGAACCTGATAATTCTATTTTTGTTTTTAGATGGGAAATGTTTGTCAGGTGATGTGACCCATTACCTTGTTCCAGACTGGAAGGTGGTGCAGGATTTCCAAGAGATCCTAGAGTTTGTTGACCTCAAAGGAGTGATATTTATGCAGACAGCATGTCAGGCAGTGCAACACCAGAAAGGAAGACGGTAGGACATTCCTTTTGCGGTTGAGATTTTTTGAACATGTTTCATTTAATCCCCTTATTGTAAGCTCAATATACTTAATTTGAATCTGATCATGTTGGAAGCAAATATTTCAATTTGGTTTTCAATGTGTAATAAAATCTAGGTTGGGGCCCTCCTGGTCTTAAATGTTTCAATTTACATTGTAAAGGTTTTGCTGTTAATTCCATTGTTAGAGATGCAAAGCTGACATAAGTGCTCAATTCTTGTTATTTATTTCATGACAAATTAGTCTGCCCACAATAGATTTGGACAAGGAGGAAAAAGCTTGTTTGTAGTTTCGCCTCATTAAGCAGCATTGCTGATAAACTGGGTTATAATGTAGATTGTATAGATTGTAGACAGGTTAGAGTTTAATTTTTCAAGCTCCATACCACCTAGAAAAGGTTTTGGCTGCAAATTAAGTACACCTTGTCAGAACAGTGACCTGTTGTGGTTTTCTCCACATAGGATAAAGCCAACTAAGAAAATCAAGAGATAACTAACTGCTTTTGAATTCTAGCCTAGCAAGGAGTTGAGAGATTTTCTTTATATCCATGATGATTTTCTTTAGGTACTCTAGTTTTCTTGCAAACCCACTGGACAGTCAAATATCTGACCGTATGTTTTTAACCTGTATTTATAACTGAATGTGCCCTTACAATTGACTGGTGTCCCTAATATCCTACTTTGTGTCCGATAGTACAGGGATAGGCTCAAACTTCTCTTCTGTGACTTTGCAACATAACAGCAAAAACTTGCAAAGTGGATGGATAATTCAGATTTTTACAGTGAAGATCTTGTCCTGCTTCTCAGGTTTAGAGTGCTCCATTCAAATGAAAAGTACATCTGAGCCAGGTGTTCAAGATACATACCTTCTCATACAGCTTGTATACCTTGCGAATAAAAGAGCAGATAGTGTTCTTTTATCAGTCACTTTGTATAATAATTGCGACAGAGCACACACTCAAACTTTTTGTTTTTGTTTATATTATGCATGAAAGTTTAAAGAAATCAATGTAAATACATTAGAATGCAAGAGCTGAAACAATACAATTGTAGCTGTAATACATAGTAGATTTGTAATGCAAATTGACAAACAGTATGGATAGGAAATTCCTGGGTGTTAGGCAGGTAAATAAAGAGTAGCCAGCATGGGTGTAGGCAAATAGGAATACAGTAGAAGTCAGTCTGGTACAGTAGATGAGTTATACAGGGTGCAGAGCCCTATACTTCCACTAGCTGAAAAACTGCTGACTGATTTGATGCATCTTAAAAGCTCTGGAGAGTGCAGAAACTTGTTTTTGCTTACAGTTCGTTTTCATCTATAGTCCCATTAATGAGACGTGTTTCCATTCTCCTAGGAGCTGGGGGTCACTGAGGAGCAAGATGCTGCTAATTGTTCCTCACGTTGGCCTTGGTTCTTAATTTGATGGACTTGACAGTCTAGGATTAGAATGGTAGCTGACTAGCATCCCTGCAGGTTATGGTGACATTCACACTGGCTGCAGGGTAAATATTAGAGGTCAGACCTTTTTTTTTTTTTTTCCTCTTTTCTCTTCCATACTTAATAAGTTGAGCATTTCTTTCCATCTTCTGTTTCTAGTTAATGGTTAATTTATAAACATATTAGAGTACATGGAAGCCCACTCTTTCACCAGTAGAGTTTAGTTCCGTGTTCAGTGGCAACATCTTTCTTGGCTGATTACTTGGTTGAAATCACCAGTATCTGTCATGACCTCTCCTTTTGCTTTTTCTTGTATTTAGACATAATTTTTGTTGTAAAAGCTTTGATCATGAACAAAGCAATATGACAACTGCAAGAAAGCATCTTTGGAAATGACATTCTCTGAAAGGTTTTTGTTATAGTCCTGCAATCCACCATTCTTATTTTATTTAGTAGCTAGGTTTCTGAAGAGCTAACAAAACATGTAGGAAAGTATTTAACCACTCTGAATAAAGTGTACTGCTAGATTAAATAATTGATGAAATTGATGCAAAAACAGTAATTTAACACGTTGCAGAATACTTAATGGGAAGAGTTGTTATAATCTACAGAACACATTCTTGCTGGAGTCCAGATAGAAAAAAAAAGAATACAACTGACATCAGGATTTGGATATAAGAAAATCAAATCTATTTCTCTGATTTTTTTTGTGTACTTACCAATCTGATTTTTGCATATAAGCACCTCTGGTATTTTCACTCAAATGTCATTGCATTTTGGCCCTGTACAGTATCAGTAAAATAGCCGATGACTATAAAAAGTGTTGGAAAACTTAGAGTTATAAAGGTTCACCAGTTTTACTACTGAATCAGTTTCAATACAGGGTCACAGGTGAACAAAACATAACCCAGCCACATTTAGTGAACTGCATGAATGTCCCTTAAAAAAGCCACTAGTTCATCACATGATACATTTAAAAGTATACCCTCACGCATTCATAGTGACAGTTTGGTACACTCAAATGACTTAAACTGCATGTCTGTAGTACATGGGGAGAAACTGGGGAGAATGGGCAAATTCCACACCAAAATTGCTTCAGCTAAAATTTAAAAGAGTTATTGTGGAGCCTAGAGAATACACTGCCGAGTGATTTGTCAGATGTCTTTTTTTTTTTTTTTTATAGATTTAAAATTCATTTAAAAAGGCCACACTTTAAGTGATAGTGACAGATACGTTAGATAATCATTTTGAAACTTCTTGACAACACCAATTAGGGGTTGAGGATACTACTTGATAGAAATGTACTTTTTGCAAAATTTGGTATTGAAAAAAATCAAATCTAAATTTGATGCTAAGAAATCTTTAGTCTGTCATTGACTTATTAGAATGGTAAGATCTTCTATTTGATGCCAGTCTTTCTCTTAGCACATGTACACATATAGGGAACAAAAATTAAAAGATGTGGGACTTTAATTTTTCATTGTTGATGAGGTGTAACTTGTGACCTGCTGTGTTGTTGTTTTTTTGTACAAGCCAACAGTAATGTAAGCCATTGTAAATAAAGATCATAAAATAGTAATTAAACAAAAAACAGATTCCTGATAGTAGCAGCAATAAAAATGACCATAAAATGTCTTGCCTTAGTTGGCAGTTTATTAGGTGCAGGTTGGTCATGTGCCCTCAGGATAGCCTGAATTTGCTGTAAAATTGATAAAATGTATCAAACGTATGTCAAATGGGCATTAGTCTGTAGCCTGTGTCAGCTCTGTGTGTCACAAAATATTTGCAAATTAACTGGTAATGGATTTCCTCTCTATCTTGATACAAACACTCAGCCGTATTAACTGCTGACTAGTGCCACAGTTCTGAGTCTTAGCCCGGTTGCTGATATAATCACTGAGGTTGAAAAAGACAACCCATACTTACAAATTGTTATTTTGGGTAATTTTAACCATGTCACTTTTAGTCAGGTACTTCCTGAATATCAACCACAATTAAAATGCCCTACCAGAGATGAAAATATTCTAAATTAATGCTTTGCAGCTGTTAAGGATGCTTATCATGTCTTTTCTCATGTCCCCCTTGGTAATTCTGACCATTCTATGATTCACTTTTTTCCTGCTTACAGACAAAAGCTGAAAACTGTGAAGTCAGTAAAAAATAATAGTTAGAAGGTGCACCAGCAAGGCAGTAGAGGTGCTATAGGACTGCTTTGCTTGTACAGACTGGAGTGCCTTCAAAGCTGCAGCACCTCCAACATTCACGAATACACTAATGCTGTAACTTCATATTCTAGTTTTTCTGAAGATCTTTGCATTCCAACAATAACAATTGTGAAGTTTAGAAGTGATAAGCCTTGGCTCACCCTAGCGCTCAAGTGACTGCAACAGTATAAAGAGTGTGCTTTCAGAATTGGACACCCTTAGGAATACAAAAGAGCCAAGTATATCTTAGATAAGCTGCAGGAACAGTTGTCTGCAAATGACAGCACATCAGTCTGGAAAGGCCTTAAACAGGTCACTAACTACAAGAAACCAAACATCAAACAATTATGCTGATCCCAGTCTGGCTAATCACTTAAATCGGTTTTATAGTCACTTTGAAAGACAATGGGACATAAATCCACCTGATGGTCTCACTGTTACTATATATATATATATATATGTATATGTATATATGTATATATATATGTGTATATATGTATATATATATATATATATATATATATATATATATATATATATATATATATATATGTATGTATGTATGTATGTATGTATGTATGTGTGTATATATATATGTATGTATGTATGTATGTATGTGTGTATATATATATATATGTATGTATGTATGTATGTGTGTATATATATATATATATATATATATATATATATATATATATATATATATGTATATGTATATGTATATGTATGTATGTGTGTATATATATATGTATGTATGTGTGTGTATATATATATGTATGTATGTGTGTATATATATGTATGTATGTATGTATATATATATATATATATGTGTGTGTGTGTGATATTTCAGTTTCTTTTTTTAATAAATCTGCAACAATTTCAAAAATTCTTTTTTTTTGTCTGTCAATATGGGGTGCTGTGTGTACATTAATGAGGAAAAAAATAAATTTAAATGATTTTTAGCAAATGGCTGCAATATAACAGAGTGAAAAAATTGAAGGAGGTCTGAATACTTTCCGTATTCGTATACTTTCCATATATATATATATATAAGTTTTTAAAAACCACTCTTGCTAAGATTTTAAGAAGTGTTTTTTGAATGTTGATTGATGAAAAGCGCCCACGCTTTTATTTTCCTAGTGATGTATGAGAGACTTATTTTTTTACTTTTTAGTATACTTTTTAATTTAATATAAGCGTGGTTTTTAAAAAGTATTTTTTTATATATGTATATTATTTTCAACTTTTTAGTCTTGAGTTTGTTTTAGTATAATTTTGTAATCAATAATATTCTGTTAGTAGCGCCATCTATTGGTGAAATCTTTAACTATTCATATGAAAATTTCATTTCTTAACATGGATTAATTGATCAATTAGTGAAACTGATTATTGATTCATGTATTGTCATTGGAAGTGAGTAAGTGTGCACAATTTCAAGTAATTTGGGCAATAGGAAGTGGGTTAAATATAAATTACAAGATTTGCACCAGACAACAAACGGGTGAAGTTAAAGCAAGCGTGGTAATAATAAAAACACCTTCAACTTATTCAAAAAGCAAAATTTCAAAAAAGCTGCAGGCCTGGACATTATTTCCCCATCCATACTCTGGCATTGTGCACACAAGTTGCCTACAGTATTTGCAGACTACAGTATTTGCCTCACATTAATGTGTGATGAGCATACTAGTGCAAAATGGCTACTGTTGCAGCACTAAAGTTGATGCAACAGACATTTTCAACCAATCTTTGGATCTGTGCATTGTTCCTGCCTGCTTCAAAACCTCCACCATCATTCCAGTAGTGAAAAAATGAAAGGTCACAGGCCTAAATGACTATAGACCAGTAGCTTTAACCTCTGTGGTAATGAAGACCTTTGAACGCCTTATTCTGAATTACTTCAAGAATGCTACAAAAGACTTCCTGGACCCATTTCATGTGCATACAGAGCCAAAAGGTCTGTGGATGATGCAGGGAATTTAGGTTTGAGCTTTATTTACCAACACCTTGATAAGCCAGGGACATATGTGAAGATCTTGTTTGTGGACTTTAGCTCTACTTTCAGTACAATTATCCCAGATCTCCTAGATAAGAAACTTGCTCAGTTCAAACTGCCTAGTTCAATCTTCCATGGATCACAGACTTTCTTACAGATAGGGAACAGTATGTGTGGTTGAGCACACCTGTCTGACCCACTAACCCTTAGTACTGGTGCACCACAGGGATGTATCATTCCCCCACTACTCTTCTCACTTTACACAAATGACTCTACCTCTGGTGATTCGTCTGTCAAACTTCTTAAATTTGCAGATGACATAACAGTATTAGGCCTCATTGCAAACAATGATGAGTCCACATACTGTATAGACAAGAGGTGGAAAATCTAACATTGTGGTGCAGCCATAATAATTTGGACCTTACCATTCCAAAAACCCGGTTGCTGATATAATCACTGAGGTTGATCAAAGATTTCAGAAAACTGTCACCTACTCATCTATCACATGCTATAAATGGCTCAGCTGTTACAAACCCTTACGTGGGACAACAGAATTGCATGCATTAATAAGAAAGCCCATCAGCGAATGTTCTTTTTGTGTGAGCTGAGGAAATTCAATCTCCCTCAAGCAGTATTGGTCCAGTTCTGCACAGCCATCATCGAGTCCATTCTGACCTCATCTATAGCTGTCTGGTTTGGTGCTGCCTCTGTTCAGCCTAAGGCCAATCTGCAACACATCATCAAAGCCTGTGAAAGGATCATAGGCTTTAACTTACTTACTTGAAGTCCTGTATGAGTCCATGGTAAGAAAGAGGGCTGTATTGCTGATGCTTCTCACCCAAGGCATCACCTGCTCTAAACACCTCCCTCCGGCAGTGCAGTGCAGTGCAAGCTGAAATAACAAGGCAGTTCAACAGTTTGTTTTCCACATGCAGTTTTTCTTACTAATCATGTCTGAGCTTCTACTCAGTATCTATGTATACCTGCACACTAGATTGACAGAAAAATTTTAATCCTACTACCTCTTTATTTTTTGTATTGCCCTTGTATGCTACATTATATTTCATCATTTTATATTTTATATTCTTATATTTATCTTTTGTATTCTGTGTTGTCTGTTTATGTTGCACCAATACTATCAAGACAAATTCCTAGTACACATTAGCTTGCCTGGCCGATAAAAGTGAATTCTAATTCTGAAGAAGGTGTTGGTGTGGCCATCGGGGGGCGCTTGCCCTGTGGTCTGTGTTTATTTCCCATTGCCTCAGTACAGTGAAAGACCCAATCATCCCCTGTCCCTTATTGACTCAAGATCTCTCACCATATAATAGATAATGTGTGGTGAGCATACTAGTGCAAAATGGCTACTGTTGCAGCATTCAAGTGGATGCTACACATTAGTGGTGCTTGATGTTGTTCCCACTTGTCTATGTAAAGGACTTTGAATTGGTTAAAAAATTGCTATATAAATGTAATTAATTGTCATTTTACTATTATTGTGTGTATGCTGTTTTGAGTTATTTACAATGAGTCTTTGAAATATATTCCTGGCCATTGCATAATTTTATAAATTCAATAAAAACTTTGCTTGTGCATTATTAAGATAAAATACTGCCACACATTGATTTTGCTTTCATGTTGAATGTTGGTGGTATTTTTTAATCAATTTGATTGATAATGTATTAATGTGTTATGTTTAAATCCAAGTTCTTAGCATGTTTACACCTACAAGGTGTACAAATGTTAATTCTGCTTTTGTTGTGAACCAAACTATTAACCGGAAATCGTCAACCTAAAGTTTTGAACTGTCACACTTCTAGTGCTGACTTACCCAACAGTTAGCCTGTGAGAGAAACTAAAATCCATGATGAAAGAATACATATTATGCAAGTACACAGCAGGATTCTCCCGCTTTGAATTGTTCCAACATAGCAAGTACTTGCCTGTCAGATTTTCTGTTGCTTTGTGCCGTCCAATAAATGTTAGTATTTATTTTATTTATTTTTTTTTTTTTTTACAATGGCACAACTACTTTTAATTCAAATATTTAATTTAAACATTTCAACATTTATTTGGACATGAGTTCAAAAACTTTGTGCACATCATTCTTAATTTTTCCTCTAAATGTGACAATAGCAATATAAGTAATAGGCTTTGCAATTGTTTAGGCAAGTTTCTTTACATATTAACCAAGTAAACTAAATCTAAAAGTAGAGATAGTAATCATTTTCCCACCTTTATATCTATCATAAACACATTATCATTCTGTAATAGTAGACTGCATTGAATTAAACATCCAGTATATTGCTGCAAAAATTATAAACAATTTGCATTTGTCAAGGAGCAGCATTTTGATGATACTGTATCTGAACTTATAAATGATCTGTTTTAATTCAGAAGGAATTAAGGTACATTTATTTGCTACCCAATAGAAACCTTTTAAAGAATTAACTTTTTCAGTCGTAAATATAATGTATCAGTGGGAGTTTGTATTAAAAGGTAACTAATTCCTGAATATGCCTTTAGATTATGCAAGTAAATTACAGTATCTGTGGTTAGAGGGCTTTTTATTAACATATTTGACAAGCTTAAAAATCTTGGTGGGGGTGTGTTTCTAACTGAGCTGAAAAGCAAGAGTTACTTTTACTCATGTATAGATCTCCCTCAAGGTAAGAAAATGATTGTGAAGCTTTTGATTTTCATTGAAATGTTTATTCACTGCATGCAGTAAAAACAGAATGGCCTGAAATATCACAAACTGAATGTTCCTAATTACCGTTAATTTGAATCTTTTAGAACCACTGGAGTCTAAAGGATATTTTGAGTTAAATGATGTAGAACAATTTGCCAACTGTTTATCTAGAACTACAGAGGTCTTTAAGTCAAAATGATAATGGTTGCAGCTCTGCTCGTAAGATATGCCACTGTTTGGTTTAATCAGCTTGCTGTGATTTACAGTGCTTTTTCGATGAGCTATATGGAATAACTACTTTAATTCATTCGGTCTGAGCGGCGACCAGTACTTCATGCTGTTCCGGAATAAGGAATTAGACATGGGGTCAGTGGATGAAGCTATAAATGCAGATTATAAATTAACCTTTTCTATTCTCACATTGTTGTCTGTATTTCTAGTACTTTGTGATTTTTAGCTGTTTCTTTTTCACATCATTATCATAAATTTCTGTTTGTCTCAAACAGCGATCTTTTCTTCTTCTTCTTCTTTCGGCTGCTCCCGTTAGGGGTTGCCACAGCGGATCACCTTCTTCCATATCTTTCTGTCCTCTGCATCTTGTTCTGTTACACATATCACCTGCTTGTCCTCTCTCATCACATCCATAAACTTTTGCTTAGGCCTTCCTCTTTTCCTCTTCCTTGGCAGCTCTATCCTTACCATCCTTCTCCCAATATACCCAGCGTCTCTCCTCTTCACATCTCCAAACCAGCGCAATCTCGCCTCTCTGACTCTTCTTAAAATACGTATACACCACAGCCATGTCCATCCTTTTGACAAAATCCACTATCTTCTGACCTTCATTCCACTCCTTGACACTATACCTACCCATCACCTCATCGTCTCCACTGTTCCCTTCAACATGCCCATTGAAATCTGCTCCAATCACCACTTTCTGTCCTTTGGGTACACTGTTCATCACTTCATCCAAGTCACTCCAAAAATCTTCTTTCTCACCCATTGCACACCCAACATGTGGTGCATATGCACTAACAACATTCATCATCATACCTCCAATTTCCAGCTTCATAATCATTACTCTGTCTGACACTCTCTTCTCACCTCCAAAACACTCTTGACATACTGTTCCTTCAGAATAACTCCTACCCCATTTTTCCTCCCATCTACACCATGATAGAACAATTTGAATCCACCTGGCCTTACTCCCCTTCCATTTAGTCTCTTGCACACAAAATATATCAACTTCTTTTTTTTTGTCTCAAATGGCGATACTGTATTTAATTAATCTAAAGTGCCTGTTCCACATATAGAAGGTTGTGTTATTGAAAGCTGTGGATCACTTTGTTACTACACAGTTTGTGTATCATGATGACATTCTTATTATGAACCTCTTATACAAACACCTGGGCACAACTACTGTTTTACTTCTGATCAGGAAGTTTTCAGTTGGTATGTGTTTGGTGGTGCCTGGCCATGTTCTGCATTTGACTCTTTTAGTATTTTGTGCTGCTTTTATGTATATTTTTCTGCTTTTCAATGTGACATATCAATTTTTTATAACAACTAACATATTGTCAATAATGAGTCCAGTTCATTCCATGGACAGTTTTAGCTTCAAGTAAGTAAAATACATTAAAGTGTTTTCATTCATAACTCTTTAGGCTTGGAGAATTATTTTTTAGATAGCTATTGTATTAAAAAGCTGACAGGCTTTCATTACTACCATTGGTAATGATTCCATAATATATTTATTTAAGGAAATATTGGCATCTTTTATAAATGTCAAGAAAAAGGTATATGAAATCAACAGTATATTTAATGATCTGTGTTTTTCATGTCCAAAAAACAGTTGTTATATTTATTTCTAAAAATAAAAATCTTCATTTTTTTTTTTTTTGTTGTTTAACCCTACCACACACCCTTTGTTTTGTGTTTAAAATATGGCTCATTACTTTATGTGACTTTTGTTCTGTCTAAATAGCTTCTTTGTATGTAAATACTGCTATACTGATTGTCAAGGTTGTTCTGTGTTTAGAGAAAGTGTTAAAGCTCTGATTGGGTCACACCTTTATCTTAAGAAAAATGGAAGAGTCTACATCTCTTATGTTTTGTGTAGAGTAAACTATCATCACTAGACAGGTTTCTTAAAATTATAAGGACCCTTAAATCTTTAATTACAATGCCTCAAAATAATGATCTCCTTGCATGCCCCATCAGTCTCAGTGTTTAAATTACAACTGAAGACATTAGAAGTATTTTTTATAGCCTTCTTTGTGTATTTGCCCAGTAATTAGATTATAATAAGTGTTATGCAGAAAGTGCACCTTTTTACATATAATATGAATTTCCTTATTCTGTTTGTTTGTTAATAGAAAATTAATTTTGTCAGATTTGTGAAATTTGTGTTTGCTTCAGTGTACAGAGGAAACATTAGCTGAATAATTACACTTTCTGAAGAGTAAGTGAAGTGTGTTTTTTGCATATTGTATATTTGTTCCAACTTTAGTGCTATGTCTGTGAAATTAAACATCAGTCAAGATTGATTCATTATTTCCAAGAGATCTAACCTCTGCCCCTTATTCATTGGTCAAGAGTCTGGACTTAATTTCAGAAACCCAGTACCATGTGAATTTTATCAATTTAACATTATTTTAGCCAAAAAAAGTTTTTTTTTGTTTTTTTTTTTGTATTGTGAAAAAATTACTGGATAAATGACATTTGGATTATGCTACCAGAATAAAATTTGAATTTTTTTTTCACTCTTCTCCATGAAAACATGAGGTTATTTTTTTTTATTTTAGCCTCCACTACATTACGCATTGGGTAAGTAATATATGTATAATGTTTGAATGGATTAATACTTTAAATTTAACTATGAATTCTCACCCATATTTTGCCTGTTCTAGGCAACTAGTCCTTTCAGTCCCCCTGCCAGTTTCTGATTTTATTATTGCTTGTTGCTTACTGATTCTACACAAATTTAATATAAACTGAATAAATGTGTTAGTGGCTCAGGTGCACGTTTCCTTTGGCTCCAAGTCATCCTCGTCTAATCTGTAATCTCAGCAATATGTAATAGCTTTGAGCAATCACTGAGCCTTTGCTACTCTGATCATAAGATGTTGCGTTACCATAAAGATGAGTAATACTAACTTGTGTCTGTTACACACACTCCTTCTGAACACTTCAAATCCAGATCGGAAGCTAAAGCCATTAAGTCTGTCCTAACCCACAGTCTTCCTCTCATGCACAGAGAGAAGTGCTTTAGTATGAGAGAGGCAAGTATAAAGGAAGGAGTATATTTGGTATTAGGCATTACTATAAATTAACTACCAAATTTAACAGAGGCCTTCAGCACTTAATATATCACAGAGGCCAAAATTGAGGTTGAGATTAATTTGCCTGTAACAACAGCCCTACACCTTGCGTAATGACAGATTTGTTCTTTTATAGGTCTGGTGTCATGAATGTAAGTAAAGTTTTACCAGGGTTTGGCACTACCTCTTATGTATACACAAAGATTTGAACTTGTGAATAAACATTTAGAATTCATGCTTCTCAGTCCATACTGTTCAGTACTTAATGTATTGATCAGAAATGTGCTGAAATACACTGCCTACATATCTTATTCTTGATCCAAGTAACTCATTGCCCTTTTTGAAAGAAATGTCTTTAATTGACTTACAAGTAAAATATTAACTTCTACTTTCCTGTTTGATTTGGAACCAACCAAAGAAGAGTGCAGTTAGCTATGGTTTACTGAACAAAATTAAGAGAATAACAGGTTAATCATTCAGCAAATTTTATTACTGAAAAATTGTATGGAACACCACAGTCATACCTTGGCTTCCTTGGCATGGATCGGTAATGAATGGGTTCAGGATATTGAAATTTCACAACTACAGTTTGGTCCTAATATTAAATTTTCTGTTACCCACCTTTGGGTTTTATTAGTGCCTAAAACAGACCTTCATCTGCAAGCAGTACTTATGGAATCTGAGGGTATGTCTTTAGCTGCAATAGTTATTAAGTATATACAAATTATATATTAGGTGTGTCTTCAAATATTTACTGATGATTTAAAACAAATCTGAATTCTGAGTGTACTGGAGGTTTAGTGTACATACCATTAGTTTAGATTTAAATTAAGAAAAGACTGTGTAATAAAATATCAGTTTTTACATCAGAACTAAATGCTATTGTTTTAGGTTTAGGGTGGGTTGAACATATATGTCTGAATGTAGTGTTGAAGATTGGGCAGCAACTATGAAAATTATAGGGTTTGGGTGCACTTATTATGGGTTCCAGCTTATGTGGGGTGGAGGGAAATGAGATTGCTGATCATCTTGCAAAACAATCTTTGAAGTGTAATGTCAAATGCTGCGCTCGTTTTCTGTCGGGCCACTCAAAGCTCTGAGTTGTGATCTGTTAGCTTTCCACTTTAAGTGTGTTCATGTGGGTTTCTGGTCAGACAATTCAGAAAAATACAAGAGTGTTTATTTGTTAATTAAGCTGCAAAAAAAAAAAGATAAATATGTTTTGTGGAAATAAAGAGGCAAATAAAATATGAACTATTTATCACTTTGCTCTAAATTAAGTTTGACCAACAAATGGCATTTCGGGCTGACCAGGTTATAAGTCAGTTGTTTAAAATAAAGATGAAAAGGTCAGTGTCATGCAACAACTCAGTTGCACTTCTGAATTCGTCAAATGTTCATGTGGTATTTCTGATTTAACAATTCAGAATTACCATCTGCATGTGAATGCAGCAAATTGATGTTGCAGTGCCTTTACAAAAAAGGAAGTGGGGTGTAAAATTTGTGACTAAGAAATCCATTAGGAAAATATGGTAAAATTATTGGAATGAAGGGTAAAAAGGAAGACATGTTTAACATCCAAAAGGAGGTGGGGAAAAATAGGAAGGAAGAAATACAGTAATACGAACAAGGTTTAGAAATGGACACTCTAGATTATGTAAACTTTATAAACATGAGATGGCTTATTGCAGAAATTGCAATGACCCAGATACTGTACAGTGTGTCTTATTTGACTGTAGGACATATGAGACACAGGTGGCTAAGATAAGAGTTGGGAATTACACTGATGTCTCTCGATAGTGTTTTAAAAAGGACATGTCCTCACAGAATACATGCATTGTCTATGTGACTTTTTGTAACAAATTCCTCAGATCATGAGGTTGTTTTTTTCTTTTTTCTTTCTGTGTATCTTGTATCACTCCAGCTCAGTAGTTGCAGAAATTCACCTTATGTTGGTCAGCCAACTGCCAGGAAACATTAGAAGAACCACCAACCAAAGACCATAGTTTTATTTAGAAAAGAATATTATTTATGACTTTATAAGTCAAAAGAAGAATCCCCCATAAATAAAAGATCAGTGTTGTTGAGTTGTATAAGTGGATGTGGCTCTTTGATTCTACATTAATGAGATCCACCCTCTGGCAAAGAGTGTTTTTTGTGTTAGAGTACTGGTTGTTACTTTTTCTGTTCCTTAATATCCACTTTGGTTGTTTTAGTAAACCTGTATTTGACATGTTAGTGAAGATCTATGTAAAGTTCTTGTGGTGCAAGTCTTGCTTATGAGGTGGATTACAATCTGGTACTCGTTCTTGGAGTGAGCCACCGTCATCTCTCTATCACAATTTCATGGCTCAGGTTGGCCTGATACATTGTTAGCTTAGTGAGCTGCTGTGATAGTGTTTTCCTGGATCAGATGTAGCATGTAACTTTGTTTTATAACCATCAATCCCTAATGGAGACAGAAATGGGTCAACACCTGCTTGAAAATGTAGCTATCCGTATCGCTGTGTCAGATTGTTTGGGGACTCTGGCATTTTCCCAACTTGTGTGTGTGTGTGTGTGTGTTTTTTTTTTGTGTTTTTTTTTTTCCCTCCTTTTCTGGTGTTCCTTTTTTGGGCTAATCCTGTTCTGTAAAACCACTCCAATAGCCTATTCAGATTTTCATGGTATAACCTAGATGGAAACTGTGCGGTCATATTTTTGTCAAACTGCATCACTACATTATAAGGCAGGGGAATATTAATAAGTCTGGAGCACAAGGGGTCACAGTCAAATGGAGTTAAAAACCACAGGAGCAGCACATTTATGGACTCCAGCTAAACTCCTTATACTATTACGTCTAGTATTAAAATAAGATAGTAAGTTACATTTTCTTCCTATCCTTCAGAAATGTAACGTAATACATTTCTTTCTTTTCCAAATCTGTTTACTCTTGATAGCCTATTTGGGTGGTATTTGATTGGCTGCACAGATGCTCTTGTAATGCCTCCCTTGCATCTTTGTAGCTTATGCATGTTCAAGGGATTAATCTGTACTGTCACAGTATTATAAAAAGAACAATGTACCACATTCCATAGAACAGTAAAAATTGGGGACTATGGTTCTTGAACAGTTGCTCCCAGGTAATGGTGAAGCTGTACTGAATATGTTTAAATCGGCAGAACCTACATGCAGATCTTTTCATTTAACCTGGAAATCTGTGTGAAGAAAGTTGTTTGCTTTCTTGGGTTGCAGGCATACTGCCCAATGAATTATTATAACTGTTTCCAGGGGAATTCTAGTAAGGTGAAAAGAACCCATATGTTTGTTTAGTATTTCAAAGACCACATGTTTTGGAGTGGGGGTAGAGTGCATGCATTAAAAAAACACCAATTACCTGTTATACCCAGGCTGTGTTTGTGATTCATAAAATCATGGCAATGATAGGAGAGTAATGCTTTCTCTTGTTCGGGAAACTGTTAATTTTTCACTCACCCAGAGTTTCATATTTTATTTTGCGTTGTTTACCAGTACCAGAGTGGTGGTGACATTTATTAAAGACTAGCAAAATACCCGCGCTTCGCAGCGGCGAAGTACTGCCTTAAAATTTTTATTAAGAAGAAAATTAAACCTTTTTAAACTGAGGGAAAATATACCAATAATTATTTGTTAAGGATCTCTTTGTATACACATTGTCAGTTCGGCCCTCCGGTTGTAATATGACCAAGCTGTGCGCTGAGCTTACTCTTGAGCATGCAACGTACAGTTGGCCATGTGAACAGTAATCTTGTCTCAAATCTGACAGCTTGGATTGCTGCTGTCATAATCGGTTTGAGTTTCATGGTTTGTTTCAATTACGACAGTATTTGTAGGACTTGTGTTGAAGTGACATTCGGCATCTGTCGAGCGTTGTAAGTATACAACCGGTTTCATCGATAACTTCACATCCAACTTTTGAGAGTTTAAACATTCATAAACATCAAAGTGTCCACTACTGAAATCACCACCTGTGAATCTAAGATGTTTAAGAGGCATAGGCGGTTGTCGAAAGGTGTAAAATATTTGGCCATTTCGGTACACTTGAAAGCGACAACCGAACAATTCAGCGGCAGCCATCAACTCACATGCAATCCATAGGTGAAGGGCTTAAGCATTTCACTCTTCTAGTGCTCCTGTGTAGTATAATTATCTCCAGTACCGTCATCAGTCCACACCTTGAACCTGTCCCAGTCATTCAATACATAAGACACAATGTTCCTCCGGATATCAAGAGTGAGGCTGATATGGCCGTGCAATATGTAACACAGAGAATGGAAAAGGCAGGTCCCATCTCCGGGAATAGAAACCACTCGGTAAGTGACAGTTCTTTGATCGATGGTGATCACCTTGATAGACATGTTAATGGGGGTACGGTTGGAATGATAAAGGAAATGTGTACCTGAACAATGTAAAGGAAGTCTAAAATACCTACACAATAACTATAATCATAATAAATGAACGATAAAACAGCGGAGAAGCCGTGGATTAAATAAAAAGGCTGTAGTTATCAGCAGGGAGACATGAATCCCGTGGCGAAGCAAAGAAGGGAATGTAGAGACTGGAGCGACGGACGGCCTTATATAGGCAGGCAGCCAACAACGTGGGAGGCGTTGGGATGGGGGACCCAACGGCGCCTCACACGGTGACCGAGCTGCAGGCTATGGACGTATATATGTATGCAAGTAGGATTCAGTTAGCGTTGGAAACCTGCGTACCAAATTTCTTGAAGATGGGCCCATAAGTAACAAAGACCGTTGAAAAGTTCAATATGGCGGGCGACAGTGGCATCATAATACTGAAATAAGTACGTATATCGGTTTCGGTTAGCGCAGGGAAGCTGCCTTCCAAATTTCATGAAGATGGGGCCATAAATAAGAAAGTTCAACATGGCGTACGTTGTTGACCGTTATGACCGTTAGGTGTAGAATTTCAAAATGAAACCTGCTTAACTTTTGTAAGTAAGCTGTAAGGAATAAGCCTGCCAAATTGCAGCCTTCTACCTACACGGGAAGTTGGAGAATTAGGGAGGAGTGAGTGAGTGAGCGAGTGAGTCAGTGAGGGCTTTGCCTTTTATTAGTATAGATGTCACAGTAACAAAAGGCCAGAAAAAATATAGATAGTATGTACCTGTATAGAACATCCAACACTCTCTCCCTTTTTAAAAGTTTGTACTTTTTGTTGTATACCATTGTTAAAATTTTAATAAATAGGTTTGTTCCATTTGTATTTACAGCAAACTGTATTATACAAGTGAATATACAATTCTCAAACATTATGAAAAATTAATATATCTGCAAAAAATGCCTTATTTTATGATATCAAATGTACCTAACAAGCTCCACCAAAAAACACCACTTCACAAAAGCATATCTTAGATGTTCAGTGACATGATCAAAGTGAAATCTGAGACAGTCACACTTTATATTCTCTCTTTTTACCAGTAATGCACATATGAAACTGGCAAAATCACTTGTAATTGTTTAAGCATATTACATGCAATCATTGATCAATTTTACTTGTTCCCAACCTTTCTTTTCTGCTCTGCCTGAGACTTGAAGATGGTACTGCCTGTTTCATTTTACATAAACTTGCTGTGAGTTATTTCTTTGTTTCACTACTTAATGTATTTATTGTTGTGTTCTATCGATCAGGTCAGGTAGTGTTTACTCATCATTATTTGTTTATTGGGCATATAACAAAAGTTTTAAAAAATCAGCACTGTATACATAAAATGCATTTGAGTGATTGTCATGATAGTACAAATTTAGTAAATTGGGTTAAGCTGCTGTTGGATAGATAAAAATAAATGGTCTTAAAACAAAAATGCAGCTGGTAGACAGTTGGCAGGGCCTCAATGGGAACTGAACTAAGTGGAGTTAAAAGAAAAATCAGTTATTGCAGGAATTTAATTACACATCAATGTTTTAAGCAATGTGTGTCAACACAGAACCTATTTAAGATGTAGTGAGCCTGGAATATTTCTATCAAGCAAAGCTGAAATTAGAACAAGGCAAAACAAGCTATCATTCTTAAGCACTCGATTATCCTTTTGAATTTCCTTAAATATTGAAATACATGAGTAGTGCTGTTTTGATCAGACAGACCTAGGTCTTTGTGTGCAGGACATCTGGCAAATTTGTGCATGCATGTGCAAAGTACATTACATTAGAGGGCATTTTCTTTAGCTGTAAAAATGTCAATCTATTTAAATTGTTTTTTATTTTTTATAATTTCTGAAAAAATGTATGTTAATCTATGAATTATATTGAAAGGTGAAGTGTGGACTATTCTGAATTGTATGTTACCACATCCTTGGATATATATTTCAATAGATGATGGGAGATTGGGGTAGGGTGCCACCACATTATAGCCTCTTTTACACATAAATCACAAGAAATGCCCAAATTAGCCATACTGTCAAAACCTGGCTGAAACCACACACATACTGTATTTGAAAATGATTTTTTATTGTTCCAAAAAGTCTGAATTAAGCTCCATTTCCACTGCATTCACTGAATCATGTTTCTTCCTACACTGGTGAAAAAAAATAGCGTGTGCAATAGATGATGCACCGCCATATTTAGCAGTAACCTTGCTCAACAGTTTCTCTGTAGATTATCTTCTTTATTCAAAATCGAGTCGACTCAGAGTCAGAAAAAATGTACCAACTCCGACTCCTAATAAATTTAAATTGTAATGGAAAAAAAAGACAGCAAGTTCAAGTGTCCCATTTCACAAACAGTCATAATTAAGTACTTTTCTGATGTAAGAACAAAACCCAGTGCATAGCTGTGTTACTACTAGTGTGAAGTTCAGCTGAGCTATTATGCAACCAAACATATTGTAATCTGGATTATGGTACATTACAAAAAGTGTTTTTATTTTATTTCAG